>NW_027361701.1:19935000-20035000 GCF_039654945.1 Dendrobates tinctorius | reverse complement strand
GGGCGTCCACCATAGTGACGCGGATTCCTAGCGGACATTTTCGCCTGCCTATTCCTCTCCACCTTAACGCAATCAAGCTCCATGAGTTCCTTCTTAGAGACTGGAGCAGGACAAGGTGGAAACTGAGGTTTCGGTGAAGAAGATGCAGGATGAGGAAATCGCTTCTCGAGAATCCACTCTCTGGAGCGCTCCTGGAGACGCAGGTCAATTCGAATGGCGAGGGTATGAGATCATCCAGGGTCTCAGGTAGGTCCCTGACTGCCAATTCATCCTTAATTCTTCCGGATAATCCTCGCCGGAAGGCTCTGACCAAAGGCTCATTGGGCCACTGGAGCTCCGAAGCCAGGGTACGGAAACGGATGTCATACTGACCGATAGAGAGAGAGCCCTGTTGCAAATTGAAGAGAGACTCCATAGCAGATGTGGCACGACCAGGCTCATCGAATATCTTGCGGAAGTTTTCCAGGAATACCTGCAGATCAGACATGATGGGATCATTCCGCTCCATTAGGGGATTGAACCAGGCTAAAGCCTCTCCCTCCAGGTGTGAGGCAAGGAAAGCCACCTTGGCCATGTCAGTCGGATAATGCTGAGGCAAAAAACAAAAATGCAACAAGCATTGGTTGAGAAATCCTCTGCACAACTTGGGGTGATCATTGTAACGAGGAGGTTTGCAGAGACCAGGGTTGGGTCCTATAGTGGGCACAACCATAGGATGCAGTACTGGAGGCTGAAGGACTGGGGAAGCAGCAACCAACAGTACTTTAGTTAACTGGTCCTCCACAGAGGTCATGTAGTCCAACAAGCGGGTCTGCATCTCTAGTTGGTGAGTGAGTTCCAGTTCGAGCTCTGTTAGCTGGGTGGCGTTGGTGGACTCGGCAGCCTGTAGAATAGACAGATGGGTATCCAAGGTTTGCATAAAGGCCACTAGCTGATCCTGACTCTGTCAAAGCATAGCCAGCTCTCCCTGGGCTGAGTATCGGGTATCAGCGCAGTCCATGGCCTGAACAAACTGTTATGCCCACAGGGCATGAAGATATATAGTGGACTCACTAGACCACTGATGGTGCAGTGGTAGCTGTATACCCGATACACAAGAGACAGGAGAATGAGCTTCAAAAAACCAAGGATATTTACTACAGGAAACAAACAAATTGAAAAAGTGCCTGAGGGAAGAACCCTCTGGATCACGACACAGAATCACGTAGTGGAGCACCGAGCCAGGTGTACCCCAATACAGGGGCTCCCCCGTCACAACACCAGGTGACCTTAATGCCGCGATACCCGGACCAGATGGATGACCCATACAGGCCGTATTAAGGTGGCGAGAATCCCGGAAGTTCTGTGTAATCACAGGGAGGCTGATCCAGCCGGCAATGGTATCTGGATGGTTCCGAGAGGAGAGCCTGGGTCAGTCTGTGGTAGAAGCCGGAATGTCCATAAGGATCCAGGAGAGGGAACTGCCAGCAGAGGATTCTGAGGAGACAGAGGTATTTAGAATATAGCTAACAACGGCCTTCAGAACACAGAGCAGAGCAGAGTGTGGCCTGAGTGGGAGGTAGAGAGCCTACAGAATGAACATGTTTTCAGGCACCTCCCTCAAGGGGAGGATGCCTTTTAAGCACAGAACATGACAGCACAGACAGCGCTAATAGAGAACAGGTGCCCTGCTGTTGTAAATATGTGCAGGAAGTAGGGAGCGCCTCCTAAGAGCATTACCAGGAGACCTGCCAAGAGGATGCAGGTACTTAGCAGAGAAAGGAGCCGCTGATTGTCTGGAGCCACGGACAGGGTGAGAAGTAGCAGTGGAGCTGCGAGATAGGTGCTGGTCTCCCTCCACAGCGGAGACCGGGCCTGCGGCTGAGGGCATGACAATTGTATTGAGCAGGTGATGAGCAGTGCCTGGTTTTCTCCATAGATACCGCTTAGAATTATCACCAAAAAGGTCTATCTTTGTCTCATCAGACCTGAGAATCTTATTTCTCTCAGGTCTGTGAGTCCTGCATGAGTTTTTAGCAAACTCTATGCAGCTTTCATATGTCTTACACTGAGGAGAGGCTTCCGTCAGGCTACTCTGCCATAAAGGCCCAACTGTTGGAGGGCTGCAGTTATAGTTGACTTTGTGGAACTTTCTCCCATCTCCCTACTGCATCTCTGGAGCTCAGCCACTGTGATATTGGGATTTATCTTTAACTTTCTCATCAAGGCTCTTCTCCCATGATTGCACAATTTGGCTAGACGGCCAGGTCTAGGAAGGCTTCTGGTGGTCCCAAACTTCTTCCATTTAAAGATTATGGAGGCCACTGTGCTCTTAGGCACCTTGAGTATTGCAGAAATTCTTTTGTAACCATGGCCAGATCTGTGCCTTGCCACAATTCTGTCTCTGAGCTCCTTGGCCAGTTCCTTTGACCTCATGATTCTCATTTGGTCTGACATGCACTGTTAACTGTGAGGTCTTCTATAGACAGGTGTGTGCCATTCCAAATCAAGTCCTATAAGTTTAATTAAACACAGCTGGACTCCAGTGAAATAGTAGAACCATCTCAAGGAGGATCACAAGGAAATGGACAGCATGTGACTTAACCCTTTTCTGACAGATGATGTGCTATCCCATCCATGTGCCCTGGGACTAAATGTTAGGTGTCGGGTTCTTGTCGCTGCACAGCAGGAATCCTGAGCCTTGCCTTTGGCGATCTCCCATTCCTCTCCAGCCACAGAGGAGGCTGCTCAGCAGACTCGTCAATCCCGGCGCTCTGCTCAGACTAGCACTGTTGGTTTGGTTGCTGTTGCCACCTCTGGTCCAGCTATAGCAACGCATGCTGGTCAGCAGCGAGCTACTCCAGGAACTAAGTCCTCCTTTCGGTCCACTGAGCATGCCCGTGGGACGATCTCTCATTGGAGATCAGAGGTCACATGCTCAGGTCCATCTCCAGCTCGGATTGGACCAACAGGAAGGTCCCGGAAGGTCACTGCTATAAAAGGTTCGCATGGCCGCTTGGCCATGCGCTAGTATAGGCACTAATTGTATTTTGTGTGAGTGATGATGGATGTATGAAACTGGTGACTGACTCATTAAGACTCCCCTCCTTGGATTCCCATGTTATAGGGCAGTGATGGCGAACCTATGGCACACGTGCCAGACAGGGCACACATAGCCCTCTCAGCTGGCACGCGGCCTTGCCTCACTGTTCAGAGCTGCAGCTTCCGCATACACATGGAGCAGCGCGGCCGCAGAGCCGAATGGTGATGTCATCCAGCCGCGCTTCTCAATGTGTGTGAGGAAGTGACAGGAAGGAAGCTGCTGGCGTGCGGAGAGGTGAGTGTGGCCGCTGTTAGTGTGTGTGGTGAGTGTGTGGCCCTGTGTGTGTGGAGAGGGCCAGTGATGGCGTTGATGGGGAGAGCGACAATGATGGGAGTGATTGCGAGAGGGCCAATGTCAGTGGTGATGGGGAGAGGGACAATGATGGGAGTGATGGGGAGCGGGCCAGTAATGGGGAGAGGGCCAATGATGGCGGTGATGGGGAGAGGGATAATAATGGGAGTGATGGGGAGAGGGCCAGTGATGGGGAGAGGGCCAATGATTGCTGTGATGGGGAGAGGGCTATTGATGGGAGTGATGGGGACAGGGCTAATGATGGGAGTGATGGGGAGAGGGCCAATAATGGCAGTGATGGGGTGAGGGACAATGATGGGAGTGATGGGGAGAGGGCAAGCGATGGGGAGAGGGACAATGATGGGAGTGATGGGGAGAGGGACATTGATGGGAGTGATGGCGAGAGGGCCAGTGATGGGGAGAGGGCTAATGATGGAGGTGATGAGGAGAGGGCTAATGATGGGAGTGATGGGGAGAGGGACAATGATGGGAGTGATGGGGAGAGGGCAACGATGGTAGTGGGGGAGAGGGCAAAGATGGGGAGGAGGAAATGATGGAGGTGGTGGAATTGGCAATTTCTACATTTCTACAAGAAGGGAATCATGATGGGGCTTATTTCTGCATGATGGGGATCATGCTGGGGCATATTTCTACATGAAGGGGATCATGATGGGGCATATTTCTGCATGAAGGGTATCATGATGGGGCATATTTCTGCATGAAAGGGATCAGGATGGGGCATATTTCTGCATGAAGGGGATCATGATGGGGCATATTTCTGCATGAAGGGGATCATGATGGGGCATATTTATACATGTAGGGGATCATGATGGGGCATATTTCTACATGAAGGGATCACGATGGGGCATGTTTCTACATGAAGGGGATCACGATGGGGCATATTTGTACATGAAGGGGATTATGATGGGGCATATTTCTACATGAAGGGGATTATGATGGGGCATATTTCTACATGAAGGGGATCATGATGGGGCATATTTCTACATGAAGGGGATTATGATGGGGCATATTTCTACATGAAGGAGAACATGATGGGGCATATTTCTACATGAAGGGGATCATGATGGGGCATATTTCTACATGAAGGGGATCATGATGTGGCATATTTCAACATGAAGGGGATCACGATGAGGCATATTTCTGCATGAATGGGCTCATGATGAGACATTTCTACATGAAGGGGATCATGGTGGGGCATTTTACTAAAAGAAGGGGACAATGATGGGGCATTTTACTACAAGAAGGAGATCAGGAAGGGAACATAACTACTGGCTGTGGGACCATTCTAATTGCGCAGGTGGTGAGCACAGTAATTAAAAGATAAACTGTGTACCTGTTACTAGTTTGGCGGCTGTTAGCAATCTCAGCACCTGGACCGCCAGCATTTTTTTTATATATATATATTTTTTTTGACAAATGTGGAGCCGCAGCAAATATTTATACTTTTTCAGATCACAGTGAAGTCTCTTAACCTGCCATTCTTGCCAGGTGCTATCCACAAGCCATCCAGCTTCCCAAGCCAGCCATCTCCATGCCAGGTTTCAGAAGTCAGCAGCAGCCAGATGCAGCAAGTGTTATCACATTTGTGTAACTGTGGCTAGAGATTAGAGATATTCACACTGTGAAATATAGAAGAGGATTTCAGAGTGGAATTTGCTTGCATTCCATGCTAAAATCTATCTATCTATCTAATATTCTGAATTTTTTTCCCATAAAGATCAATCCAACTGCAGTGTCTGGAAAGGGCAGTGTGAGTGACTCAGTTTCAGTGTGTGATAAGCACGCATGAGCTTGAAGCCCCCTTGCTGAACAGAAGTGAAGACTGCAAAGGTAAGTTTAAAATCAACGAATTGTTTACATAATAGAATTGATCATCAGGGTTTAGGGATGCAAGCGCTGTACAGGGAAGAGATTTGGCAGCTGCGGAATATCCTGTGCAGCGCTGCTGAGAAGTTCTCATTCACTTTGAATGAGGGCAGCGCTGTAGGACCTTGAGACAGCCACTACACATTTTTCATCATACAAAACTGCCCTGGTGGCACTTCGTCATAAATAATTGGGTTTTAGGTTGCAGTTTGGGCACTCGGTCTCAGAATGGTTCGCCATCACTGTTATAGGGCTATAGAATTAGAGTCAGAGCCAGTCAGTGTCTTGGTCTGCACCACGGTGCTTCCACATCTCAGCACCTCACTCAGCGCCATATGGTGCTGTCCAGCTCTGGGCACCTTCAGTATCGCATTTAGCGTCTGCATCCGTCAGTGCGACGCCGTGAGCAAGTCTAGCGCTTTCCTCCCTTGTCCGGGTGGTTAGTGACATCCGCCACAGTGGTGCAGTTCGCACATAGTGCACTTTATTTATTAATTAAGTTCTTCCTGGCACCACAGTTGCAGTGTCGAGCACTGGCATGACTAGAGGGACTCTAACCCAGTGTCTCAGGGATAGAGTTCTGTGTCTATACATCAGTGCTAACATTGCCGAACACTGTGAGCATAAACAGGCTGCGGCATTTGTGTTTGGTGGTCGGGTGGCTCTGTGAGGTAACAGAGTCCGCCTCTGTACACACTCGATGGAGTTAACCCCGTGTGTTCCTCTATTGTACCACTATATAATGTCCGCCATTACGAGCAGCAGTTACCATCTCTGCACAGTAGACCCCGGGCTGCGAACGCACCTTATACCTTCTCTGTTATTTGGTGTGTTCCGCCAGCCCGTAACATTATACTAGCACCAGGGTCTGGCTAGTAATGGCGGACGAACAGTGACTGCTCCAGAACATCCAGCAGCTGGAGGGCAGATTTGCGGCTCTTGACCGCTCAACCTCAGCTGTGGATCTTTCCGTGGTCGCTGTTCAGGCAGCCACGGAGGCTGTCTCGCATGTGTCCACAGCCATCCCTGCCTCAACTTTATCCCACCTCCCGAAGTTCTCTGGGGCGATAGTGCTCCTTGTAGGGGATTCATCAGCCAATGTACCATACAGCTAGAGCTGCTGGCTGCACGATTTCACTCCAAGCAGGCTAAAGAGGGATTTGTTATTTCCCTCCTGTCAGGCAGGGCTCTGGAGTGGGCCACACCGCTGTGGGAGCATGGAGATCATGTGGTGCAGAGTGCCACACTCTGGCCACCAGGGAGATTCCCACCACACTGGAGGAGCTTATCATCATCTCCACCCGCAAAGACCTTTGTTTTTTGGAGCGAAGGTTGGAGCGGTCCCAGTGTAGGCAGAGATTTAGTTTGGCACCCAGTTTTGTTAAACCTCTGGAACCTCCCGATCGGGCGTCCAAGCTCCAAGAGTCCATGGGGGATTCTCGCGCGGGATCCAGGTCCCGGTCCGCACGAGTACCCGTGGTCTGTCACAGTTGCCAGCATTCTGGTCATCCAGCCAGCAGGTGCCCACAGTGGCCGGGAAAAAGCTTGCATCTAGTGGCCGTAGGAGGCAGCTCACTAGAATCTGGGGCGTTTTCCTCAAAGCTGTCTTTTAAGGGCACACTTGAGTTTGGTTCTTCCACTCTGGCGGTGGAGGTTTGCGTGGATTCCGGAGCGGAGGGCAATTTTATGTCATCTGCCTTCGCTCAATGGCATGCAATACCACTGGTTATGACATCTAAGCCAGTCACCATCAGAGTAGTGAATGGCGCGACTCTGCCCTCACAGATTACCCACCAGACCGCTCCATTGATACTCTCGGTGTCTCCATCTCATCAGGAGATGATATCCCTCCTCGTCATGCCCGAGGGTATTGACCAGGTCCTTCTAGGGGCTCCCCTGGCTGCGGTATCAATCTCCCCATATATAGTGGTCCTCGAAGAAAATTCTTGGTTGGAGTAAATCACGTGAGGGTAGATGTCTGAGGGAGTGCGTTCAGGTTGCCTCCACCGAGGTCCCCGCAGATCTTTCCTCGCTCCCCAAACACTATCGACAGTATGCTGACGTGTTCTCCAAAAAGGTGGCGGAAACCCTTCCACCGCATCGCCCCTATGACTGTCCTATTGACCTCTTGCCGGGTTGCTGAGCCTTCCCGGGGTCGATTCTACCCCTTATCTCTCCCGGAGACAGAGGTCATGTCTCAATACATCAGGGAAAATGTGGCAAAGGGATTCATTAGGAAGTCAGTGTCACCATCGGGGGAGTGACTCTTCTTCGTCCAGAAGAAGAATGGAGAACTGCATCCCTGCATCGATTACAGGAGTCTTAATGCTATTACCGTTAAGAACAAGTATCCTCTGCCCCTGATATCAGAACCGTTCGATAGATTACGAGGAGCAAGAGTTTTCACCAAATTAGATCTGCGGGGGGCCTATAACCTGATATGCATCCGTGAGTTTTATGATTAGTTAACTGAGGAGGATAGCAGGGGAATAGGCTAGGCAACCAGTAAACCAGAAAGGTTGGTAACTTAGCGGATTGCAGACCCGTAAACTGACAACACAACTAGAATTAGCCGTGGGACATACGAACGATGCCTTAGATGCCTTGGCACAGCCAAAGAATCAACTAAGCCTAAAGAGAGAAAGGGGAAAGCTAAACTGCCCCGCAGTAGAACCCCAAAGGAATAGATAGCCCCCTAAACATATATTGCCGGTGAGACAAGATGAGGCACAAAACACAGGCAGAAAATAGAGTAAGCAAACGATGGGGCCCAAACTGTCTAGGACAGGAAAGGATACTGTCTGCAATCATGCAAAAAACCCTAAGAAAAAATCCAACATGTCTGATATGCAAAAATACTGAGGCCACATGACCCCCACTAAATCAGAAGTCTGGTATGAACTGGACGCAAAACAAAATATACTGATATAACAGGGGAATAGAAATACTAAAAAGACTGACATGAGCTGTGGCATATGGAACATAGTCCAGCACAGGTCTCAGCAGGGAAAAAGGCTGAACTCACACTAGTAAAGCAAAATCAGAAAAACAAAAAATGGATCAAATGCAAAAAGATTCAAGCAGACAAATAACTTATCTGAAAGATGCAGGACAAGGCAGGAGGCAAGCAGACTTCCAAAATGCTCAGGAAGAAAACCAAATCACCGGCAACAACTGAGGGAAGGTTGCTCACCTAAATCTCTCCAGTCTGTAACACCTGACCTCCAATCATCCTCAGGTGATTGACTCCTGTCAGCCAGACCAGCTTCATTATCAGCAGCAACCACCAGAGGGAACCCAAACTCAGAAGCCAGGTCAAAAGTGTTGACAACAGTACCCCCGCTTGAGGAGGGGTCACTGAACCCTCACACAAGCCACCAGGCCGATCAGGATGGGCCTGGTGAAAGGCACGAACCAATCTCTTGGCATGAATGTCAGATGCAAACACCCAAGAAATATCTTCCTGACCATAACCTTTCCACTTGACCAAGTACTGGAGTCCCCATTTACCCAGACGAGAATCCAATACCCTCTCTACTTCATACTCCAGATTACCCTTAACCAATACAGGATCAGGGGGCGCAGCCATGGGAACTACTGGCTCCACAAACTTTTCAACAAAGATTTATGAAAAACGTTATAAATCTTAAACGTAACTGGAAGAGCCAAACGGAAAGAAATGGGGTTAAGGATTTCCAAAATCTTATAATGTCCAATGAACCTTGGCTTAAATTTCATAGGAATATTTTTTGAGGACAACCAAACCATGTCACCCACTTTAAACAGGGGACCAATAGTCCTATGCCGGTTGGCAAACTGTTGGGCCTTCTCCTGAGAGTGAGACAACTTATCCACTACTTGATCCCAAATCTGCTGCATTCTCTCTACCACAGAATCAACACCTGGACAGGCCGAAGCCTCCACCTGCAATGAAGAAAACTGAGAATGAAACCCGAAGTTGCTGAAAAAAGGAGAGATCAAAGTGGCAGAACTAGCCCTGTTATTTAGAGAAAATTCAGCCAAGGGCAAAAAAGAGACCCAGTCATCTTGATCAGCAGACACAAAACATCGCAAATAGGTTTTCAAAGTCTTGTTTGCTCTCTCAATCTACTCATTGGTCTGAGGGTAAAACACAGAAGAGAAGGACAACTGAATTTGCAGTTTAGAACATAAAGCTCTCCAAAATCTGGAAACAAACTGGACTCCTCTGTCAGACACAATGTTCTCCGGAATACCGTGCAAACAAACCACCTGCTGTAAAAACAAGGGCACCAACTCAGAAAAGGATGGCAACTTCGGCAGTGGTACAAGATGGACCATCTTGGAAAATCTATCACAAATCACCCAGATAACAGTCATTCTCTGAGCGACAGGGAGGTCGGGAATAAAATCCATTGAGATATGGGTCCATGGACTCCTGAGCACTGGCAGTGGCACTAACAATCCACTAGAACGAAAGCAGGGTTTGGACCGAGAACAAGTCCCACAAGACTGCATAAAATTCCTGTCATCACGAGAAAAAGCAAGCCACCAAAAAGACCAACTCACCAAATCTCTGGTACCAAAAATACCAGGATGACCAGCTAACACGGAGCAATGAATTTCAGACATTACTCTTCTCCTCCACTGTTCGGGGACATACAATTTTCCCATAGGGCATCGTTCAGGTTTGTCCTCCTGAAATTCCTCCAGGGCAAGTCTCAAATCGGGTGAAATAGCAGAAAGAACCACACCCTCATTTAGAATGTTAGTAGGCTCAGTCACATCAAGAGAATCCGCAAAGAAATTCCTAGACAGGGCATCCGCCTTAATATTCTTAGTGCCCGGAAGAAAGGAGACCACAAAATTAAAATGCGTGAAAAACAAGACCCACCTAGCCTGTCTAGGATTCAATCGCTTGGCTGATTCGAGATAGATCAAGTTCTTGTGGTCGGTGAGGACCACAACTTGATGTCTGGCCCCCGCCAACCAATGTCTCCACTCTTTAAACGCCCACTTCATAGCCAACAATTCCCAATTCCCCACATCATAATTACGTTCAGATGGGGAAAATTTTAGAGAAAAAAAGGCACAAGGATTCATCTTAGAGGTTACCGGATCTCTTTGAAACAAAACGGCTCCTGCACCAATCTCAGAAGCATCTATCTCCACCTGAAATGGAAGTGAAACATCACGTTGCCGTAGAACAGGAGCAGAAGTGAATCTCCGCTTAAGCTCCTGAAATGCCGAGACTGCCTCTGGAGACCAATTCACCACATCAGCGCCTTTTTTGGTCAAATCCATCAGTGGTTTAACAATACCAGAAAAATTACTCATGAATTTACGGTACAAATTAGCAAAACCCAAAAATTTCTGGAGAGCCTTCAAGGAAGTTGCTGAACCCAATCATAAATGGCCTGGACGTTGACCGGGTCCATTTCAATAGCGGACGGGGACAAAATGAATCCCAAAAACAAAATTTTTTGTATGCCAAGGAGACATTTCGATCCCTTAACATACAGAGCATTTTCTCTCAAAATCCGGAATACAATCCGAATATGTTACACATGAGAATCCCAATTATTGGAAAAAAATCAAAATATCGTCTAAATAAACAATCAAAAAGTTGTCCATGAAATCCTGGAAAATATCGTTCATGAAAGATTGGAAGACGGAAGGGGCATTAGCGAGCCCAAAAGGCATCACTAGGTACTCAAAATGCCCCTCGGGAGTATTAAATGCCGTCTTCCATTCATCACCGTGCTTGATGCGAATAAGATTATACGCCCCCTAAGGTCAAGCTTGGTAAACCAACTAGCACCTTTCACTCTGGAGAATAAATCGGAAATCAGGGGTAATGGATACTGATATTTAACATTGATTTTATTATGGAGACTGTTATGAATGAGTCACCGTAGGAGGCAAAAACAGAAATACTAGCTAAGTCCAGAAAACCAGAGAAGTTGGCAGCTATCGGATTGCAGACCCCTGAACCTATCAACAACAACTAGCAGTAGCCGTGGGGTGTTCCTACGGTGCCCTAGACCCCTCGATCACAGCCGGAGAACTAAATAGCCTAAAGACAGAAAGGGAAATCTACACTGCCCCAGAGCAGACCCCAAAGCAATAGGCAGCCCCCAACATATAATGACGGTGAAGCAAGATGAAAAAACACTCACACAGATAGAAAGATAGGCTGAGCAAATGATGGGGCCCAAGCTAACTAAATAGGACAGGATAGAAAAGCTGCTGTCTGCAATCTGCCAAAACCCTATCAAAACAAGAGCCAACAGACTGATAGGGAAAAAAGCCCTGAAGACGCTAGGCTTCAAAAAGACTATATCAGTACTCGGTATTTTCTGAAGACAGAGCAAAAGGAATTCAGCTCACCCCAGCAGGGAATGGCAGAAATCCAGAAAAACAAGGCAAAACAAAACCAAAACACAAATGAAAAAAGCAGAGCAGAAAACTTAGCTTTTGAGGAGCAGGAATCAGACTGGTCTCCTAGAATCCCTCTGAGAAATCACCAGCAAGGCAGAAGGGCGTCGGCTGCCTTATATCCAGTCAGCAAATCCAGTCACCCAGTCATCATCATCCTGCTCAGGTGCTTGGTAATCAGCCTCACTACCTTCCCTCACCAGAAGAGGGCGTTCATCAGACCTCAATGGTGAAGGGGAAAATGAACTCACTACAGTACCTCCCCTTGAGGAGGGATCACCGAACCCTCATCCACGCCACCAGGGCGATCAGGGTGAGCCCGATGAAAGGCACGCACCAATCTTTTGGCATGAATATCAGAGGCAGAGACCCAGGAATTATCCTCCTGACCATAACCCTTCCACTTAACCAAATACTGGAGTCTCTGGCTAGCCAGACGGGAATCCAGTATCTTCTCTACCTCATATTCCATGTTACCTTCAACCAATACAGGGTCCGGAGGTGCCACCCCAGGAACAACTGGTTCAACAAACCTCTTCAACAAGGACTTATGAAACACATTATGGATTTTAAATGTGAAAAGAAGAGCCAAACGAAAAGAGATCGGATTAATAATCTCCAAAATCTTGTAAGGTCCAATAAATCTAGGCTTAAACTTAGGAGAAGCCACCTTCATAGCGATATTTTTTGATGATAACCAAACCATATCACCAACCTTAAACTGGGGACCAATGGTCCTATGTCGGTTGGAAAACCGCTGGGCCTTTTCCTGGGAGAGAGACAACTTATCCACCACTTGGTCCCAGATTTGGTGCATTCTCTCCACCACAGTGTCAACACCTGGGCAGGCAGAAGGCTCCACCTGCCCTGAAGAAAATCGAGGATGAAACCCAAAGTTACAAAAAAAGGTGACATCAAAGTGGCAGAACTAGCTCTATTATTTTTTTTTTCAGAAAATATTTATTAAAGTTTTTTTTATAACAAAGAAAGGGTACAATACAATGGACCATATGCTACCATTACCTGAGTAATTAAACATTATTTAAGTATAGAAGTAGAGAAAAGAAGAGAAAGACATGAGGGAGAAGACATAGTAGTAAGAGTAAGGAAAAAATAGGTATGGGGATTTAGGGTAAGGGAAGGAAGAAGGGGGGGGGGATTATAGCCCATCAGAAAAAAATAATAATTTAACTTATTTAACTCAAATCATCTAAATTACTCGGGAGCTAAATATGTATCCAGTTGGGAAATTCCGGACTCTCTTTGAATGAATGCCAAGGAAACCAAGTGTGTCCCTGTCTAGATGTGGAGCCCCTATCTTGGGACATCAGTGATTCCATACGCTCCAATCTGTCCATCTCCACCACCCATTCCATCACAGAAGGGACCCTCATGGATCTCCAATGCCTGGGTATGATCATTCTTGCTGCTATTAGGCAAAATCTCCAGAGGCCCCTTTTAATTGTTTTTAATGGGCCAGGGATCAGAGAAAGGAGAGCAATCTGAGGAGATGGTTCATACCTGATTCCAGAAATTATATAGAAAATCTGGAAGATCGCCAACCAAAATGGCTTCAGCAGACGACAGGACCACCAGACATGTAGCATGGAGCCCCCGTCCTCTCCGCATCTCCAGCATAAATCAGGGACACCCGGATAAATCCTGTGCAGCATGTCAGGGCATCTATACCATCTAGTCAAGATTTTGTAGTTCTTCTCCTGTGACTCACAAGAGATAGACAACTTATGAGTCAGGGTGAAGATTTTATGGCGATCCGCATCGGAAAAGTTAATCTGCAGATCTTTCTCCCATGCAGTGATGAAGCGGGGCGTGTCTGTAGATTCCAAATCAGAGATCAGGCCATAGAGGAGTGAGATCACATGAGCAGGGCCCTCCGTTAGCTGCATAAGGGTCTCAAATGGTGTCGGCAGGCCAAGATCTATCTTTGAAAAACAGCTCTTGAGCTGAATAAATTCAAGCCAGGGTATCGATCTCCCCGGGCAGGCCGTCCTCATATCCCCCACCACAGGGAATCCTGCAATCTTGTCTGCAGCCTGGCCCAGACTAACCCGGTCGTCAGAGTCCCAACAAAGAAATGAAGTCCGTGTCGTGGCAGGAGGGAAGTCTATGTTATTAAAGAGGGGGCCTAATCTACTTGGTCTGTTAATGATTTTCATTTTGGTGCTATATTTGTACCAGAAATTTATTACCACTTGTGTAAGCGGTGGGAATTCAGAAACTGTGTAGTTCCGCGGATCATAGGTCCAAGGGAGCCAATACAATGAATGTGGGGACATCAGCTTTTCAATGATCACCCATTGTTTATACAGGTCACCAAATCTCCAGTCCACCAGTCTGGAAAGAAGAGCAGACCGGTAATATGTTTTAAAATTAGGAAGACCCATGCCACCCCTCGACTTAGGTCTAATCAGAGTGGAGAACCCAAGTCTTGGTTTTCTTGTGCACCAAACAAAACTGTTAATTGCTGATTGGAGACGGTTAAAGAAATGGTCAGGAACAAAAATAGGGACTGTCTGGAAAAGATAAAGAAAATGGGGAAGAATGTCCATTTTGACTGCATTAATACGGCCAAACCAGGAAAGTTGGGATCTATTGTATTTCTTCAAGTCAGCTAGGGTAGTATGGAGGAGTGGGATATAATTAAGATTGAGTAGATCATTGGAGTTTTTAGGAATCATAACTCCCAGATATTTAAGTGCCCTGTCCTCCCACCTAAAAGGGAAGGAAGATTGGAGTCTATGGGCCTCTTCCTCGGGGAGAGTTATGTTCAAAACTTCTGTTTTGGAGTAATTAACTTTAAAGTTAGATACCTCCCCAAATTTTAGGAACTCTCGCATGAGCACTGGAAACGCAATTGTAGGGTTTGTCACGTATATTAGTAAATCATCTGCGTATATTGATAGTTTAAAATTATCGTGGCCAATCTGTATACCCTTAATGTCAGGAGCGCTCCGCAGTGCAACTGCCAGGTGCTCCATGGCAATTATATAAAGCAGAGGGGACAATGGGCACCCCTGTCTGGTACCATTAGATATGCTCAAGCAAGATGAAAGAGTACCGTTGACTCTAATACGAGCCGTGGGGTTTTGGTACAAAGCGAATATTCTCCCCAACATTGTAGACCCCAGTCCCAGTTGTGTCAATGATGAACGTAAAAAGGTCCACCCAAGGCGATCAAAAGCCTTCTCGGCGTCAATAGATAAAAGGCAAGCTGGAATCTTGTGTCTGCGTACATAAGATGCGAGCAGTAGTGTTTTAACTGTGTTGTCTTTGGCCTCTCGTTTCTGCACGAATCCGGCCTGATCACCATGGATGGAACCCGGAAGTAGAGGGCTCAACCTGTTAGCCAACGCCTTAGCAAAGACCTTCATATCCACATTAATAAGTGAGATGGGACGATAATTTGAACACATCGAATGGTCCTTACCAGGTTTAGGTATCACTGTAATTGTGGCGGCCAAGGTCTGTCTGGAAAAAGGACAGGTCTCTGAGATAGAATTGAATAGTTTAGTTATAATGGGTACTATATTAGGTGTAAATAATTTATAAAAGGAAGCTGGGAACCCGTCGGGTCCGGGACTCCTACCATTAGCCATAGATTGAATAGTATCTGTGATCTCCTGATCTGTGAATGGTTCCTCCATGGCTGCAGTATCTGACACTGGAAGAGGAGGGAGCGGGGTGTTGTTAACATAGTCGTCCACCCTGGCCTGGAAGTTAGTCGGGGACATATCAGCTATTGGCCCCCTGAGATTGTATAAGGAATCGTAATATTCTTTGAAGGAAGCCGTAATTTCTTCTGGATGATGTAATAGTTTACCAGTTTTAGATTTTATGGTAGGGATGTAAGTAACAGGAATACGTGGGTGCAGGAATCGTGCTAAAGCCTTACCAGGCTTATTGGAGAATTCATATAAATATCTCCGAAAACGGTCTCTTTGCCATGCTGATGCCGTATCCAACAGGGAGGTAAGGTCTTTCCTGGCCTTTAAGAGGTCAGCCAAGGTTTGAGAATTGTGGGTATCCTTTAGATCTAGCTCCAGCTTTTGAATGCGTGTGAGTAGATCGTTGATTGCGAATGCTCTTTCTTTCTTTAACCGCGCTCCCTGTTGGATAAACACTCCTCTAATTACTCCCTTTAAAGCCTCCCACTGATAGGGAAAGGCTGTGTGGTCTGATTTGTGGAAGTCTATGAAGTCAGTGATGGCCGTTCGGATTGCTGTCTGGCATGTGGGGTCTTTAAGGAGGCCAGGGTGTAACGACCACGTCCATTCCGTAGGGGCCAGGTCCGGTAGTCGTATGGACAACAAAACAGAGGCATGATCTGACCAAATCATCGGTCCAATCTGAGTCTCTGGGTGACATGTTAATAGTTTGTGACTGATCAGGAAGAAGTCTATCCTACTATAGGAGTCATGTATAGCTGAGTAGTAGGTGTAGTCGCATGTAGTGGGATGAGTCAGTCTCCAAACGTCCACTAGTCTAGACTCCACTAATTTGGTCTTTAGGCTCTCCAGTTGGGACAGGGGTATGGACGACCTACCAGACGATGAGTCCACGGACCTGTCAAGTACAAGATTGAAGTCCCCACCGGCAATCACCAAGCCCTCGGCGAACGTTGCGAGGCAATTCAAATATGCTCTACATGTCCGAGCCTGATCCTGATTTGGAAGATAAAAATTAGAAATAGTGAACACACCAGCAGCCATTTTCAATTTTAGAAATAAGAACCTGCCATGGGGGTCCAATTTAGAATCCAGTACCTGAGCCTGAAGGGATTTATGAAGTGCAATACTGACCCCCTTTGATTTAGATTCTGGGTTGGTACCATGGAACCACTGTGTGTAGTACCTATTCTTAAGGGCCGGTATGCGGTCTGATCTGAAGTGGGTTTCCTGCAGCAGGAGTACATGGATATGTTTCTTATGCATATGGTAGAGCACTTGGGAGCGCTTTTCAGGAGTGTTAAATCCCCTAACATTCAGTGAACACAGATTTAAAGTTGCCATATCAATATGCTATCCGAGCCGAGGGAATAGTAACAGCGGTGGTTGGTAAAAGGTTGGAGGGGGAAGGTTTACACAAGAGGGAAGAAGAAAGATAGGAAGAAGTGGAAAGAAAAAAGAAGTAGTAGATATTAACAGACGAACAGCAAGAAATTTTCAGACAGGAGAAACTTTCCTGTCAAGACAGCTCCCAGGTCACTATGCCTGGGAACTGGAAACTATACAGAGGATACTCTGTAACGTAGTGTCCTTAGACACTCCCTAAAGTGGGGACTGACTGGACCAGGGCACTGAGACTCAGCCAAGCCCCCGCAGCAATTCAATAAGACGTTTAAACATAAACACGATTAACTGTAGACCGGCATAAAGGCAAACTGTGTTAGTAACTGTTCCTATTAACAAATATCAGAGAGCTATGAAACAAAACCACAGTCTAAAGTAAGTAACGGGGCCGCAAGGTGATCTACAGATCATATTAGTATATGGAGACTATATAATAACCAGAAAATATAAAATTGGTAATAAGATAGCATAATAATAATAATAATAATAATTATCAGCTCTTCTCTGGTCACCAGCAGGAACAGAACATCTGTATTGCTCCCGATTTATTAGCCCAGGGTATAATTCCACCAAACAAAGCGTAGTTCGAGATCTTCAGGTAAGGTGGAGAAGAGGGGTCAATGGGGGGAGAATTCCCCTTGAGTCGATCTAAATAAAGTCAAGGGTCCCCATCTTGGGCTCCAAAATCGTGCCTCGGGCCACGTCTCCTCTTCCTATTAGGTCCCGATGGTGGTCTCCCCCCTCCCTGTCCTCCCCACAACAATAAAGGTGATGGTCGAGGCCACTCTCCCAGCTGCACCAAGGGTAAATCCAGAGCAGAAGAAAAGGTTGATAAGTCCGCCGGTGTCCTCAATATCACTAGGCCAGCTTCTCCGCGTACTTGTAGTTGAAAGGGGTATCCCCATGAGTAGTTGATGTCTTTAGTGCGAAGAGCCTCCAGGAGTGGCCTGAGCGCCCGTCGTTTGGCCAGGGTCAGGCGAGAGAGATCTGCCATAAGCTGAATGTTAGAGTCATTGAATTCAATAGCCTCTTTCTCCCTGGCCCTTTGCATAATTTCTTCCTTTTGTCGATAGAAGTGGATTCTGCATATCACATCTCTTGGTTTGTTGGAGTCAGGATTTTTGGGGCCAAGGGACCTATGTGCTCTGTCCATTTCAATATGATCGCCTCCAGGTTTGCCTAGAAGCGAATTAAAGATGTTTTGGATGGCAGGGACCAGGTTTCTATTAGTCACTGTTTCCGGAAGTCCACGGATGCGAATATTATTCCTCCGGTTCCTATTTTCGGAGTCTTCCATCATATCAAACACCAGCTGGAATGTCTGGGAGTGATGATCTAGGAGTTCATGTTGGTTATGTAGTTGAGATGCAAGATCCTCCACTTTAGATTCCAAGGTAGTGATTGTACCCTTAAGCTGTGACACTTCCTCTTTAAGTGAGCTAATTTCACCTCTATATACTGCTTCAAGGCGCTGGATATAACCCTCCATGTCAGATTTAGTAGGTATAGCATTCAGCCGGGCATATAGAACCTCATAGCTCTTGTCACAGGATGGGAGTCCTCGAGGTGTCTCTGGAGTGATTGAGGATAGCACCATCGGGTCCACAGACTGCATATCTGATATGTCGTGGTTAGGGGACTGTAAATTCTGCATCTCAGTGGTGTTTTGCAAATGAGCCAGGGCCCCAGTAGTGGGCTGAGGAGGCAAAGTTACCTCCTGCTGGACTGGGGAGGAAGGGGTTACACTGCTTGCTTCTTCAATTGCGAAATGGCTGCCTCCTCCCTCCTGCTCTCTGAGACCTGCTGCAGACAGTGAATGTTTAAGTGATGAATATGTGGCAAGGGGGGGATGGGAGCCCCCACTCACTTCATGGGGCTGTTGCTTACAAACTTCTCTGGCCCTTCCCGGGGAGAGCCCTGTCAGAAAGGAGGTCTCTGGGGACCCCCGTAGATCTGGGGAGGGTCGGGACATGCCGCTCACCTTTCCCTGCTTATGCTGAGCATTCTCCCCGAGCGATCCATAATGGGTTTCTCCAGTCACGATTGAGGTACGGCTGGTGACTTTTCCAGAGGACTGGCGTCGCTCTGCACTGCTGCGCTCCCCTCCTTTGTCCACAGGAGAGGAGCGGACCCCTCCTGTTTGTCCTGCTTTTAGTGTCGCTCCAGGAGCCATCATGGTCGCACGGGTAGTAGTTTTTCCCGCTCTCCCCGAGGATGCCAGAAAACGGGTAATATCTCCATTTGTGGTCCCCGTCGGTGGTTCCTGTGATGCCTGGGATCTGAGGCCACCTTTGCCCTTCATTTGGGAAGGTTAATGTGTAAATTAGTGCTAGATTTCAGCTGCAGGGGCTCAGAAACTGAGGAGCTCTCAGAAGGCACGTCCTCCCAGCACCATGTCCAGGCCACGCCCCCCTAGCTCTATTATTTAAAGCAAATTCGGCCAAGGGCAAAAATGAAACCCAATCATCCTGATCAGCGGAAATAAAACATCTCAAATGCAACTCCAAGGTCTGGTTTGTTCTCTCCGTCTGCCCATTGGTCTGAGGGTGAAAAGCAGAGGAGAAGGACAACTGAATTCCCAGCTTGGAACAGAAAGTCCTCCAAAATCTAGACACAAACTGAACTCCTCTGTCAGATACCATGTTCTCAGGAATCCCGTACAAGCGAACCACCTGTTGCAAAAACAGGGGCACCAACTCAGAGGAAGATGTCAACTTAGGGAGTGATACAAGATGAACCATCTTAGAGAACCTATCACAAATCACCCAAATAACAGTCATTCTCTGAGAGACAGGCATATCAAAGATGAAATCCATTGAAATATGGGTCCATGGCCTCCTGGGGACCGGCAAAGGCATCAACAACCCACTAGAGCGAGAACAAGGTTTAGACCGGGAGCAAGTCCCACAGGACTGCACAAAATTCCTGACATCACGAGACAAGGCGGGCCACCAAAAAGACCGACTCACCAGATCTCTAGTACCAAAAATACCTGGATGACCAGCCAATGCAGAGCAATGAACTTCAGACATCATTCTCTTCTTCCACTGGTCAGGAACATACAACTTTCCACTGAGACAACGCTCAGTTTTGTCCTCCTGGAACTCTTCCAGAGCACGTCTCAAATCCGGCGAGATGGCAGAAAGAACTACTCTTTCGCCTAAGATGGTAGCAGGCTTGGTTACCACAGGAGAATCAGCAAAGAAGCTCCTAGAGAGAGCGTCAGCCTTGACATTCTTCATGCCAGGAAGAAAAGAGACCACAAAATCAAAACGTGTAAAAAACAAGGCCCACCTAGACTGTCTAGGGTTCAAGCGTTTGGCCGACTCCAGGTAAATCAAATTCTTGTGGTCAGTGAGGACCATGACTTGATGTTTAGCTCCCTCCAACCAATGTCTCCACTCCTCAAATGCAAATTTCATGGCTAACAGTTCCCGATTCCCCACATCATAGTTACGTTCAGATGGAGAGAACTTTTGGAAAAAGAAAGCACATGGATTCATTTTAGATGTTACAGGATCCTTTTGGGACAAAACAGCTCCTGCACCAATCTCAGAAACGTCCACCTCTACCTGGAACGGGAGTGAGACATCAGGTTGCCACAAAACCGGGGCAGAAGTGAATCTTCGCTTCAGCTCCTGAAAGGAAGAAACAGCCTCCGGAGACCAATTCAACACATCAGCACCCTTCTTAGTCAGATCAGTCAATGGCTTGGCAATACTAGAAAATTTTGCTATAAATTTCCAATAAAAATTAGCAAAACCCAAAAACTTCTGGAGGGCCTTCAAAGAAGTGGGCTGAACCCAATCATAAATGGCCTGTACCTTGGCCGGGTCCATTTCAATAGTTGACGGAGACAAAATAAATCCCAAAAATGAAATCCTCTGTACCCAAAAAGGCATTTCGATCCTTTGACATACAGGGAATTCTCCCTCAAGATCCGGAACACAGTCCGAACATGTTCCACATGAGAATCCCAATCCTTGGAAAAGATCAAAATATCATCCAGATAGATAATCAAAAATGTATCCACAAAGTCCCGGAAAATGTCGTTCATGAAGCACTGGAAGACAGAAGTGGCATTAGTGAGCCCAAAAGGCATCACCAGGTACTCAAAATGTCCCTCCGGAGTATTAAACGCCGTCTTCCATTCATCCCCATGCTTAATGCGGATAAGATTATACGCCCCCCTGAGGTCAAGCTTGGTAAACCAGCAAGCACCTTTAACTCTGGAGAATAGATCCGAAATCAGGGGTAAGGGATACTGATATTTAATAGTAATTTTGTTGAGGGCACACTAATCAATACAAGGCCTTAATGAACCATCCTTTTTGGCCACAAAAAAAACGGCACCTAAGGGTGAAGAGAATGGTCTAATATGACCCTTCTCCAACGCCTCCTTAATATAGGATCGCATAGCCTCGTGCTCGGGTACAGATAAATTGAAGAGCCGACCCTTGGGAAATTTACACCCCGGGCTCAGTTCAATTGCACAGTCATAACTCCTATGAGGAGGCAAAGACGCAGACTCATTCTCACTAAATACATCATAAAAGTCCACCAAATAGTCAGGAACATCATGCGACTGAAGAGAGGTGGAAAAAAACGGAGCCTCACTAAGGGCACACCGACAACCCCAACTCACCACACACACAGATTTCCAATCCAAAACTGGATTATGAATTTGCAACCAGGGAAACCCCAGAACAATGGTATCATGCAAATTATGCAACACCAAAAATCTGCAATTTTCTTGATGGTCTGGGGCGACCCACATTACCACCTGTGTTATGATTGAGTCACCGTAGGAGGCAAGAATAGAAATGCTAGCTAAGTCCAGAAAACCAGAGAAGTTGGCAGCTATCGGATTGCAGACCCCTGAACCTATCAACACAACTAGCAGTAGCCGTGGGGGGCTCCTACGATGCCCTAGGCCCCTCGATCACAGCCTACATAGCCTAAAGACAGAAAGGGAAATCTAAACTGCCCCAGAGCAGACCCCAAAGCAAAAGGCAGCCCCCCACATATAATGACGGTGAAGCAAGAAGAAAGAACAAAACACAGACAGAAAGATAGACTGAGCAAAGATGGGGCCCAAGCTAGCTTAAATAGGAAAGGACTGTCTGCAATCCGTGAAAAAAACTATGAAAATAAGAGCCAACAAACTGACAGTAAAAAAGGCCCTGAAGACGCTAGGCTTCAAAAAAGGCTATGTCAGTACTCAGGAATATTCTGAAGACAGAGCAACAGGCAAAAGGAGATTCAGCTCACCCCAGCAGGGAATGGCAGAATCCAGAAAAGCAAGGAGAACAAAACACTAATGCAAAAAGGCAAAGCAGAAATCTTAGCTTTAGATGAGCAGGAATCAGACTGGTTTCCTAGAAGTCCACAGAGAAATCACCCGCAGGCCAGAAGGGCGTCGGCAGCCTTATATCCAGTCATTAACTCCACTCAGCCAGTCATCATCATCAGCCCCAGGTGTCTGACAATCAGGTTCACTACCTTTCTTCACCAGAAGAGGGAGTTCCTCGGGCCTCAGTAGTGAAAGGGAAAATGAACTCACAACACACCTGGGTCCAAAACTGAGGTTTATTTTTCACCAAAGGAGAAGCATCAATCCCCCTCAAAGGGATAGGCGTCCGCAGAGGTGTCATCGGAAATCCACAACGTTTAGCAAAATCCAAGTCCATTAGGTTCAGGGCTGCTCCCGAATCCACAAAAGCCTTAGCGGAAAATGTGGACAGGGAGCAGATCAGAGTAATTGCCAGAAGAAACTTAGGTTGAACACCACCCACAGAAAACGTGTGTGCAAAACTTTTCTCTTGTTTAGGACAGACAGAAATAATATGCGAGGCATCTCCACAAAAAAAACACAGCTTATTACGCCTTCTGAACTCCTGCCATTGCTCCCTGGACAAAACTCTATCACATTGCATAGGTTCAGACACTTGTTCAACAGGTGGCCACACCTCTCGTGCAGTCCTGCGTTCACGTAAATGCCGATCAACCTGAATGGCTAATGACAAAGAATCGTCAAGACCAGAGGGAACAGGAAATCCCACCATAGTATCTTTTATGGCTTCTGACAAACCCTTCCGAAAGAGAGCTGCCAAGGCATTATCATTCCAGGTAGTAAGGACCGCCCACTTTTGGAATTTTTGACAGTACAATTCTGCAGAATCTCGACCCTGGCTCAATGCCAACAGGGTCTTTTCAGCCTGATCAATAGCATTAGGTTCGTCATACAACAACCCCAAGGCTTGAAAAAATGCGTTCACATTAGTCAGAATAGGATCATCTGGTTTCAAAGAAAACGCCCAATCCTGGGGATCGCCACGCAGCAAAGAGATGACAATTTTAACCCGCTGTGCAGAGCTCCCTGACGAGTTAGGCTTTAAGGCAAAAAATAATTTACAATTATTTTTGAAATTCAAAAATTTAGACCGATCCCCAAAAAACACATCAGGAGTAGGGATCTTTGGTTCAGCAGCATGTGAATGAGCAAGGTAGGCGGAAATTCCCCGCACTTCCGAAGCAAGCAGCTCCACATGATCAGACAATTGCTTTATCTCCATTGAGAGAAAAAAAATTCCCCCTACGGCCTCAGAAATATAGAGGAAAAAATATACACACTTTTTTTTTTTTACAATTCTTTCCTGCTATTGAGTACCCTAGGATCTGCAGTATGGCTGGTGATTCTGTTATGAATGAGTCACCGTAGGAGGCAAAAACAGAAATACTAGCTAAGTCCAGAAAACCAGAGAAGTTGGCAGCTATCGGATTGCAGACCCCTGAACCTATCAACAACAACTAGCAGTAGCCGTGGGGGGTTCCTATGGTGCCCTAGACCCCTCAATCACAGCCGGAGAACTAAATAGCCTAAAGACAGAAAGGGAAATCTACACTGCCCCAGAGCAGACCCCAAAGCATTAGGCAGCCCCCAACATATAATGACGGTGAAGCAAGATGAAAAAACACTCACACAGATAGAAAGATAGGCTGAGCAATAGATGGGGCCCAAGCTAACTAAATAGGACAGGATAGAAAAGCTGCTGTCTGCAATCTGCCAAAACCCTATCAAAACAAGAGCCAACAGACTGATAGGGAAAAAAGCCCTGAAGACGCTAGGCTTCAAAAAGACTATATCAGTACTCAGGTATTTTCTGAAGACAGAGCAAAAGGAATTCAGCTCACCCCAGCAGGGAATGGCAGAAATCCAGAAAAACAAGGCAAAACAAATCCAAAACACAAATGCAAAAAGCAGAGCAGAAAACTTAGCTTTTGAGGAGCAGGAATCAGACTGGTCTCCTAGAATCCCTCTGAAAAATCATCAGCAAGGCAGAAGGGCGTCGGCTGCCTTATATCCAGTCAGCAATTCCAGTCACCCAGTCATCATCATCCTGCTCAGGTGCTTGGTAATCAGCTTCACTACCTTCCTTCACCAGAAGAGGGAGTTCATCAGACCTCAATGGTGAAGGGGAAAATGAACTCACAACAGGAGACGATAGTCAATACATGGCCTCAATGAGCCATCTTTCTTGGCCATAAAGAAAAAGCTGGCACCTAAAGGTGAAGAGCACGGTCTGATATGACCCTTCTCCAATGACTCTTTGATATAAGATCGCATAGCATCATGTTCAGGTACACATAAATTGAAGAGCCGACCCTTGGGAAATTTACAACCGGGCACTAACTCGATCACGCAATCATAACTCCTATGAGGAGGCAAGGACGCAGACTTACTCTCACTAAATACCTCAGACAAATCAGCCAAATAGTCAGGAACATCATGAGACTGGGGAGAGGTAGAGAAAACAGGAGTTTCACTAAGAACACATTGACAATCCCAACTAACCACAGACACAGATTTCCAATCCAGAACCGGATTATGGGTCGGTAACCAAGGAAAAGGAATAGGAGTCCGCAGGGGTACCATGGGAAAACCACAACCACAATGTTTGGCAATGTCAAAATCCATCAGGTTCAAGGCTGCTCCTGAATCATCAAAAGCCTTAGCAGAAAATGAAGATAAGGAGCAGATCAAGGAAACTGACAAAAGGAATTTAGGCTGTACATTGCCCAAAACAAATGAGTGAGCAAAACATTTTTCCCGCTTAGGGTAGACGGAAATAGTACAAGTGGCGTCCCCACAAAAGAAGCACAACTTATTACGCCTTCTAAATTCTTGACATTGAGCCCTAGAAAAAACCCTATCACACTGCAAGGGCTCCAAAGTTTGTTCGAAAGGCAACACCGCCTCTCACATAGCTTTACGTTCACGTAAACATCTGTCAATTTGAATGGCTAATGACATAGAGTCGTTGAGACCAGAGGGGACAGGAAATACCACCATAACATCTTTTACAGTCTCTGCCAGACCTTTCCAAAAAAGAGCCACTAGGGCATCATCATTCAATTTAGTAAGGACCGCGCACTTTCGGAATTTCTGACAATATAATTCTGCCACTTCCTGACCCTGGTTTAAAGCCAATAAAGTTTTCTCAGCTTGATCAAAAACATTAGGTTTATCATAAAACAACCCCAGAGCATGAAAAAACGTATCCACATTAGTCAGAACAGGATCCCCAGGTGTCAGGGAAAAGCTCAGTCCTGAGGGTCGCCGCGCAACAGGGAGATGACAATTTTAACCTGCTGCACCGAGTTCCCCGAGGAATTAGGTTTCAAGGCGAAAAACAGTTTACGATTATTCTTAAAGTTCAAAAATGTAGACCGATCCCCAGAAAATAAATCAGGAATAGGGATTTTAGGTTCTACAGCAGACAACTGAGCGAGATAGGCAGAAATTCTCCGATCTTCAGCAGAGAGCTGCTCAACATGATCAGACAATTGCTTAGTATCCATTAAAGAAAAATCCTCCTACACCCAGAGAAAAAGAGGAAAAAACATATAATAAATTCTGACACTATTTTTTTTTTTTTTACTATTCTTTCCTTCTTTCGAGTACCCTAGAATCTACAGTTAGGCCGGTGATTCTGTTATCATTAGGTAACCGAGGAGGATCGCAGGGGAATAGGCTAGGCAACCAGATTACCAGAGGGGTGTGTAACTTAGCGGATTGCAGACCCCTAAACTGACAACACAACTAGAATTATCCGTGGGACGTACCAACGATGCCCTAGACACCTCGGCACAGCCAAAGAATTAACTAAGCCTAAAGAGAGAAAGGGGAAAGCTAAACTGCCCCGGAGTAGAACCCCAAAAGAATATATAGCCCCCAAACATATATTGTCAGTGAGACAAGATGAGGCACAAAACACAGGCAGAAAATAGAGTAAGCAAACGATGGGGACCAAACTGTCTAGGACAGGAAAGGATACTGTCTGCAATCATGCAAAAAACCCTAAGAAAAAATCCAACACGTCTGATATGCAGACAAATAACTTATCTGAAAGATGCAGGACAAAGCAGGAGGCAAGCAGACTTCCAAAATGCTCAGGAAGAAAATCAAATCACCGGCAACAACTGCTGGAAGGTTGCTGACTTAAATCTCTCCAGTCTGTAACACCTGACCTCCAATCATCCTCCTCAGGTGATTGACTTCTGTCAGCCAGACCAGCTCCATTACCAGCAGCAACCACCAGAGGGAGCCCAAACTCAGAAGCCAGGTCAAAAGTGTTCACAACCCATGAGGGGGACGAATGGAAGACAGCATTTAACACCAGGGATGGCCATTATGAGTATCTGGTCATGCCCTTTGGTCTTTGTAATGCGCCGGCCGTCTTCCAGGACTTTGTTATTAAAACTTTTCGGGATATGCTGTCCACTTTGGTGGTTGTCTATCTGGATGACATCCTCATCATCTCTCCAGATATGGACTCCCACCGGAGAGAGGTTGGCAAAGTCTTTGCCCACTTAAGAGCTAACGCCCTCTATGCCAAGTTGGAGAAGTTCCTGTTTGAGCAGAAGTCCTTGCCTTTCCTGGGCTATATTATCTCTTCCCGGGGTTTGGCTATGGATCCTGCCAAACTGCAGGTGGTAATGGACTGGCAGGAACCCCACTCTCTCAAAGCGGTGCATTGCTTTCTGGAGTTCGTGAACTACTACCACCAGTTCATTCCCCACTTCTCCACCTTGGTAGCTCCCTTGGTTGCCCTCACCAAGAAGGGAGCAAACCCCAAGTTATGGTCGGAACAGGTCTCCAAGGCCTTTTCCTCCATCAAGTCCCACTTTGCTAGTGCTCCCATTCTACATCGTCCCGATGTAGATAGACCATTCATCTTGGAGGTGGATGCCTCTTCCGTCAGTGTTGGCGCGATCATCTTTCAGAAGGATGCTCATGGTCGGAAGCACCGTTGCTTCTTCTATTCCAAGACCTTTTCACCGGCGGAGAGGAACTATTCCATTGGGGACAGGGAGTTGCTAGCAATTAAATTGGCCTTCTCGGAGTGGATACACCTCCTGGAAGGGGCTCGATTCCCTTTCCACGTGTTTACCGACCATAAGAACTTGGTCTACCTACAGACAGCCCAGCAGCTGAATTCTCGCCAGGCCAGTGAGCTTGACCTCTATAGTGGGTAAAATCCTGGAGGGTTTTCTAAGAGATACTATACTAAAGTATCTGAAGAAGAACAACCTCATGACCCAATATCAACATGGGTTTACGAGGGACCATTCCTGTCATACTAATCTGAAGCTTGGGCTGATAAATGGCAAATGAGCTTTAATGGGGTTAAATGTAAGGTCATGCACTTGGGTAGAACAAACAAGATGTATAATGATGTGCTTAATTGTAAAACACTAGGTAATACTGTCACTGAAAAAGACCTGGGTGTATGGGTGGACGACAAGCTCACATTTAGTGGCCAGTGACAGGCAGCTGCTGAAAAGGCATATAAAATAATGGGATGCAGTAAAAGAGGCATAGATGCTCATGAGGAGAACATAATTTTACCTCTATTTAAGTCACTAGTATGACCACACTTAGAATACTGTGTACAGTTCTAGTCCCCGGTGTATAAGAAAGACATAGCTGAATTGGAGCTGGTGCAGAGAAGAGCGACCAAGGTTATTATGGAACTGAGGGGTCTGCAATACCAAGACAGGTTATTACACTTGAGGTTGTTTAGTTTGGAAAGACAAAGGCTTAGGGGTGATCTTATGTTTAAATATATGAGGGGACAGTACAAAGACCTTTCTGATGACCTTTTTACTCTTAGACCTGTGACAGGGACAAGGGGGCATCCTCTACGTCTGGAGGAAAGAAGGTTTAATCATAATCACAGACACAGATTCTTTACTGTAAGAGCAGTGAGACTATGGAACTCTCTGCCATATGATATTGTAATGAGTGATTCCCTACTAAAATTTAAGAAGGGTCTGGATGCCTTTCTTGAAAAGTATAATATTACATGCTATATACACTAGTTTGCTTGATATTGCGTTGATCCAGGGCGCTTGTCTGATTGCCGTATGTGGAGTCGGGAAGGAATTTTTTTCCCTAATGTGAAGCTTACTGTTTGCCACATGGGTTTTTTCTGCCTTCCTCTGGATCAACATGTTAGGGCAGGGTAGGATAGGATATGGGTTGAACAAGATGGACTTAAAGTCTTCCTCCAACCTTAATAACTATGTTACTAACTATGTTACTCCAGTGTTCCGAATGATCATGGCCTGGACACATTTTGAGGGCATCCACAAATTCCTGCATTATACCGATAATGCACAGTGTCCCGCACGAGATGACCCCAACTTTGACCGTCTGTTCAAAGTTCACTCCCTCATCAAGCACTTCAACAACAAGTTTGCTGAAGTGTACGTGCCCCAAAAGGACATCTGCATGGATGAGTCCGTAGTTCATTTTTAAGGAAGGCTCAGATTCCGTCAGTACCTTCCCAGCAAGAGGGCCAGGGATGGAATCAAACTCTACAAACTGTGAGAGTACCTCAAGGTACACCCACAGCTTTAGAGTTTGGGAAGGAAAGGACACCAGGATTGAACCCCCTAAGTGTCCCCCTGTCCTGGGAGTGAGTGGGAAATTTGTGTGGGATTTGATGCACCTACTGCTGAATAAAGGTTCTCACATCTACACCGATAACTGTTATACCAGCATGCCACTCTTCAAATCCCTCTCTGCGCAAGGTACAACAGCCTGCGGTACTGTCCGCAATAATTAGAAAGGCCTCCTGAAAATACTACTTGGGCAGATGCTCAGAAGGGGTGACAGCAGAGCCCAATGTAGTGACCTCCTGCGGTTGTCAAGTACAAGAGGGATGTCCTTCTCTAGACCACCATACACGGTGATGACAGCGCCCTCATCACTGTACAAGGTACCTCTACACAGGTCAGAAAACCAGACTGTGTACTGGGGTACAACAGAAACAAGAGGGACGTTGATCTCCGATCAACTCCTCCAACCGTACAATGCTTTGAGGAAGGCCAAGGGGATATAGGAAGTTTCGCCCCAAGCAGTTTGCCCCTAGCAATTTCCCCCAGCAGTTCACTCCCAGCAGTTCACCCCCAGGTACATTTCGCCCCTATCATTTCGCCCCCAGGAAGATTCGCCCCCGCACATTTCGCCCCTAGATGTTTCGCTCCCAGCATTTCGCCTCTCGATGTTGCGCCCTCAGTAGTTCGTCCCCGGAAGTTTCATCTCCTGCAGTTCGCCTCCAGATGTTTTGCCCCCAGATTTTTCACCCACGGCAGTTCGCTACCGGATGTTTCGCCCCCGGCAGTTCGCCCCCAGCAGTTCGTCCCCAGATGTTTCGCCTCCTTTTTCGCCCCCGGCAGTTCGCCCCCGGTAGTTCGCCCCCGGTAGTTCGCCCACGGATGTTTGTACCCTGTTTTGCCCCCAGAATTTTGTGTTTGGCTGTTTCGCCAGTTTGTCCTTGTGGGTCATAAATTCCCATCCGTCATCAATCTACATCTCACAAAAGTACTGTACAGAGTGCTGCACTTTTGTGACATGTTAAATCAACTGTTTCCATCTGTAATTTCCATCTGTAAACCACACAGCTGATTGCATTATAGTGTCAGAGCATTTTGCCCGCACTTTTAACAAGACATTTTCCAAAATGTTTCATGTCATTCTCCGCAAGGAGAAACAATACTTCTTGGATATCGGTCAGACGCCTCTCACACAGCCAAACCAGATCTCACACTTTGCACTGACGAGGGACAGAACCCCGAAACACAGTGTCTGCAAATTGAGATTCTCGTTTTGGCTTTTATCCTAAGTCATGTAACAAGGCTCGTTAAAGGGTCGACATTGACTTTTAGGATTGCTACTTCCAATTCGGAGGCACTAGAGTTCTAGCCCTCTTCCTCTCTGAAGAGGCAATTTACATATTTCCCAAAGGAGCACTGCGGCTTTAAGTCTCCTCATCTCTCCTCATCTCGGTATGCTTAGCATGTCATTCTCCGCAAGGAGAAACAATACTTCTTGGATGTAAAACATTTTTGTGTTGCAAAAACATAACACGAAAAAAATAAACGGATTAAAAAAATGTAGTGCGAATGATGCCTGATCTAGGTGGGGAATGTAAACCACTCTAAAATCAAAACATTTTGTAAAAACTGACCCAGCACTGACATCCTTTTTTGCAAGTTTTGTTGCAGATGTAACAATTTTCATGTCAGGTGTCCTGCAAGTTACATTAGACGAGCTTTTATTCCATTTTTACATCAGAAAATAGCAGTGTCAAAAATCTCTACAGAGAGGTCTACTAGCACAAAAAATCAGTCAGCTTCCACAGCAATTCACTTCCTACAAGTATGAATTCAGTTCTATCCAAACGTGGGAAGAAGTTGGTCTATGCGAATCACATTTACATATTTTCCAAACGAACAGCTGGCGATGTCCATTCCATCTGGGTGTGTGAAAAACGGCCGACTTGCAAGGGACGTGTTTGGCCAATGAAGCATCTGGTGAAGTGATGAAAGTAACCAATCCCCACAACCACGCAGCACAAGCAGCAAGACCTGAAGCAATCTGACTTGTCAATGATGCGGTGACCAGGGCAAGGACAACACAGGAGACACCACAACAGATTCTCACAGAAGTCATTTCAGGAGCCCATTCTAATGTTGTAGCACATCTCCCAAAGAAAGCATCACTGAAGACAACAATATGATTATCAAGGCAACTTGGCAATATTCCAAAGTTGCCCCAAACCCTTGATCAACTTGTTATTCCCCTGGAGTTCAAGGGGATCAAAATTGATGGTATCTAGCAGCAGTTACTTCTGCATGACTCTGGTAAGCATTTAACATTTCCATTATGCAGAATTATTGCAAAGTTTATGTTGCACAAATGTGAAAAATTATATATTACACAGTGCTGATATAGAATACTATGATTTTTTTTTGCCTTACAGGGAAATTTTGAGGATAGTATAATGTAGGGTGAATCCTACTCATTCCAACTATGCCTCACTTGTTTATTTGCAGTCTGATTCTCTGCTCAACTTCAAAGTAGAAGTCCTGCCTTTAAGATATAGTGGCCTGCCATGTTCATAAGCAGAGTGGCAACCTTGTCCACCAACCATGATTTGCAGGTATCCAGCCATTGTCAATCACAGCCAGAGGACAAGGTTGTCGCATCAAACCCGCATCACTAGATGTCAATTTTAGTGTAGAATTTCCTGCTATAAATTAGCTGCAGATTGTCTGCTGCAACTACTTAGTGCATGTGAATGGACCTTAAGGATTCATTAACATGTCTCCTAACCTCTGTGGATTGTCCATGACTGTAGATCTACAGCTATTCTGGTGTAGATAATTCTACACCAAAATCTCTATTTAGCTCTATGGATTTAGGTGCAGGTTTTAGTGCAGGATTTTAGCCCCTTGTCTGAATGGCTGGAATCTTCTTTGCATATTGGCAGCATACATTCGCATGCAGGGACATAAGTAGCTTGACCCTGGCCCCATAGCAAAGTTTTGAAGGAGCCTGGGCTTCCCTTCCTCCTTGATGCCCTGTCCTTTCAGCCACGCCACCTGCCCACAGCCTGAAATGAAGTTCCAATGCTGAATTAGTGCTGGGAGGCAGGTAAACCATGCTCCGGTAGGTGCCTGTCACCTACCAGAGCATGGCAGGATGTTAATTAACATTCACCACCTGCTGCCACACGCTGCGTTCCTCTATTTTGATACTGGACCTGGAATGATGTATGCAATCATGTGATCGCTCACGACTCAGGATCTGCATCAAAGCAGAGTGAGGAACACAGCGCAGCAGCAGGCGGTATTAATTTATCCTTGCTGTCACGGGGTCCTTCTCCGATACCACACAATCTACAGAGCGAGGGAAGTGTGAACAATCCCAAGACCTTTATTATAGGCAAAATTACAAGGTCCATAAACAATCCACCACACTGAGGATACAATAGTCCAGAACAAGAATGTAGTCCAGTAACAGGATAAAATGTCCAGGGAGATGAGAGTCCAAAACTCTAGCATCCAGAGGATAAAATGGGTCCAAACGCTTCCTTCTCTCTGTGATACAGTCTTTACATGATGACCTTCACACAGGAACTGACTTGTCCAGCTCCTGTCCTCCCCACCCTCTTCATTGTGTCCAGAGGTAGTCAAACAGGTTGGGACGGTTTGCAGGCCTCCCAGAGGAGAACAAAGGAGCCTTGGGGATTAAGGAACTACACGGGGTCATCAAGAGACAGATACAGTCAGGCTGTAGACTTATAAGGCAACAAGAAAAACACTATGAAAATAAGTGAAATAGAAATATACACAAAATGATATCCACATAGCATATCACACCATCACACTTGCCATGCTCCAGTAGGTGACAGGCACCTACCAGAGCATGGTAGATCCAGGGGGCCCGCTGTTCATGGGTGCATTACACCCCTTGGCGACAGGCCCCTTGACGGCCCGGGGGCAGTGGCGTCCCCTGCCTATATGGTAGGTACACCACTGCTGGACTGCATGTCATTTTTTTTAACTGTGCATTTTATCATCAGCATGTGGATGGGATTTAGACATTTACGCTGCATATGACGCTGACCTAATGAACCATTGAGTTAGTATGCTTTTTTTCACAAATACTTCTTACATATTTGCTCGTTTTTCCTGATGTAAACCTTTTATTATCATGGAATTATGCATTTTTCTAGTTTTTGCCGCAGTTAATCCTTTCACGACTTTGAAAATGTGACATTTTTGAAGCTTGGAAGCATTTTTAAACAGGAATATATATCATTTTCCACTGGGACAATACATGTCATAGAAAAAACTATTGTTTAGCCGCTTCACACCAGATTTTGCTTCAATTTAACGTTTCTGTTATAAAATCAGAAAATCTGAAGCAAAATGTGAGCTTTTAATGTGAGATATGAACAACAGATGCTTCTGATAAGGAAAATTTATTGTGAATTCATCCCGAAATTCTCTGTCTGCTACTTGTTACTTTTTATTTTGTCTCTCATTGTCTCTCATTATTTCCTGTACTAATACTTTCACTATTAATTAGGAAGTGGACACAGCCATTGTTAGGGTTGTGGATCGCACTAAATATAAAATATAATAAAGTGCGATCGCAACCCGGGGTCCACCGTGCAGAGATGGTTACCTGCTGCTCGGTAATGGCGGATTACTAACTGAACACCGGCGGGTTAACCACTGACCCAGTGTGTACACAGAGCTGCTGGAACAGATGCCAGAGCCTGTTAACTTCACAGGACTTGGCAGGAGGAGCGCTATTAAATGGTCACAGGACCTGGCCCCAGAGGCAAGGAATAGGGTCCCTCTAGACCATCAGTTCTCGGTGTGATGGCTGCGATGCCAGCAGAAAAGTAATATAAATGTACAAGCAGCGCACAAGTGTGCAAGGCTCCACTCTGGTATGCGCCACTAAGTGGCCAGGGTTGGGCTAACCAGCACACAACTTGCACGCGGTGCTGCACTGGAGGGTGCTATGACTTGGCGCAGAATGGTAGTGCTACATACAGGATGCCACTACTGGACGCTAGTGTGTGCTGACACTTAGGAGCATGGTGGCGAGAGCATAGCCACCCGTTGGCACTGACACTATCTCTAAACCCTATAACAAGCACAACCAAAGGGAGGGAGTCATAAGGAGTCATTCACAGATACATGCATTCATCATCACACATTCCACTGACAATATGAGTCTATATTAGCGCATGGCCGAGTGGCCATGTGAGTCTTTTATAGTGGCGACCTAAGAGGACCTTCCCCGTGGTCCAATCGGAACAGGCACGGGACCTGAGAATTTGACCCCTGAACTCCAATGGGAGGCTGAGCCACGGGCATGCTCAGTGGAGCGAAAAAGGGATTTAGTCCCAGGAGCTGCTCGCCACTGGCTAGTGCAGGCTGCTATAGCTGAACCAGGGATGGCAGCAGCAACCAACCTGACAAAACTAGCTTGAGCAAGGCGCCAGAAATGATGTCTTTGCTGAGCAGGCTCCTCTGCGGCTGGGAAGAAGGTGGAAGAAGAAAAAAGGGGAAGAAGGTGGACCCAGGCAACTATAGGCCGGTGAGTCTGACTTCTATACCAGGAAAGATCTTTGAACAAATTATTAAACATGTATGTCAGTACCTGGATAAGAATGAAGTGATTAAACAGAGTCAGCATGGGTTTGTAACTAATAAGTCATGTCAGACTAACTTAATATCCTTCTATGACGGAATCACTGATTGGGTGGATCAAGGAAATGCTGTAGATATAGTATATCTTGACTTCAGCAAAGCATTTGACAAAGTCTCTCATACAATCCTTATTGAAAAAATGACTAAGTATGGAATGGACAAGGCAACTGTTAGGTGGATTCATAACTGGCTTAGTGATCGGACCCAAAGAGTGGTTGTAAATGGCTGCACATCCAGTTGGAAGAATGTCTCAAGTGGGGTACCACAGGGCTCTGTCTTGGGCCCTGTATTGTTCAACATCTTTATCAATGATTTAGATGAAGGAATTGAGGGTAAACTGATTAAATTTGCTGATGACACAAAGCTAGGAGGGATAGCTAATACTAGAGAAGAGAGAGAGAGGATTCAAAAAAATATAAATAAACTGGAGAAGTGGGCAGCAACTAACAGAATGGTTTTTAACAGGGAAAAATGCAAAGTACTACATCTGGGCAATAAAAATGAAAAAAGCATATACAGAATGGGAGGAATAGGGCTAAGCAACAGCACATGTCAAAAAGACTTGGGTATACTAATAGATCACAGACTGAATATGAGTCAACAGTGTGATGCAGCAGCAAAAAAGGCAAATGCAATTCTAGGATGTATTAACAGAAGCATACAGTCTAGATCATGTGAAGTCATTATTTCCCTCTACTCCTCTTTGGTCAGACCTCATCTGGAATATTGTGTCCAGTTTTGGGCACCACATTTTAAAAAAGACATCAACAAACTGGAGCAAGTTCAGAAAAGAGCGACCAGAATGGTGACCGGTCTGCAAACCCTGTCTTATGAGGAAAGGTTGCAGGATTTGGGAATGTTTAGTTTGCAAAAGAGAAGACTGAGAGGAGACTTAATAGCTGTCTACAAATATCTAAAGGGCTGTCACATTGTAGAAGGATCAACTTTATTCTCATTTGCACAAGGAAAGACTAGAAGCAATGGGATGAAACTGAATGGGAGGAGACACAGATTAGATAGTAGAAAAAACTTTTTGACAGTTAGAGTGATCAATGAGTGGAACAGGCTGCCACGAGAAGTGGTGAGTTCTCCTTCAATGGAAGTCTTCAAACAGAGGCTGGACAGACATCTGACTGGGATGATTTAGCGAATCCTGCTTTGAGCAGGGGGTTGGACCAGATGGCCCAGGAGGTCCCTTCCAACTCTACGATTCTATGATTCTATGATTCTATGATTCTATGACTGAATGGGAGACTGCAGAAGGCAAGGCTCGGAATTTCTCCTGTGCAGAGGGAGAAACCCGACGCCTAACAGCCGTATCTTGATATTTGGAACAAGAGACAATCTCCATCTACTGGCCCAAAGTAAAGAGTGGTTTGCTGATGACATGTTTTCCACTACATCATTCCTGTTCAAGCAACTTTATACAATCCATATAGTCCACAGCGGCCTTGTTGTTCCTGTTGTGTACGCCTTGCTGACAGACAAGAGCCGTTAAACATACCAGAGATTGCTACAAGAGCTGAAGAACATGCAACCTGGACTGCAGCCACACAACCTGATGTTGGATTTTGAACTAGCTGCAATCCAGGCATTTGAGTGAATTCCCCAACCTCGAGAAGACCGGTTGCTTCTTCCACCTATCACAGTCAGTTTGGCGTAAAGTTCAAAATGAAGGACTCAAGGTGCAATATCAAGGTGACCATGAATTTGCTTGTTGGATATGCATGATACCTGCCCTTGCCTTTCTACCAACACAGAATGTTGTGCCTTCATTTGAAGAGTTAGTGGAAAATCCTGACTTTCCACAAGAAGCCATACCCATTGCCAACTATTTTGAAGATACCTATATTGGTCAAATGACTCTGTAGGGGGTGGACTGACCTATGGACCTGTCTGATAAAGATGGAAATGTAAAAGAGATGATGTATACAATGCTTTATTCTGACTTGTATGTATATGTGTGGGACAGCAGCTAGAATTAGTGGAAGATGGTGTAGTACCTGGTTTTGGCCACAAGATGAGGACATAGAGTAGTGAGAAAAGGACTCAACAGCAAGCCTTAGGCTAGGGAAGCTGCATAGTCATGGTGGATGGAATTACGGGACTGGGAAGGGGATTTCCAGAAGGAGGAGATATAAGGAGGGAGAGTCCCATGGGCAGGAGAGAAGAGCTCAGGAGAGGACGGAGGAAAGAGAAGCTCAGAAAAGAGAGAAGAGAAAGAGATGGTTACTCAGAGAGGGGGGTGACCCTGAGAGGACAGCTGCAGGACAGGACAGGACGGCAGTGACTAACAGAAGTCTGGGGTACAGGATGGTTGGTCACTGAAGAGTGAGTAAGTGTTACAGCGGGCAGACTCGGTCGGGGGAAGCGCTGTGGCTGTGGGCCTAAAGGCAGCCACAGTGAAGGAACCTAGGGGTCTCCGCCGAACGGAAGCAGAAGGAAGGTGACAGGTACCCAGGCCAGGGAGCAGAAGCTGTTGTGTCTGCTGTGGATGTCAAGAGGACACCCAATAAAGCTTGGACCTGATTGAACGGATTTCTGAGTCTGTCTCCCGTCTGTTCCGCAGCCGATAGGGAACACCCCCAGTCGGCACATGTACTACAACTCGCAGAGGACGTCAGGCACCTTTGTTTCCAGTTCAACTTTGGAATATGTATGAACGAACATTAAATGATCAACAGGGAACAAATGATGTTGAAGGATGGCACCATAGCTTTCAAGAAACATGTGGTACTCTTTTCCCAAATATATACTGGTTCATTAACTGAAACATCAGCAAGAGCTTGACAGTTTAGAAATTATTCAGATAATAGCAGGAAATTCCACCACTGCAAGAAGCAAAAAATACGCTGCAATTTCAGCAAAGGTTAAACGTATTGTGCAAGATTTCAACAATAGAAGTTTAATAGATTATCTGAGAGGCATCGCCAACAGCTTTGAACTTTAGTTGATGGTCACATATTTAGTTGTAAAATAATTCAAACATTAACACCTGCAATTTTTCTTTTCTTTCCTCTTTTTATCTAACCTTTCCCCCTCATTACCCTTTATGTTTCTTGTTCAACAGTTTTAATTTATACAGTTAAAGCGTAACTCTAAACAAAAAATAACAAGTTTTGCTATGTTAAAGTACCTGTGGCACTGATCTTTTCCAATGGAGATCCCCTTCCAGCAACTTCACTTCTGTGTGAAAAGTTCCATCCAAGTTCCAGCAACAGGCTCCATGTGATGCAGGATTTCAGTGGCTACTAAGGAGGTCATTTCGCCTTAGTAGCAGAACTTGTAAACAGACTCTCGGGGGTGTGGTTACCCTTGGGAGAATAAAAAATTGGGGACTAAAAGATCATTTTTGTGGGCAAAAAATAGGATTTTTTATTTTCAAGCCAGGGCATTATAAACTTTAGTGAAAGACTTGGGGGTTCAAAGTGCTCACCACACATCTAGATAAGTTCCTTAGGGGGTCTAGTTTCCAAAATGGTGTCACTTGTGGGGGGTTTCCACTGTTTAGGCACATCAGGGGCTCTGCAAACGGAACATGATGCCCGCAGACCATTCCATCAAAGTCTGCAAGTCAAAACATCACTACTTCTGTTCCGAGCCCCGATGTGTGCCCAAACAGTAGTTTTCTCCCACACCAGCGTACTCAGGAAGAATTGGACAACAGATTTTGGGGTCCAATTTCTCCTGTGGAAAAAATAACCTCCACTGTCGAATATTCTTGGAGATCCTCATTTATACACACCACCCCCACTTTCCAACCAGTGACCCATAGACCAGAGTCACTAAGCTCCCTGAGTCCAAGAAGTCAACGAGTGCCAAACAGGCTGAGAACCTGGCACAGTTGGGGTTCGCTGCATGCAGTGGTTGCAGTTGCGGTGCAGACTGACTGGGCATACATTGAGACTGTGCATAAACCCACAGTCTATAGGTTCAGCCATCAGGGGGCAGTTGGCAGCCACATGTCCGGGCCCTTGGCATCACTAGCAACTGATAGTGGAGGCCCCGTTGGTCTTTGAGATCGTTTTAGGGGAAACTGGTCTCCTGCCATTCTCACTCTGTGGTACCCCATCAGTATGGGCTCGGGGCTGACTGTCCCATTCAAGGGAACGTGACTCTTTCCCCAGTTCCTGGGCTTGAAGGGTACGATGTGACAGCCGCAATGTGGCAGAGTCCCATATAAAGTCCTGAGTGGCTTTCTACCGCTCGATCAGCCCAACCACCTGGTCTAGAGTGCCTGGGTCCCCTTGCCCCACCCAATGCTGTCCTCTCCTTCCCAGCGTCATCTTCTTCTGCCTGATCTCATCGCGGCACTGTGCATGCGCAGCAGTGTCTTGGTGACAGGAGAGGCATCCTGCCCCCAGGATTGACTGATGAATGGGGCAGGAGTGACGTCATGTCAGTGAGCAGCCAGGAGACATTCGGCCTCACTGCCACAGCATTCTTCATGCTTAATTGATCAGTGATCCAGGCAAGATGAAAAGACAGCTGGAAGCAGGAGAAGATGTCATGGGGAACTGCTAGACTGCACTTCGGGACCCAAGGAACTGCAGCTGCGACAGGTAAGTATGTCAGCTTTTTTGTGTTCAAGAGTGATAATACTCCTTTAAGGCCAGCCAGAAGAGACACTGGGTGAGCTGCTGAAAAGGCAGCCAAAGAAATCCCCAGCAAAAACGTTACTACTTCCGTTCCGAGCCCCGACGTGTGCCCAAACAGTAGTTTTCTCCCTCATATGGGGTACCAGCGTACTCAGGAAGAATTGGACAACAGATTTTTTGGTCCAATTTCTCCTGTTACCCTTGGGAAAAAAAAAATTGGGGACTAAACGATCATGTTTGTGGAAAAAATATGATTTTATTTTCACGCCCGGGCGTTATAAACTTTAGTGAAACACTTGGGGGTTCAAAGTGCTCACCATACATCTAGATATTTCCTTAGGGGGTCTAGGTTCCAAAATGGGGTCATTTGTGGGGGGTTTCCACTGTTTAGGCACATCAGGGGCTCACCAAATGTGGCATGGCATCCGATCTCAATTCCTGCCAATTTTAGTTTGAAAAAGTCAAACTGCATTCCTTCCCTTCACCTTCAGAGTTCTGCTGTGCACCCAAACAGTTATTCCGCCCACATATGGGGTATTGGCATACTCAGGAGAAATTGCACAACAATTTTATGTGTTCATTTTCTCCTTTTACCCTCGTAAAAATAATAAAAGTTGCTAAAATATCATTTTGTGGGTAAAAAGTTAAATGTTCATTTTTTCCTTCCACATTGCTTCTGCTCCTGCTAAACACCTGAAGGGTTAATAAACTTCTTGAATGTGGTTTTGATCAGCTTGAGGGGTGCAGTTTTTAGAAATGTGTAACTTTTGGGTATTTTTTGTCATATAGACTCCTCAAAGTGACTTCAAATGTGAGGTCGTCCCTAAAAAAATGGTTTTGTAAATTTTGTTGTAAAAATGAGAAATCGCTGGTCAACTTTTAACCGTTATAACTTCCTAACAAAAAAAAATTTGGTTCCAAAATTGTGCTGATGTAAAGTAGACATGTGGGAAATGTTATTTATTAACTATTTTGTGAGACATTTTTCTCTGTTTTAAGGGCATAAAAATTCAAACTTTGAAAATTGCAGAATTTTCCAAATTTTCGCTAAATTTCCATTTTGTTACACAAGTAAATGCAAGTTATATCAAAGAAATTTTACCACTACCGTGAAGTACAATGTCACAAGAAAACATTCCCAGAATCACCAAGATCCGTTGAAGCATTCCAGAGTTATTACCTCATAAAGGGTCAGTCGTCAGAATTGTAAAAATTGGCCCGGTCATTATCGTGCAAACCACCCTCAGGGGTAAAGGGGTTAAAAATATTTTTTGGCTCTATTTTTTTATTTTCAGAAGGATAACAGGACAAAATTGAATGCACAGTTTGTTGTGCAATTTCTAGTAAGTATGCAGATACTACATATGCGGGGAAAAACTAATGTTTTTGTGCATGGCAGGGCTCACAAAGGAAGTAGTGATGTTTTGGAACACATACTTTGATGCAATGGTCTGCGGGTGTCATGTTGTGTTTGGAGAGCCCCTGATGTGCTTAAACAGTGGAAACTGCCCATAAGAGTCCCTATTTTGGAAGCTAGACCACTTAAAGAATTTATCTTGACATGTGGTGAGTACCTTGAACCCACAGGTGCCTCACAGAATTTTACAACGTTGATCTGTGAAACTGGAAAAATATTGATTCCCACAAAAATGTTGTTTTAGCACCAATTTTTTTCATTTGCACAAGGATAGCAGGAGAAAATGGACACCAAGATTGGCTGTGCAATTTCTCCTGAGCACACCGATACCCCATATGTGGTCGAAAACTATTTTTGAGGCACAGTACAAAGCTCAGAAGGGAAGAAGCACATTATTGGATTTCAGATTTTGCTGGAAGGGTTTAAGGGTGCCATGTCACATTTGCAGAGACCCTGAGGTGTGAGAACAGCAGAAATCCCACATAAGTGACCTCATTTGACAAACTACACCCCCAATTAATTAATCTAGGGGTGCAGTGATCATACTGACACCACATGTGCCTCACAGAGTTTTATACCATTTGGCGGTGAAGAAAGAATAATTATATTTTCTATTCTATATGACAGAAAATACCAGAAGTGACACCATTCTAAAAACTGCACCCCTCAAGATGCCCAAAACCACCTTCAACAAGTTTATTAACCCTTCAGGTGCATCACAGGAACTGAAGCAATGCGGAAGGAAAAAATGAACATTTAATTTTTTTTTTCTTATATTTCCTTTAGACCATTTTTTATTTTCAAAAGAGTAAAAGGAGAAAATAGACTACAAACTTTGTTGCACGATTTCTCTTGAGTACGATGATATGTGTGGAAAAACCACGGTTTGCGCGCACAGCAGGGCTCAGAAGGAGCACCGTTGACTTTTTGAATGCAAAATTGGCTGGAATTGAGAGCAGATGCCATGCCGCGTTTAGAGAGCCCATGATGTACCTAAACACTGGAAACTCCCAAGTGATTCCATTTTGGAAACTAGACCCCTTGAGGAACTTACCTAGATATGTGGGGAGCACCTTGAGCCCCCAAGTTTAAAGCGTACAGCCGTGAAAATAATAAAATCAAATTCTTTCCACAAAAATTATCTTTTAGCCCCAATTTTTTATTTTCACAAGGGTAACAGGAAAAAATGGACCCAAGATATAGCTGTTCAATGTCTCCTGAGTATGCTGATACCCAATATGTGAAGGAACACTACTGTTTGCGCACACAGCAGGGCTCACAAGTGACCCCATTTTGGAAACTAGAATCCACAAGGAATTTATCTAAATGACCCCAAGGTGGTTCACAGAAAGTTATGTTGAGTTCTGAAAATAAAAAAATTACATTTTTTTTCATAAAATTGATCTTTTAGCCCAATTTTTTATTTTCACAAGGGTAACAAGAAAAACTGGACCCCAAAAGTTGTTGTGCAATTTCTCCTGAGTATGCTAATACCCCATATGTGGAGGAAAACCACTGGTTGGGCGCACAGCAGGTCTCAGAAGGGAAGGAGAGACGTTTTGGAATGCAGACTTTGATACAATTTGATACTTTGATACAATGTCATGTCTTGTTTGGAGAACTTCTGGTGTGCCTAAAGAGTGGAAATACCCCCACAAGCAAACCCATTTTGGAAACTAGACCCAACAAGAAATGGATCTAAATGTGTGGTGAGAAGCATGAAAGCCCTATGTACAGTACTTCAAAGAAAATTATAATGTTGAGTTGTGAATATAAAATAAAAAAAATTACATTTTCTTTGAACAAAATCGATCTTTCAGCCACAAATTTTTTTATTTTCACAAGGGTAACAGAAAAAATTGGCCAAAAACTATGTTGTGCTATTTCTCCTGAGAATGCATATGTAGAGAAAAAACACTGCCCGTGTGCACAGCAGGGCTCAGAAGGAAAGGAGTGACATTTTGGAAAGCAGAATTTGATGGAATGGTCTGCAGGCGTCATTTCGTGTTTGGAGAGCCCCTGATGTGCCTAAACAGTGGAAATACCCCAAAAGTAACTCCATTTTGGAAGTGATCTACTGTTTCCTGTTGTGTTGTGTAGAGCGTATCAGGTTGGAATACTTGAGTAGTGTGGAGTGCATCAGGTTGGCATACGTGAGTTGTGTAGCGTTCATCAAGTTGGCATACATGAGTTGAGTAGTGTATGTCAGATAAGCATACATGTGTTGTGTAAGTCAGAAATCAATTTAGTAGTCCATGGATGTGTGGTACAGTTTAAAGCATTCTTTTATACACAGGTAAGGTTTGTCAGGGTAGGTGTTGCATTGGCAAGTGGTGTCCTTGTGTATCCCCCTTTGGTAACACACTCTGCACCTCTTTTGCAACCTTCCTTTTTGTGCTTTGAGGGACCTACCCGAGGAAATGTTGGCCTGGTTCAATACAAGTACCTTCAATTCCTGAAGTACTGGAGCCCGCTCCTTCCTGATCTACAAATATTAGGGCCTTGACCACTGCAGACCCCTGATCCTATTCACAACAACTAACAGTAGCCGTGGGGTGTTCCTACGGTGGTCCTAGACACCTCGTTCACAGCCGGAGAACTAAATAAACCTAAAGAAAGAAAGGGGAAATCTAAACTGCCCCAGAGCAGACCCCAAAGCAATAGACAGCCCCCAACATGTATTGACGGTGAAAACAGATAAAAACACAAACACAGACAGAAAGACAGGCTGAACAAATCATGGGGCCCTCACTAACTAGATAGGACAGGAAAGAAAAGCAACTGTCTGCAATCACGCAAAAACCCTGCCAAAAATAATGTCCAACACGTCTGATAGAAAAGGTCCTGAAGTCACTAGACTTCAAAATCACTATATCAGCACTCAGGTATATTCTGAAAACAGAGCAAAGAGATCAACTGATCAGAGACAAAAATGGAGTTCAGCCAGTCCCAACCAGGGCTTGATGAACACAAACACTAAGCAAACAGACAAAATCTCATGGAACAATAGCAGAGCAAAAACTTAGCTTTAGTAGACAGGACTAAACTGGAGGCCAGAACTCAGAGCAGAGAGGATCACCAGCAACCCAGCAGGGCGTCGGCGGCCTTATATCCACTCAGAGATTCCGGATGTCCAATCACACTCCACCTGTTCAGATGACAGGTTTTTCCCCTCCAAATCAATTTCGCTACCTCCTTTCACCAGCAGAGGGAGTTCATTGGACATCAAAGGTGAAGGAGAAAATGAGCTCATAACACATTACCATGTATGGTGGTCAAGACATCCCTCTTGTCCTTGTACTTGACCACCAGCATGTTGTAGCTACTTTGAACTGTGCTCTCACCCTGTATAAGCAGCTTCCCAATTAGCATCTTGAAGGGACGCTCTAATTTTTGCAGAAAGTTCCGCAGGCTATGGTAGATCACGCAGAGATCTACATAGTGGGTGCACCAAATCCCAAACAATTTTCCCACTCACTCCCAGGGCACGGAGACAATTCAGGGGTTTAATTCGGGAGTCCTTCCCTTCATAAAAACTAAACTTATGGGTGTACCCTGAGGTACTCTCACACAGTGTGATGAGCTTAATTCCATACATGGTCCTAGTACTGGGAAGGTATTTCTGAAATTTGAGCCTCCCCTTGGCATGGATTGGCAACATTTTTAAAAGACTGTCAAAGTTGGGGTCATCTCAAATGTAGTGCAGCGGTGTTCATACCGTGTGGTAATGAGGCAGTGACCCAGTAAAGTTTAATGCAAGTGTCTTTAATGTCCAAACAAACTTCACAAATGAAAGGCAGATGGTATCCTCTGGATCGCAACTGGGGCATCAAAACAGTCCATATCTGACACCGGTTGCCTTGGGTGACTGCACCACCGTGTCACTAGGAGGGGGCACCTGGCATTTTGCTTCTCTTGGCTCTGTGTTGACTTCATGCAAGCCGGATGTTGCAGAGCCATCTGCTCTACAGCTTGCAAGCAAATACTGACATACCCAACCCTTTGCTGCAGGGTTTTTAAATGGGATCTGTGGCCATGGGCCACTTGTAAGACCCAGCTGGAGGGAGTGAACCGCACCACTGCCATCCTGTAGTTCACTGCAAAAATAAAAGAAAGCCCATGCCGGGTTTCCTTAAATCTGCCTTGGCCAAATAGCTTGACCAAATCCAAACTTACTTTTATTCTGCACTGCAACCACAGCTATGTCGGTGACTGCAATACACTCCAGCTACTCAATATGCTTCTATGCGCATCCTGAGGGATACATACAGTCACTCGCATATAATTCCCCCCACTGCCTCACATATCCCCCGCCTCTGTTCAAACCTGTGGGGTTCAACATTTGTCACCATACAAGGTGCCTGTGACAGGGCATCCGCATTTCACTGCGACTTCCTTGCCCGATGTTCCAACGAAAAACTAAAATTTTGTAGGGACAGGAACCATCTGGTGACCAGAGCATTCCTCTTCTTTGCATTGCTCATCCAGACAAGGGGTGAATGGTCCATTATCAAACGAAACTGTCACCTGAGCAAATAGTAGCGAAGGGTCTCCAAGGCCCACTTAATCACCAAGCACTCCTTCATCACTACGCTATAATTTTTCTCTGTCAGGGTAAGTTTCCTGCTCAAGTAGGTGACTGGGTGTTCATCCACGTTCACCTCTTACAACAGTGCCGCTCCTAGGCCTACGTCTGAGGCATCTGTTTGAACGATAAAGGTTTTCCTGAAGTTGGGGCTGATGAGGACTGGCTGTCCACACAATGCTGACTTCACTTTCGCTTGAGGGTTCCACTATACCATAACTGACTTCTTACCCTTTAACTGATCGGTTGGGGGTGCCGATCTCCCAGCAAAATTGGGTATAAACCGACGGTAGTACCCAATGATGCCGAGAAACACCCTCACCTGTTTTGTACTTAAAGGCTTGAGCCAGTTTTGGGTGGCCTCGATCTTGTTAATTTAGGGTTTGATAACCCCACGGCCAATCACGTATCCTAAGTACCCTGCTTCTGTGAGTCCTATTGCACATTTTTTTGTGTTCTGCTTGTACCGGAGACAGGTCGGTATGCCAGTCGGTACTAAAGATGATGATATCATCCAAATATGCCAATGCCTACTTCTGATGAGTCTCTAACACTATGTCCATCAGCCTCTGGAATGTACCTGAAGCCCCATGTATCTGAAAAGGTATGACAACATAGTGATAGAGATCCTCTGGTGTTATAAAGGTTGTCTTTTCTTTTGCCAATTCTGGCAGTGGCACTTGATAGTAACCCTTGGTAAGATCAAAGGACAAAAAAAGGAAGGCAACACTGTAATTGTTGTTGGGATCACCCATAGCATATAGTATATATTAATACAAGAGAAAAAGACTAGCTATATAGAATGGGATCACCAGACCAAAATAAAATGTAAACCTTTATTGATGAACAACTACACACAAAAAACACATAAAAACAATTAAAAAGTCAATTATAAGACTCCAAACATACCCATCCAAATAGGGTGATCAACCCTGTCAGGCAATAAATAAAGAGTTCAATCTCCATAGATAGTACATGTGGCCCAAATTAAATCTGCAATATGGAAACTATATTTTGATCACTCTCAAAGTACATATAATTTAAACCCATGGAATAGCAAAATACAACCAGCATGGGTATTTATATGATTATTTTGCTAGAACCAACTTGCTCTATACCTTTAGCAAGATAAGAGAAGTGAGCAACAAATAAAAATCGAATATAGGTGAAATACTAAAAGGTCAAATCATCAGGAATCAAGTGCGAGTAGGAAAGACAAATAAGTCTATCAAATATTCATACTGGAAAACAAAAAACACATTGCTAAAGGTAATTATACATGAACGATAGAGAATACCTACATCAAACAAGTTATGATGCCAATGGTGTATGGTGGGAATAGGGCAGCCTGGGTTAGTATAAAATCCATGCCTCTGACAGGGCAAAGAGTACCTTTGTAAGATTGAGAGTTGTGAAGTACTGGGCCTCTTCCAGTCTCTCAATTAGTTCATCCACCCAGGGTATTGGATAAAGGTCAAACTTTGACACCTCATTCAATTTCCGGAAGTCATTACAAAATCGTAATGACCCGTCTGGCTTAGGTATCAGTACAATGGGGCTAGCCCATTCACTCTGGGATTCCTTAATGACTCCTAACTGGAGTATTTGCTTTACTTCAGCCGCGATGGCTTGCCTCTGGGCTTCTGGCACTTGGTACGGTTTCAAACATACCCTTATCCGAGGCTTGGTGACTATGTCTTGCCGAATCACCGAGGTCCTACCCGGCAGTTCTGAGAATACGTACATCCGTATTCAGTTGCACCAAGATCCGAGTCTCTCGTCACTGCTGTTTCATGAGAGCATCATATATCTTTACCTCACCACCAGTCGTGTCCTTGGCCGGTGACAGAGGGATCTCTGATTGCACGACCGGAGTCGCTTCTGTAACCAAACATTCCCAATATTTCCAGGCTTTTAGCAGGTTCACATGATACAGTTGTTCTGTTTTCTCTTTCTGGGCTGGTACACTCTGTAATTCACTTTCCCCACTTTTCCTGTATCTCATATGGCCATTGCCAATTGTCAGCGAGTTTACTCTCTGCTGTGGGCATTAGCACTATCGCCCAATCCCCTGACCATGGCTCTTATTATACGTGCGGCTCTGTGCTGCCTGGGTTTCCATTAGATGCTCTTTTACTTTGGGCATGACTGCCGCTATCTGGTCCTGCATACTTGCCACGTGCACAATTACACTCCGATACAGCGTTGGCTCCTGTTCCTATGTCTCCTTGGCTACGTCCAGCAACTCACTAGGATGCCTGCCATACAATAACTCAAAAGGGGAGAGGCCTATGGAAGTCTGTGGTACTTTGCAGATAGCGAACATCAAATAGGGCAGTAACATGTCCCAATCCCTCCTGTCCTTGGAGACCACTTTTTTGAGCATTGACTTAAGGGTATTATTACATCTCTCCACCAAATCATCTGTCTGTGCGTGGTACACTGATGTGCGTAGCTGTTTAATCTGGAGTAGCCTACATAGCTCCATTGTCACCTTGGACATGAAAGGAGTCCCCTGATCTGTAAAGATCTCCTTTGGTAGCCCAAGGTGGCAGATCATTGCAAACAGCTCGCGGATGATAAGTTATGACGAGGCGTGACGAAGTGGTATTGCCTGTGAGTAACAAGTGGTATAATCCACTATGACCAGAATATGTTGGGAGCCACAGGCAGATTTTATTATAGGCCCCACTAGATCCATTACTATCCGCTCAAATAGTACCTCTATAATGGGTAAAGGTACCAATGGACTCTGGAAACTTGCAGTGGATGTGGTACGTTGACACTTGAGACATGAGTCACAATACCTCTGCACCTCAGCATAAATCCAGGGCCAAAAGAACCACTGCAGTATACGTTCTTGGGTTTTCTTTACCCCTAAGTGTCTTCCCAGTATGTGTGTATATGTGCGCCATCACTAGCATGACCCAACAGAACAACTGGGGCACCACCAGCTGTTCCACCACTTCATTGCTGATTATATCAATTCTATACAACAAATCCTGGTGGAAAGTCATGCTTGGAAAAACCGCCTCTGCACCTGATTACTGAGGCACCACATTTATTTCTACCACCTTTTCTCCTGTCTGGGCCAGAGTGACACTCCTGTCCCAAACGTACCAGGTGACAATTCAAGCTCTGGGATCTACGGGGTCTCTTTGACCTCTCCTGCCAAAACCTCTAGGGGAAACCTATGGGGATTACACTCTGCCCCTAGGTTGACAACCTCTGCGGCAGGTATCCCCGACTCGGGTTCCGAGCACGTAATGACTTTTACCCTGGGAGAGCTAACTCTTGTTCTCCCACAGGGACTAAAACAGGGGCAAGTCTCTTCCCAACACAGTCCCATAAGAAAGGATCTTCTCCACTCCCACTTTTTATTTCTCCACACGAAGTGGAAAAAACAGCCTCCACTGTCGAGTATTCTTGGAGATCCCCATTTATACACACTACCCCCACTTTCTGACCATTGGGGTCGTCCCTGGCAACTAGTGACCCATAGACCAGAGTCACTAAGCTCCCTGAGTCCAAGAAGTCAACGAGTGCCAAACTGAGGCTGAGAACCTGGCACAGTTGGGGTTCGCTGCATGCAGTGCTTGCAGTTGCGGTGGAGACTGACTGGGCATACATTGAGACAGTGCATAAACCCACAGTCCATAGGTTCAGCCATCAGGGGGCAGTTGGCAGCCACATGTCCAGGCCCTTGGCATCACCAGCAACTGATAGTGGAGGCCCCGTTGGTCTTTGTGATCGTTTTAGAGGAAACTGGTCTCCTGCCATTCTCACTCTGTGGTACCCCATCAGTATGGGCTCAGGGCTGACTGTCCCATTCAAGGGAACGTGACCCTTTCCCCAGCTCCAGGGCTTGCAGGGTACAATGTGACAGCCGCAATGAAGTCCTGAGTGGCTTTGAACCGCTCGATCAGCCCAACCACCTGGTCTAGAGTGCCTGGGTCCGCTTGCCCCACCCTATGCTGTATGGCTGCTGGCAGAGCTCTCACCAGCCGGTCGACCACCATCCTCTCCACCATTTGGGCTGGAGTCAAGGTCTCAGGCTGGAGCCACCTTTTCACAAGCTGCAGCAAATCATATCTCTGAGATCTGGCAAGCTGGGCCTCCACAAAAGTTAATGAAAACACCCATTGGGCTTTCACATATGTATTAATCCCAGTCGGGCTAGGATCTCACCTTTTAGCTTCTCATAGTCCTGGTTGTCCTCCCGACTGAAATCAAAGGAGGCTTTTAGCGCATTACCCGTCAGGAATGGTGCCAGCACTTCAGCCCATTGGGAGGTTGGCAGGTTCTCCCGCTCTGTGGTGAACTCTTAGATGGTGAGGAAGGCTTCAACATCGTCTCCCAGACTCAGCTTCCTCAAGCGGAATGGACCTTGTCCCGGGGTCATTGATGGGGGTGCCTCACGCAGGGCAAAACTCTGCCTCAGCAACAGGTTGTTAGTCTTTCACAACTGGTGCAGAATCCAACCAGAGGAGCAGGACTTTTAGACCTAATACTATCTAATAGACCCGACAGAATAACAAATCTGCAGGTCATCTGACATCTAGGAAATAGAGACCACAATATTGTAGTTTCACTTGTTTTTCGCTAGGGGGACTTGTCAAGGAGTTACAAAAACACTGAACTTTAGGAATTCAAAGTTTGACCAGCTTAGAGATGCCCTTAATCTAGTTGACTGGGATAATGTCCTCATAAATAATAATACAGATAATAAATGGGACATGTTTAGGAACATCATAAATGGGCACTGTAAGAGGTTTAAACCTTGTGGAAATAAAAGGACAAGAAATAGGAAAAACCCAATGTGGCTAAACAAAGAAGTAAGAGGGGCAATTAGCAGTAAAAAAAAAGCATTTAAACTACTAAAGCAGAATGGCACCATTGAACCTCTAAAAAAAACTATAGAGAAAAGTACCGTATTTTTCGGACTATAAGATGCACCGGACCATAAGACGCACCCCAATTTTCAGAAGGAAAATAGGGAAAAAAATAATAATGTGTCAAATGGGGGTCTGTCTTACAGTCCGAATTCAGCTTACCTGGGAAGGGATCCGGCACAGGTGGAGGAGTGGTCACAGGGGTCATTCAGTGGTCCAGGCTCGTGCGGTGGCGGCTCTGTGCTGGGGCAGGTTGGTTGTGCTGGAGCAGCCAGGCTGTACTGGGGCAGCTGGGCTGGGCTGTGCTGGGGCAGGTGGGCTGTGCTGGGGCAGCTGGGCTGTGCTGGGGCAGCTGGGCTGTGGCAGCTGTGCTGGGGCTGGGGCAGATGTGCTGGTGCTGGGGCAGGTGTGCTGGGGCTGGGGCAGCTGTGCTCGGGCTGGGGCAGCTGGGCTGGGGCAGCTGGGCTGTGGCAGCTGGGTTGGGCTGGGGCTGGGGCAGCTGTGTTGAGGCTGGGGCAGCTGTGCTGTGCTGGGGCAGCTGTGCTGGGGCTGGGGCAGCTGTGCTGGGGCTGGGGCAACTGTGCTGGGGCTGGGGCAGCTGTGCTGGGGCAGCTGTGCTGTGCTGGGGCAGCTGTGCTGTGCTGGGGCTGGGGCAGCTGTACTGGGGCTTGGGCAGCTGTGCTGGGGCAGCTGGGCTGGGGCAGGTGGGCTCTGTGTGGTGAGGGTGGCGGCTCTCTGTGCTTCGGTGCATGGGCGGCGCCTCCGCAGGCATTTCCTCCAAGCCCGGAGGCCCCCGCACGTCCCTTGCTGGCCGCCGCCATGTTGCGGTGGCCTCCGGGAACATGGACGCCGGGAAGATGGCCGCCGGGAAGATGGCCACCGGTACGGGGACGGCGCATGCGCAGGTTCAGATCTCGTCCTGAGATCTCGAGGGACGAGATTCAAATCTTGGCAATGAGATCTCATCCCCCGAGATCTCAGGACAAGATCTGAACCTGCACATGCGCCATCCCCGGACCGGCGGCCATCTTCCCGGCGTCCATGTTCCTGGAGGCCACCGCAACATGGCGGTGGCCCGCAAGGGATGTGCGGAGGCCTCCGGGCTTGGAGGAAATGCCGGCGGAGCCGCCACCCCTGCACCGGGGCACAGAGAGCCGCTACCCCTGCACTGGAGCACAGCTCGCTGCCACCACCGCACTACAGAGCCCCGCGGCACCCGCACCAGCCTCCAGCCATGATCGGAGGATAGTATATTGCGACCATAAAGACGCACCCCCCACTTTCCCCAATAATTTTGGGGAAAAAAAGTGCATCTTATGGTCTGAAAAATACGGTACTTTATCTAAAAAACTAATTAAAGCTGCCAAAAAGGAAACAAAGAAGCATAGTGCTAGGAAGAGTAAAACTAATCCCAAACTTTTCTTCAACTATATCAATAGTAAAACGATCATAAGTGAAACTGTAAGCCCCTTAAAAAAATTGTGAGGAAAGAATGGTTGTAGATGACGAGGAAAAAGCTAATATATTAAACACCTTCTTCACGGTATTCACGGTGGAAAATAAAATGCTAGGTGAAATGCTGAGAGACAAAGGAAAAATGCCGAGAGACAAAGGAAACCCTATATTAAGGGTCACCAGTCTTACCCAAGAATAGAGGCGAAACCAGCTAAATAAGATTAAAATAGATAAATCTCTGGATCTGGATAGTATACACCCGCAAGTACTAAGAGAACTACGTAATGACCATTATTTTTTATATTTAGGGACTCTACAGCGACGGGGTATGTTCTTTTTTTTCAATCAGATGATTTTTATTTAAAAGTTGTCAGCATGAAACTTTGACAATACATTTAACTTTAGCATATAATATAAACCATGTTCAACCTGACAGGCGATATAACTGTACTTACATCCTAAATCCCCTACCCTCCCCCCATCCACCCTAACCCCATCCCATTAAATCATTGCACTTATCACACACCATGTCACATTTTGAATCTTTTTTCGAGACAGCCACTTAAGGTCCCTGTTTAAAGTACCAACACAGAGGGTCAAGGGCGCGTAGGTAGACGCATTCTTTCTCTCATAAGAGCCTCCAAAGCCAGGCCTGGGCGCTCCATCCAGCCACCCCACACATTCTCAAACTGCATGTGTTGACCTCTTTTCGCATATATGTTCTGTTCCATCAAAATAATAAAGTTAACCTTATTAATCAGTTCCTGTCTAATTGGCGGTTTGTCATCTAACCAGTGGGCCGCAATGAGCTTTCTGGCAGCATATAGGATGCTGGCTATGGTCAGCTTCCCCCACTCATCAACTGCAATATCCTCCATGCATCCCAATACACACATCAGCAGATTCCTTATAAGATCCACTCCCATTACCTCCTGAGTCAAATTAAGTGTTTGCACCCAAAAGTTCTGTAGGGCAGGGCAGGACCACATCATATGTAGGAGATCTGCCCCATCCTCAGAGCAACGCGGGCAACAAGAATCTCGGGGTATGTTCCATAGGACTGGCGCATAGCAAATGTGGTACCAATATTCAAAAAGGGCTCTAAAAGTGAGTATGGAAATCATAGGCCAGTAAGTCTAATCTCTATTGTTGGTAAAATATTTGAAGGGTTTCTGAGGGATGTTATTCTGGTTTATCTCAATGAGAATAACTTTTTAACTCCATATAAGCATGGGTTTATGAGGAATCACTCCTGTTAAACTAATCTAATCAGTTTTTATGAAGAGGTAAGCTATAGACTGCACTAAATTGAGTCATTGGACGTGTTATATCTTGATTTTTCCAAAGCGTTTGATACCGTGCTACACAAGAGGTTGATGCAAAAAATGAGAATGCTGGGTCTGGGGAAAAATGTGTGTAAATGGGTAGGTTACTGGCTTAGTGATAGATAGCAGAGCATGGTTATACATGGTATATTCTCTAGCTGGGTCGCTGTGACCAGTGGGATACCGCAGGGGTCGGTTTTGGGACCTATTCTCTTCAACATATTTATTAACCATCTGGTAGAAGGTTTACACAGTAAAATATCGGTATTTGTAGATGATACAAAACTATGTAAAGCAATCAATGCAAGAGAAGAAAGTATTCTGCTAAAGATGGATCTGGATAAGTTGGAAACTTGGGCGAAAAGATGACAGATGCGGTTTAACAATGATAAATGTAAGGTTATACACATGGGAAGAAGGACTCAATATCACCATTACACACTGAACGGGAAACCACTGGGTAAATCTGACATGGAGAAGGACTTGGGGATCCTAGTTAATGAAAAACTTACATAGAGCAGCCAGTGCCAGGCAGCAGCTGCCTAGTCAAACAGGATCATGGGGTACATTAAAAAAGATCTGGGATATACATGATGAGAGCATTATACTGCCTCTGTACAAATCTCTGGTTAGACCACACATGGAGTACTGTGTACAGTTTTGGGCACCAGTGCTCAGGAAGGGCAACAAAATTATTAAAGGCAATGGGGGAACTACAATACCCTGAGAGATTAGCAAAATTAGAATTATCTAGTCTAGAAAAAAAACGACTGAGGGTGATCTAATACCCGTGTATAAGTATATAAGTGGACAATACAAATAGCTCTCAGAGGATCTGTTTATACTGAGGAAGGTGACGGTCACAAGCGGGCATACTCTGCGTCTGGAGAAGAGAAGGTTTTTCCACCAACATAGAAGAGGATTTTTTACTGCTAGGGCAGTGAGAATCTGGAATTCCTTGCATGAGGAGGTGGTGATGGTAAACTCAGTCGAGGGGTTCAAGAGAGGCCTGGATGTCTTCCATGGAGAGCAACAATATTGTATCTTACATTTATTAGGTTCTTTAGAAGGACGTAGATCTATGGATTTATTCTGATGGAGTATAGGCTGAATTGGATGAACAAATGTCTTTTTTTGGCCTTGCTAACTATGTTACTGTCTGCTGTTGCTGTTGCTGTGTGAGGCGAGGAGTGCAGTGGATCTCTCATAAAGAGGGATGACCACAGAAGATGCAATCATGCCCAGAGCTTCACCATGGAAGTGGGGCAGGAAGAGCTGCAGCAGCCGCCAATACAGTAGGAGCTCTCACCAGATGCCTTGCCGAGCCACCAGCATACCAGAAGTAGCTGCTCGAGTGGTAGGAGCAGCAGTCATCCTGACCGGCAAGACCTCTCGTTGTTCAGAAGGGATATTGTACACCCATCTGATCAGCCTCTGAAACCGGTACCCTTGATTGACAGTGGTGGTGAGTTATCTACGTTAATGTCACTCTTTTGGTATCGGGGTCCATATTTCTGCTTGTTCACTAGGGGTCAAGGAAGTCTAGCGGCAAAACAAAGAACAGAGAATGTGTCCTATGCAAAAAGCCGCTGGCAGTTCAGTGGCAGAAAAAGCTCTGTGCTGACTGTATCAATAAGACCATACGGGATGAGACCCCTGACTTCGTTACTAGCCTTAGGGCTATAATACAGGAGGAAGTAAAAGGCTCCATAAAAGCAGCCCTTGAAAAAAGACAAAAAGAAGCCGCAAAGTTAATCCTGATTCAGAGGCCTCTCTAGTGCAGGAAGGTCAGGAAAAATCCCTGTCTCCCTCTGCCTCCTCCTCCTCTCCTCAGTCCTCAGATTCCTCCTCAGACAGTGATATAGGGGGCCGACCATGTTTTCCAACTGAGGATGTAGAAAGACTGGTCAAAGCATTCAAGTCTACAATTGGCCTTAAGAAGGAAAAAATGCCTAGGTCATTAGAAGACGTTATGTTCGGAGGGTTGGTGGAGAAAAGAAAATGCACTTTCCCTGTCAATGACAAAATAAAGGCATTAATTGATAAGGAATGGAAAATCCAGAGAGGGTTCTTTACCTTCTGCATCAAAGAGGAGGTACCCATTTGAGGAGAAAGACTCCGGAACTTGGGAAAAAAATCCCTAAAATTGATGGTGCCGTGGCTAGGTCTTCAAAAATATTATCCCTACCATTAGAGGACTCGGGCGTACTGAAGGACCCGCTTGATAAAAAGGCAGATGGCTTCTTAAGACACATCTGGGAAGCATCGGAGGGGGGGTTAAAACCGGCAATAGCTGGGACATGTACCACCCATGCCCTCATGGTCTGGCTACAGCAGGCATGATATCCTAACAAATATGATATTAGTGCTTAGGGCAGCAGCTTTCTTAGCAGATGCCTAGGCAGATTCTGCAAGATTAACAGCCAGAGTGGCAGGCTTGTCCAATGCGGCAAGGCGAGCCCTGTGGCTTAAAGGGTGTCCGGGAGATTTGCCATCCAAGCACAGATTGTGTTCCATCCCATGTGATGGTCAATTCCTTTTTGGCAAAAAATTGAAGGAAATTTTGGAGCATGCAAGGAATAAAAAGAAAGGCTTTTCTCGGTTTCCTGGAGAGTCCAAAAAAAAGTAATTTTGGAGGAGAAGATTTAACAGAGGTCGTCCCCCAGGGGACAGAAAAAATTGGGACTTTAATGAAAAAAGAAGATCAGGCTACATGTTCAAAGGGGCCTCTACGTCGTCCAAAAAATCTCCCCAGGTCAGAGGTAGGGGGAAGGCTTTCTCTCTTCCTCTCTGCCTGGGCAGTCATCTCCCACAGTGCGTGGGTCTTAAATATAATTAAAGATGGTTTAAAAATAAAATTCATCCATCCACCCAGGCAAACATTTACAATGACACCCCGAAGTAAGTCCCAGGAGGAAAAACTAGCTCTGGAGACAGAGGTCTTGGGACTAGTACAGAAACAAGTCCTACAGGAAGTCCCTGTCATGATCCATTTTTGGTCTGGACTCTCTTATATAAACCTTTTTCCTCTCTGGCCCTCGGGGGTTAATATGGTTTTTTGCCCCCAGTGGCCGCTGATGTTACTACAAGTTTAGTGAGTCTGCTGCTGGGTTCCCCCCGATGGCCGCTGGTGTTACTACATGTTTAGTCAGTCAGCAGGTGTGACCACTCCCTCCTTCCTATAAAGGGTCATCAGGTGCAGCAATTCACTGTTGGTGATATTATTCATTTGGAGACCAACCAAGCTGGACTCAGGAGCAGGCTGTGTTGCAGTGGAGCTCCAGCTATCCCCTTGTTCTGATGCCTTACTCTGCTGCTCTGAGCATTAGCAGTAAAGAGAAGCTAAGTCTTGTTTTTTAGTTTATTTTACCCCTAGGTGTCTGTCTTATCTTTCCTTGTTTGTTATTTGGTGCAGTACACGTTTTCCCTGTCTCACCTCCTGGGGAGGGGGTTGGGGGTTTAGCTCAAGGCTAAACAGGAGATAGAGATAGTTCGGGGACTTGGGCCTCACTACTATCAAGTGTACCCCCAAGTTAAGAAAAGTCAGGGCACCCACTTAGCCGGAGGGGCAGTTTTTCTGGTAAGCCATGGCCCAAATGCAGGCCTTTGCCACATGGCTTCAGTCCCTCACTGATGAGCTTAGGGTGCTGCGTGGTGAGGTGGTGCAGCAGCTGCAGCAGTTGGTGGGGTTTGGGGCCTTGGTACAGGTGCAGGCTCAACCAGAACTCAAAATATCTCTCCCTGACAGGTTCTCTGGAGGGCCAGATAAGTTTTTGGTTTTTCAGGAGGCCTGTAAGTTATACTTCAGGCTCCATCCTCGTTCATCAGGGAGTGAGGAACAATGGGTGGGAATCATTATGTCCCTTTTTAAAGGTGATCCCCAGTCCTGGGCCTTCTCCCTGCCGCTTGATTCACCATCTTTACGATCAGTGGACAAATTTTTTGCGGCATTGGCGCTGGTGTATGGAGATCCTGATGGCGTCTCCCTGGCGGAAACCCGATTCTGTAAGATCAAGCAGGGGGGCTGGCCTGCTGAGGAATACTGTTCAGAGTTTAGGAGGTGGGCCACTGACACACAGTGGAATGACCCTGCCCTTAGGAGTCATTTTGTGCAGGGTCTGTCCCCAAAGTTGCAGGATACTCTGGTGCAGTATTCCGCCCCAGGTCGTTGGAGGCCACCATGTCCCTTGCCATCCGGGAGGATAAATGCGTCAGGGAGAGGCATACACTAAATGTGCCCCCTGTAGTCCTTGCTATGGAGGAGGACACACCAGTGCTGACGGATGAACGCATGCAGGTGGGAGGAGCCCAAACGGTGTTACCTGCAGTTCACCGTGGTGGTGGGGCATGCTTTTACTGTGGGAAGACTGGTCATTTCTTCGGAGTCTGCCCAATGCGCGTCAAATCTTCTGCACCAGCTAAGAAGCCGCATCCCCCTGGTTGTGTGGAGGGAGGCAACCAGGGAGTGTATATTTCCTCCATTTCTTCCCCGCAGTGTAACCTGCCTGCGGAGGTCACGCTTGGCGGGGAGACTGAGGGTCTACCGGTGCTTGTGGACAGTGAAGCAGGAGTCAATTTGGTTGATGCTCACTTTGTCCGGACCTATGGCCTGAGATGTAGGACACTAGCCAAACCCCTAAGCGTCCAGGCCATTGACTCTGTCCTACTTAGCCAGGGGAGGTTGAACCAAGTCATGGATAACATATATCTGCATAGAGGGACTCATCATGAGGAGTCCCTGTCATGTTACGTCTTGGAGGGAATGCCAGTACCTATCGTTTTAGGCCTCCCGTGGTTGGAAAAACACAACCCGGTAATAGATTGGCGGTCTAGGGAAGTAGTCGGCTGGGGTCATTCGTGTAAGGGCTGCTGCCTGGGGGCTACTGTCTCTGCTGCCATTCTACAACCATCCCCTTCTACTCCAGAGGGGGCAACAGAGGTGCTGCCAGGGAGTAGGGGCAAGTCTCTACGCTCACCACATGCTAACCCTGTGTGTCTTAGTCTTCTTGGGAGGAGGGGTCAGAGGAGGGTGGTAACTCCTTCTGAGCATTGTGGGGGTGTGAGTGTGATGACCCAGGGGGACGCCTTTGTTGTCGGTTCTGTGAAGAGTTCACCATCTTGTGGTAAACGTGTGCGTGGCAATAAACATTCAGGTCCAGACCTGTGTGTGAATGAGTACGTATGGGTGTCCACCAAAATCATCCGGTGGAAGTGTGCTGCAGGGGTCTGGAGTTCTCGGGTGATCGAGCCGTATCGGGAGTCGGCCATTCCCGGCCCGGGGACTTACTAGCTGGAGTTGCCCCCAGTAATGCCCATACACAACTCATTCTCCAGGTCGGCGCTCTGTGTTGTGAGTTCATTTTCCCCTTCACCGTCGATGTCTGATGAACTCCCTCTTCTGGTGAAGGAAGGTAGTGAGGCTGATTACCAAACACCTGATCTGGTAGATGATGACTGGGTAACAGGAAATTCTGACTGGATATAAGGCAGCCGACGCCCTTCTTAGTCGCTGGTGATTTCTCTGCTGGATTCTTGGAGACCAGTCTGATTCCTGCGTCCCAAAGATAAGTTTTTGCTCTGCTATTGAACTTATTAGTTTTGTTTTGTTTACCTTGTTTTTTGGAGTTCTGCCATCCCCGGTCTGGGGTGTGCTGAGTTCCATTTTTGTCTCTGATCAGTTTGTCTCTTTGCTCTGTCTTCAGAATTTACCTGAGTGCTGATAAAGTCTTTTTGAAGTCCTAGCGACTTCAGGGCCTGTTTTTCCTATCAGACTGTTGGGACATTTTTTGGTACGGTTTTTTACGGATTGCAGACAGCAGCTTTTCTATCCTGTCCTTTTAGTTAGCTTGGGCCCCACCGTTTGCTCAACTTATCTTTCTATCTGTGTTAGTGTTTTCATCTTGCTTCACCGTCATTATATGTTGGGGGCTGCCTATTGCTTTGGGGTCTGCTCTGGGGCAGTTTAGATTTCCCCTTTCTTTCTTTAGGCCTATTTAGTTCTCTGGCTGTGATCGAGGGGTATAGGGCATCGTAGGAGCCCCCCACGGCTACTGTTAGTTGTTGTGGATAGGATCAGGGGTCTGCAATCCGATAGCTGCCAACCTCTACGGTTTTCTGGACTTAGCTTGTATTTTTGTTTTTTCCTCCTTCGGTGACTCATTCATAACAGCTCTGGAGATTTGTGGTGCCTCCGGAGCATACGTTGCCACCTCCATCAGCCCTCGTTTGCCATGAACCTGAGAGTCAGGTGGTCGCTGAAATGAACTCTGGTGGATCTAGGTGTCCTCCCCGTAGGTGTTTTTCTGGTGAGGTGCAGTGTTGAGGGTCCAGAGGCCCCTCAATGAAGGAGGGGTACTGTCACGATCCATTTATGGATCTGTGTCAGAGTCTGGACTCTCTTATATAAACCTTTCTCCTTTCTGGCCCTCTGTCATGTCGGACACTGTTCACACCAGGGTGTCCGGCAGACAGCGGTAATACCCTATTCCACTACAGTATTGTCATGTCGGACACTGTTCACACCATGGTGTCCGGCAGACAGCGGTAATACCCTATTCCACTACAGTATGCTCAGGGACTTTGTTGGGTATTCTGTTCCAGTTGGGATAGGGTTAACCAGGTTGTCATGCTGGCTGAGGGCTGGGCCACGCCCTTGGTCTTTAAATAGTCCGTCCTGACTATGGGCGTCACCGACTATAGCTTTTGCCTAGTGCTAGCAATACCGGTCAGCAGTGGTGGTTTTGGAGCGTCTGATATCTGGTGCGGTATATTTCTCAGTTGTTCTTTCTCCTATCTGTTATATATATATATTTGGTTGCCCTTGCACATTATTGTATTCCCTTGTGTATTAACGGTGTGGTGTTTCTTTTACCCCTGTCCATACGTATTTGTGGGGTCTGGTGTCTGGTCCCCTCACCGGGTGGAGGGTGGTGGGTTCAGCTTAGGGCTGGACAGGAGACAGGGACAGGCAGGCACACCTTCAGTGTAAACCCTGGGTTGAGGGACAGACAGGGTTTTCCCTAGTCTGAGGGACACTGCAGGGCTCCCGGGGTTTTAGCCTAAAGTAACCTAGGCATACCATGACATTATAGTCGGCCCAAATACTAAAGTAAAAAAAAAAAAAAAGAAGTATAGATAGGGAATTTAGGGGTTACTTACTATGGATCCTATACTTTCCCTAACCAAGCAGCTGGAGGCTCTATCCATACAGGTCACTGAACTTAGGGGGGCGGTCCAGCAACAAGGCCTGTCAGCTCCTGCGGTACCTGCTGAGGCTGCAGCCAGGGCAGCTGAACCCAAGTTTCCCCTTCCTGAACGATTTGCTGGTGATCGTGGTAAGTTCACGGTTTTTCGTGAATCATGCAAATTGTATTTCCGTATGCATCCACATTCCTCAGGTAATGAGGCTCAACGCGTGGGCTTGGTGATTTCTTTGCTGAGTGGTGATCCACAGGCTTGGGCCTTTTCACTCCCTTCTGACTCACCGGCATTTGAGTCTGTAGATTTTTTTTTCTCTGCTCTGGGTTTGATCTATGACGATCCGGATAGATTAAACTTAGCAGAGTCTAAGATACGCTCACTACTACAGGGTGAGCGACCAGCTGAGGATTACTGCACGGAATTCTGGCGCTGGGCGGTGGACACGCAGTGGAATGACCCTGCGCTTAGAAGTCAATTTTTGCATGGGGTTTCTGGAAGGGTTAAACAGACTGTTCTAATGTACGAGACTCCCGCCTCTCTGGAGGCTGCGATGGCACTTGTAGTACGCATAGACCGCCGTCTCCGTCAGGGGGCGCTGGTTTCGTTGCCTCCGGGAGGTGGGGGAGTTGTAGGTGAGGTTGCCTCGGGTGAATCCGTGGAACCCATGCAGATCGTTGGTATAGCACAGTCACCGAGTAACAAGCCTAAACGTCCTTGGCACAGAAGGCAGGGGGTTAGTTTTTTTTGTGGCAAAGGAGGACATTTTATTAACGCTTGCCCCCTGGTACCTAAGAAGGGCGCGCCGGCGGAAAACTGATAGGCTCAGAGGGTTTGGAGGAGTCTAGTCTGAGCCTTTGTGTATCCTCCGTCATGGTTTCCCAGTGTATGCTCCCTGCTAGGGTAGCACTTGGGGGGCAAATGCTCTCTATTACAGTGTTTGTTGATAGTGGCTCAGCTGCCAATCTCATTGATGAGAAGTTCGCGCATACAGCGGGATTTCCGGTGGAGAAATTGCCGAACCCCATCCGGGTGGTTACCATCAATGCTTCCCCGTTGTCTCAAGGGGAGATCACAGAGTGTGTGTTGGATATACAACTCCACATTGGAGTATTACACTCAGAGCGGGTAACTTGTAAGGTGCTTAGTAACTTACCGGCTCAGATGGTTCTGGGCTTTCCATGGTTGTCAATGCATAATCCTGTTATTGATTGGAAGACCCAGGACATAATTCAGTGGAGCAGGGAGTGTCAGGAGAGGTGCCTGGCTACATGTATTTCCGCTTTGACTCCCAGTATCCCGGAGCCGTTGCTGGACTATGCGGATGTATTTTCTGAGAAAGGTTGTTCAGAACTACCACCGAATCGCCCCTATGACTGTGCTATTAGGTTGAAACCAGGGGCCAAGTTACCTAAAGCCAGAATGTTTAATATCTCAGGTCCCGAGAGGCTAGCTCTCAAGGAGTACATTGCGGATAGTCTGAGCAAGGGTCATATTAGACCTTCCTCTTCTCCTCTGGCTGCTGGCTTCTTCTTTGCTAAAAAGAAGGATGGCGGTTTACGCCCGTGTCTGGATTTCAGAGAACTCAACCAGATTACGGTTCGTGATCCTTACCCCATGCCACTTATACCCGATTTGTTCAACCATGTGGTTGGTGCCAAGTGGTTCTCCAAACTGGACCTGAGGGGGGCGTACAATCTTATAAGAGTGCGTCAGGGGGATGAGTGGAAGACGGCATTCAATACCCCTGAGGGTCACTTTGAGAGTTTGGTAATGCCGTTTGGGTTGACTATGGCACTGGCGGTCTTTCAACATTTCATAAATGATGTCTTCTCTCATTTGTTGGGGAGATTTGTTATAATTTATCTAGACGACATCCTCATTTTCTCTCGCGACCGTGATACACATATAGAGCATGTTAGACAGGTCCTGCAGTTGCTCAGAGAGAACAGGCTCTATGTCAAGCTTGAAAAATGTGTGTTTGTCGTACAGGAGCTACCGTTCTTGGGTTATATAATCTCCGCCTCAGGGTTTAAGATGGACACCGCAAAGGTGCAGGCGGTACTACATTGGGATTGGCCTGATAATCTTAAGGCGCTTCAGCGATTTCTTGGCTTCTCCAATTACTATAGGAAATTTATTAAGAATTTCTCTATGATTGCCAAACCACTTACTGACATGACTAAGAAGGGTACCGACTTTTCGGACTGGTCTGAGCCTGCAGTACAGGCATTTGAATTCCTCAAGAATAGTTTTGCCTCAGCGTCCATTCTGGTGCAGCCCGATGTCTCCTTACCGTTTGTCGTGGAGGTGGATGCGTCGGAGGTTGGAGTGGGGGCTGTACTGTCTCAGGGCCCATCTTGGGCCAAGTTGCATCCGTGTGCCTACTTCTCCAAGAAGCTGTCACCTGCGGAGCGTAATTATGATATTGGCAACAGGGAATTGTTGGCCATCAAATTGGCATTTGAGGAGTGCCGACACTTCTTGGAGGGGGCTGTTCATCAGATTACTGTGATAACCGACCATAAGAATTTGCTTTATTTAGAATCTGCTAAGCGCCTGTCCTCCAGACAGGCTCGCTGGGCATTATTCTTCACCCGGTTCAACTTCATTGTTACCTATCGACCTGGTTCGAAGAATATTAAGGCAGACGCTTTATCCAGGTGTTTTCCTGGTGGAGAGTTATGTGAAGAGCCGGTGCCTATTCTCCAAAAGGGTGTGGTGGTATCTGCCATCACGACAGAAATTGAGGCAGAGATTGCGGAGGCTCAGGAGGAGGTACCGCCGGGGTTGCCTGCTAATAAATCTTTTGTGCCACTACATCTACGCTCTAGAGTGTTAGGCGAACATCACGACACTGTACTGGCAGGTCATCCAGGGGTTAAGAGCACTCTGGAACTGGTTTCGCGTGGTTTTTGGTGGCCTAAAATCCGGCAGGACGTGGCCTCATATGTGTCTGCCTGTACCACGTGCGCACGGGCCAAGACTCCTCGTTCCCGTCCTGCTGGTAGGTTGCAGCCTCTCGGGGTGCCCAGTAAGCCATGGACTGAGATTTCCATGGATTTTATTACTGACTTGCCCGCCTCGGCGGGGAACTCGGTCATTTTGGTAATTGTTGATAGGTTCTCCAAAATGTCACATTTTGTTGCTTTACCATCTTTGCCCAATGCTAAGACTCTTGCTCAGATATTTATTCGCGAGGTGGTCAGACTTCATGGTGTCCCATCTGACATTGTGTCTGATCGAGGTACGCAGTTTGTGGCAAAGTTTTGGAGAGCTTTTTGTTCTCGCCTTGGGATCAAATTATCTCATTCATCGGCTTTCCACCCTCAGTCAAATGGGCAGACTGAGCGGATGAACCAAAACCTGGAGCAATACTTGTGCTGCTTTGTTTCCGACAATCAGGAAGAGTGGTCAGCGTCTCTTCCTCTGGCAGAATTCGCAATAAACAACCATTGCCAGGAATCGTCTGGGGAATCTCCTTTTTTTTGTGTGTATGGTCAACATCCTCAATTTTGTACCTTGCGTCAGGGGTGCTCGGTTGGCGTCCCTGAGGAGGACCAGTTGGGAGCTCAATTGTCGTCTGTTTGGAGGAGAGTCAAGCAGCGCTTGCTGAAGGTGGGTTCCAGGTACAAACGGGTGGCTGACTGCAGACGTGTGCCAGGTCCGGACCTGTGTGTGGGTGATTGGGTGTGGTTATCTACAAGGAACATCAAGCTCAAGATACCATCACTTAAGTTGGGTCCCAGGTTCATTGGCCCATTTAGGATCTCCGCAGTGATCAACCCCGTGGCATTTCGTTTGGAGTTGCCGGCTGTGTATAAGATTCATAATGTGTTTCACAAAGCATTGCTAAAAAAGGTCGTGGGTTTGGTGGATGGTTCTCCCGGGCCACCACCTCCCGTCTTGGTGGATGGCGCGTTGGAATTTGAGGTGTCCAAAGTGGTGGACTCTAGGGTTGTGCGTCGCACTCTACAGTACCTGGTCCACTGGTGTGGCTATGGTCCTGAGGAGAGGACATGGGTGCCGGCCTCTGACATTCATGCTGATCGACTGGTTACTATGTTCCATCGTCGCCATCCGGACAAGCCAGGTCCTCGACATGGTGAGGTTCCGGAGGTCCCTCGTAGAAGGCGGGGTACTGTCATGTCGGACACTGTTCACACCAGGGTGTCCGGCAGACAGCGGTAATACCCTATTCCACTACAGTATTGTCATGTCGGACACTGTTCACACCAGGGTGTCCGGCAGACAGCGGTAATACCCTATTCCACTACAGTATGCTCAGGGACTTTGTTGGGTATTCTGTTCCAGTCGGGATAGGGTTAACCAGGTTGTCATGCTGGCTGAGGGCTGGGCCACGCCCTTGGTCTTTAAATAGTCCGTCCTGACTATGGGCGTCGCCGACTATAGCTTTTGCCTAGTGCTAGCAATACCGGTCAGCAGTGGTGGTTTTGGAGCGTCTGATATCTGGTGCGGTATATTTCTCAGTTGTTCTTTCTCCTATCTGTTATATATATATATATTTGGTTGCCCTTGCACATTATTGTATTCCCTTGTGTATTAACGGTGTGGTGTTTCTTTTACCCCTGTCCATACGTATTTGTGGGGTCTGGTGTCTGGTCCCCTCACCGGGTGGAGGGTGGTGGGTTCAGCTTAGGGCTGGACAGGAGACAGGGACAGGGTGGAGGCCCAGGCAGGCACACCTTCAGTGTAAACCCTGGGTTGAGGGACAGACAGGGTTTTCCCTAGTCTGAGGGACACTGCAGGGCTCCCGGGGTTTTAGCCTAAAGTAACCTAGGCATACCATGACACCCTCGGGGGTTAATATAGGGTTTTGCCCCCGGTGGTCGCTGGTGTTACTACAAGTTTAGTGAGTCTGCTGCTGGGTTTCCCCCCCCGGTGGCCGCTGGTGCTTCAATATGTTCAGTCAGTCAGCAGTTGTGACCACTCCCTCCTTCTTATAAAGGGTCATCAGGTGCTGCAATTCACTGTTGGTGATATTATTCATTTGGAGACCAACCAAGCTGGACTCAGGAGCAGGCTGTGTTGCAGTGGAGCTCCAGCAATCCCCTTGTTCTGGTGCCTTACTCTGCTGCTTAGAGCATTAGCAGCAGAGAGAAGCTAAGTCTTGATTTTTAGTTTATTTTACCCCTAGGTATCTGTCTTATCTTTATTGTTTGTTATTTGGTACAGTACATGTTTTCCCTGTCTCACCTCCTGGGGAGGGGGTTGGGAGTTTAGCTCAAGGCTAAACAAGAGATAGGGACAGGTCAGGGACTTGGGCCTCACTACCATCAAATGTACCCCAAGTTAAGGAAAGCCAGGGCACTCCCTTAGCCGGAGGGGCAATTCAGGGGCCCTGGTTCCACGTCTCCTGTTTTCCCCCTACTTCCCCATGACAGTCCCAACTCAGGAGGAAGGAAGGGGGACTCCCCCCTCTTTTTGATACAAAAAACAGATGATTCCTGGAGAACCATAGTCAATCTAAAGAAGCTCAATCAGTGGAAAGACAATTGCTCCTTCAAGATGGAGTCAATCAATACGGCTATAAAAATCTTGTTCCAGCACTGCCTCATGGCAGTAATAGACTTACAGTTGTGGCCAAAAGTATTGACACCCCTGCAATTTTGTCAGATAATACTCAGTTTCTTCCTGAAAATGATTGCAAACACAAATTCTTTGGTATTATTATCTTCATTTAATTTGCCTTAAATGAAAAAACACAAAAGAGAATGAAGCAAAAAGCAAAACATTGATCATTTCACACAAAACTCCAAAAATGGGCCAGACAAAAGTATTGGCACCCTCAGCCTAATACTTGGTTGCACAACCTTTAGCTAAAATAACTGCGACCAACCGCTTCCGGTAACCATCAATGAGTTTCTTACAATGCTCTGCTGGAATTTTAGACCATTCTTCTTTGGCAAACTGCTCCAGGTCCCTGATATTTGAAGGGTGCATTCTCCAAACTGCCATTTTTAGATCTCTCCACAGGTGTTCTATGGGATTCAGGTCTGGACTCATTGCTGGCCACCTTAGAAGCCTCCAGTGCTTTCTCTCAAACCATTTTCTAGTGCTTTTTTAAGTGTGGTTTGGGTCATTGTCCTGCTGGAAGACCCATGACCTCTGAGGGAGACCCAGCTTTCTCACACTGGGCCCTACATTATGCTGCAAAATTTGTTGGTAGTCTTCTGACTTTATAATGCCATGCACACGGTCAAGCAGTCCAGTGCCAGAGGCAGCAAAGCAACCCCAAAACATCAGGGAACCTCCACCATGTTTGACTGTAGGGACCGTCTTCCTTTCTTTGAATGCCTCTTTTTTTCTCCTGTAAACTCTATGTTGATGCCTTTGCCCAAAAAGCTCTACTTTTGTCTCATCTGACCAGAGAACATTCTTCCAAAATGTTTTAGGCTTTTTCAGGTAAGTTTTGGCAAACTCCAGCCTGGCTTTTTTATGTCTCGGGGTAAGAAGTGGGGCCTTACTGGGTCTCCTACCATACAGTCCTTTTTCATTCAGATGCCAACGGATAGTACGGGTTGACACTGTTGAACCCTCGGACTGCAGGGCAGCTTGAACTTGTTTGGATGTTAGTCAAGGTTCTTTATCCAACATCCGCACAATCTTGCGCTGAAATCTCTTGTCAATTTTTCTTTTCCGTCCACATCTAGGGAGGTTAGCCACAGTGCCATGGGCTTTAAACTTCTTGATGACACTGCGCACGGTAGACACAGGAACATTCAGGTCTTTGTAGATGGACTTGTAGCCTTGAGATTGCTCATGCTTCCTCACAATTTGGTTTCTCAAGTCCTCAGACAGTTCTTTGGTCTTCTTTCTTTTCTCCATGCTCAATGTGGTACACACAAGGACACAGGACAGAGGTTGAGTCAACTTTAATCCATGTCAACTGGCTGCAAGTATGATTTAGTTATTGCCAACACCTGTTAGGTGCCACAGGTAAGTTACAGGTGCTGTTAATTACACAAATTAGAGAAGCATCACAAGATTTTTCGATCAGTGCCAATACTTTTGTCCACCCTCTTTTTTATGTTTGGTGTGGAATTATATCCAATTTGACTTTAGGACAATTCTTTTTGTGTTTCTTCATTTAAGACAAATTAAATGAAGATAGCAATACCAAAGAATTTGTGTTTGCAATCATTTTCAGGAAGAAACTGAATATTATCTGACAGAATTGCAGGGGTGTCAATACTTTTGGCCACAACTGTAAAATATGCCTATTATCATATACCAATCCATCGGGAATATTGGAAGGACCTGAGGGTAGCACTTTATGTCAAGGGTCAGGTCAAACATTATCAGTACACCGCCCTTCCATTCGGCCTGTCTACAGCTCCCAGGGTCTTCACCAAAGTGATGGCCGAAGTAATGTCATACCTTCGATCCCGGGACATAGTGATCGTGCCATACCTGGACGACTTTCTTGTGGTAGGGAGGTTGGAGGCCTACTGCACACATCAAGTAAGAGAAGTGACATCAACTCTAATAGCGTTAGGATGGATAGTAAATATCCCCAAGTCAAGATTAGCACCAGAAAAGTGCAATCCTTTCTAGGGTTAATACTGGACTCCGAGCGAAAGCTCTGCTTCATGCCAGAGAGCAAAGTGATCTAGATAAGGAGCCTGGCTGGTACAGCAATACAACAGCCAGCAATGACACTGAGGCACGCAATGTCCCTGCTAGGCTCGTTAACATCATGTATACCAGCTGTAGGGTGGGCACAGTTTCACCTAACACAGCTGAAGTGGGAAGTTCTGTCAGCACAAAAATTGTTGAAAGGACATTTAGAAGGAGAACTGTATCTTTCCCTGGCCATAAGAGCTTCCCTAATCTGGTGGACTGTAGAGGAGCATTTGACAGCAGGGGTCCTGTGGCAAAAAACGGTCGAAGACATTATCACAACCGACGCAAGTGCTACAGGTTGGGGAGCACACCTGAGATCCCACTCTGTACAGGGAACTTGGTCCTCGCTAGAAAGGAATCACAGTTCGAATGTGAAAGAACTGTGGGCAGTAGAAAAAGCCTTGAGACATTTTCTCCCCTTGCTTCGGGGCCGCCATACTCGAGTTATGATGGACAATTGAGCAGGGGTAGATTACATCAACCACCAGGGGGGGATCGATGTCCTGGGGCTTCATGGAGGTGTCAGATCTACTATTCCAGTTAGCAGAACAGCACCTGTTATCTCTCACGGCACTACATATTAGGGGCGTAGAAAATATACAGGCAGACTTTCTGAATCGCAGACACCTGACACAGGGGGAATGGTCCTTAAACCCCCAAGTTTTCCAACAAATAGTACAAGCTTGGGGCAAACCATAGATAGACCTGTTTGCCACCTCACACAACAGAAAAGTCAGGAAGTTCAGCTCATTAAATCCAAAAGAACATCCGTTTGCAGTAGATGCCCTGCAAATACCCTAGAAGTTCTCCCTGGCCTACGTATTCCCCCTGATGACAATGATTCCGATAGTTGCCCGTAAAATCAGGGAAGATCAAGCGAGAGTAATTCTCATAGCTCCGCTGAGGCGGCCATGGCTCTCCCTTCCGAGTCACATGTCAGTTACAGATCCATGGATCTTACCAGTGATTCCAGACCTGCTTACCCAGGGACCAGTGGTCCACTCTCAGGTGAAGGGCTTCCATATGGCAGCCTGGAATTTGAGAGGGCGCTACTGAGTCTCCAGGGATTCTCACCAGGGTTAGTCTCCACCCTGTTTAAGACTAGGAAACCTATCATGTCCAGAATTTACGGTAGAATGTGGAAAAAGTTCTTAGACTTCCTGGGGGAACCTTTAAGAGATGTAGCTCCAGTGGGACCTATCCTAGAATTTCTACAGGCGGGGCTGCAACTCGAGTTAGCAACTAGCACCCTCAAGGTTCAAGTTTCAGCTCTAGGTGCCCTATATAACTGAAACCTAGCATCCAATAGGTGGGTGTCCCGGTTCATAAGGTCTTGTAGTAGGTCTAGGCCAGTCATTATCCCAAAGATACCTCCATCGGACCTGAATCTAGTCTTGGAGGCTTTAACCGAGACCCCTTTGAGCCATTACAGCAGTTATCACCAAAATTACTTACACTTAAAACTGTATTGCTGGTAGCCTTAACATCGGCCCGTAGAGTGAGCGACATACAGGCTCTGTCTGTATGCCCTCCATATACTCAGATTTTTGATGACAGAGTGGTTCTAAGACCAGATCCGGCATATCTCCTCAAGGTAGTCCTTAAGTTCCATAGTGTAATGTGCAGCAAGTGTGGACCCTCTGGATCGTGGCACTGAAGCTCCCAGGGACGAACGGACCAGGTGGTACCGACCCCTATACAGGGACTGTTAGGGGCAGGCCCAAGGGAGTCAAATGCCGCGACAGCTGGTACCAAGAGGGAAGGCTCAAGTGGGAACTAGCGAGCCCAACCAGGATTGAGGTGACAAGGCTACTAAGGCTGATGGTCCGGCCGAGGGCAAGGGTACACGAATGTAATGGACCGAGGGCAAGACGGGACAGGTAGTCAGGAACAGGTAGTCAGGACGTAGCACGTAGCAGGAGTCAGAAATGGCTAGTCAGGGCGGAGTCTGGAGCAGGTAGTCAGGACGGAGCACGGGTAGTCAGGACGGAGCAAGGAACAGGAGTCAGGAGCAGGTAGTCAGGACGAGGTGTCAGGATGGGCCAGAGTACCGTACGGTAAGCACACGATAATCAGGCGCCTCCATGATGAAGGAGAAGCCTGGTATACCCTGTGCTGGTGCTTGATTGGAGAGTTCACTCCTCTGGGAATTTGCAGAAGGGGTTAAGAGGAGAGAGGAGTGAGCGCCCACGGCCTAAGGCGCATGCCCGAGTGTCATGATCCATGCTGGATCAGGACTGATAAAAAGCACAGGTAACCTTTTTTTTTCCTAAGCTGTGCGTAAGGTGTTTTTGCCCCCGGTTGCCATTAGGATTATTGCACTGTGTGTCGTTTGTTTTAAGTTTTCCCCCCCCCCCGGTGGTGGTGAGCGTCATTGCACTCTAGTTTCGTTAGTTAAGTGCATATGATTATAATGCAGGTGTGATTGCTGGCTGTTGTGAGCTCATCTGTTCATTCATCTTTTGTGTCCGAGGATCTCCCTCCTCTGGTGAAGGAAGGTAGTGAGGCTGATTTAGATGAAAGAAACCAAACACCTGATCAGGTGGATGGTGACTGGGTAATGGGAACTTCAGACTGGATATAAGGCAGCTGACGCCCTTCTGAGTCGCTGGTGATTTCTCTGCTGGATTCTTGGAGACCAGTCTGATTCCTGCTTCCCAAAGATAAGTTTTTGCTCTGCTATTGAACTTATTAGTTTTGGTTTTGTTTACTTTGTTTTTTGGAGTTCAGCCATCCCCGGCCGGGGGTGTGCTGGATTCTTTTTCCTTGATCAGTGTTCTCTTTTGCTCTGCTTCCAGAATATTCTGAGTGCTGATATAGGATTTGAAGTCTAGTGACTTCAGGGTCCTTTTTGCTTATCAGTTGTGTTGGTAATATTTTTAGCAGGGTTTTCTCGGATTGCAGGCAGCAGCTTTTCGGTCCTGTCCTTTTTAGTTAGCTTTGGCCCCATCGTTTGCTCAACCTATCTTTCTATCTGTGTTAGTGTTTTCATCTTGCTTCACCGTCATTATATGTTGGGGGCTGCCTATTGCTTTGGGGTCTGCTCTGGGGCTGTCAGTTTTTCCCTTTTCTCTCTTTAGGCTTATGTAGATCTCCGGCTGTGACGAGGTGTCTAGGATCACCGTAGGAACACTCCACGGCTACTGCTAGTTGTGTGATAGGATTAGGGGTCTGCAATCCGCTAGTTTCCAACCTCTCTGATTTTCTGGGCTGAACTTGTGTTTTGTTTTTTCCTCCTCGGTGACTCAATCATAACAGCTGGCTCTGCTATAAAAGAGTCACAGGTGTTGCAATCAGGGTTGGTGATAGTGTTCATTTCAACCATCCTTGGTGGAGGAAGGAGCTGGAGAGAGAGGTCCTGGCAGCTCAGTCAGAGCCCTGGTGTGAAAGGACTCATAGGGGATTTCCTTAGCTTTGACAGAGCTTGGTGGCAGCGATTCAGGAGGAGACCTGCATGCTGGTGGTGGACTCTGTTGCCAGGAGCAAGTGCAGCAGAATAAAGCTAAGTGGTGTTTCCCTGCTTGTGTTTTTCCTTAGGGTGTATTAGTGCAGCAGTGGGGCCAGTGTGTCACGTGCCCCGTCCTGTGTGACACGGCCAGCAGGCTGGTAACTAATCCAACAGGACATGGCACGTGTAATTGTCCAATGTGACGCGGCCCACAGGCGGGTAACTAATACAACAAGACAAAGGGGATAGGGAAACATTTACAATGGTGGGCCCTGCGATAGGGTAAGGGGACATGGAGACCTCCTGCACTCCCCTGAGTCAGTCTCCCTAACCTCCTAACGTTCCCTATGCCGGTTCCGCACCGGGCACCGATCCCGAACCTGTCGCCCTAGCACACCCTACACCTATCCCTTGCTAGGGAGCTGGGTGGTGCAGGCACTGGCCCCACCGCTGTACTAACACCAACATGAGGAAAAGTGACAAACAGAGAAACACTTAGCTTTGCTCTGATGCACTTGCTCCAGGCAACAGAGTCCAACACCTGCAGTGCATCTTCCTCCCACCATGTCCAACATCTGGGTGCACTGTCCAGCCACAGAGTCCAGCACCTGAGTGCAGCTGTCCAGCCACGGAGTCCAGCATCTGAATGCAGCTTCCAGCAAAAGAGTCCAGCAACTGAGTGCAGCTCTACACCATAGCTGCCACTCCACCAAGCTTTGCAAGAAATCTTCACTGACACCAATAGCTGCCACTCCACCATGCTTTACATGAACTCCTCGCTGACACCATAGCTGCCAATCCAGGACTCTGACTGAGTTGTCCTGGACTCTTCTCAGCACCATAGTGCAGTGTTATGAATAAGTCACCGAGGAGGAAAAAACAAAAAGCAAGCTAAGCCCAGAAAACCGGACTAGCGGATTGCAGCACCTGAACCTATCCACAACAACTAGCAGTAGCCGTGGGGCGTGCCTACGGTGGTCCTAGACACCTCGTCACGGCCGTAGAATGAAATAAGCCTAAACAAAGAAAGGGAAAATCTAAACTGCCCCAGAGCAGACCCTAAAGCAATAGACAGCCCCCAACATGTATTGTCGGTGAAACAAGATGAAAACACAGACACAGGCAGAAAGATAGGCTGCGCAAACGATTGGGCCCTCGCTAACTAGAAAGGACAGGAAAGAAAAGCTGCTGTCTGCCATCACGCAAAAAACCCTGCCAAAAAGAATGTCCAACATGTCTGATAGAAAAAGGCCCTGAAGTCGCTAGACTTCAAAACACTATATCAGCACTCAGGTATATTCTGAAGACAGAGCAAAAGAGATCAACTGATCAGAGACAAAAATGGGGATTCAGCCCAGTCCCAGCCAGGGCTGGCTGAACACAAAAACTAAGTAAACCAGACAAAAACTCATATGAACAATAGCAGAGAAAACTTTCCAGGAACCAAACTGGAAACCAGGAGCCACAGTCAGGAAAAATCACCAGCAAGAAACTAGGTAGTCGGCTGCCTTAAATCCAATCAGAAACTCCTGATGTCCAATCGCAGTCCTCTTCCTCAGGTGGCCGGTCTCTGCCACTTAGATCAGCTTCATTACCTCCCTTCACCAACAGAGGGAGTCCAGATAGAGAACTCACTACTCCTCTGTCAGCACAGCCAGCTCCATAACCCTCACCAGAAGCCAGAGGTAAACCCGAAAATGAGCTCACAAGAGTGCAGCCTTGAAGCAAACAGAGTCCACCACCTGCGTGCAGCTGTCCAGAAACAGAGTCCAGCATCTGAGTCCAGCTTTCCACCAAAAGAGTCCACTAGAGTTGAGCGACTTTTGGTTTTTTAGGGTCGAGTTTCGTTTCGTGAAACCTGACTTTTCCAAAAGTCGGGTCGAGCAAGATCGGCCGACTATAGGGAAAAGTCGGGGTCGTCCCGAAACACGAAACCCAATGTAAGTCAATGGGGAATAAAAGTCGGCAGTGAGAGGACAGGAAACACACCTACAGTGCCCATTTGAATGCCAAAAGCATCAATTCTTCTTACTTAAGCTTGTCAACCTTAATTAACTTCATAATACTAGTTACGCACTGAAAAACGCACGCTCAGTACCTCAGCAGGACAAAAAAAAAATTGGGATTGCTTTTAAAAAAGCAGTTTGCAGAGCAGTGGGTAAACAGCAATGCAGCCGTCAGGAAGCCTTAGAAGGCAGCCTAACAACCAACACCGCTGATCCAGCAAAATATAGCCTCCCCTTGCACTGCACACACAGTGACTGGTGTGTTGTACAGGCAAAATCGCTAGCAGCAGAAGCAGTTTTTGGTGTCTTCTTACCTGCCTAATGCTCTCCCTACAGAATCAGCAGCAGCAGCTCTCCCTATTCTGAGATCAGCATGAGGAACATGGCGGTCGGCGTGCACGCCCTTTTATACCCCCTGTGACGCCCACCAAAGCAAGCCAATCACTTGCATGCCCTTCTGAAAGATGGTGGTGACCCCTGCCTATGTCATCACGTTGCCCACAGTGTCCGTGGATCCTGATTGGCTGAAAAAGAGCGCAAAACAAACTTTTGAAACGCGACTTTGGCACGTAAGTCGCCGAACTCGTGGCCGACCTCATCCTAGGGTCGGGTTTCGTTTCATGAAACCCGACTTTGCCAAAAGTCGGCGACTTTTGAAATTTTTCGACCCGTTTCGCTCAACTCTAGAGTCCACCATCTTGAGTCCAGCTTTCCAGCAACCGAGTCCAGCATCATGAGTGCAGCTCTACACCATAGCTGCCCCTCCACCAAGCCATGCAAAAACGCCTTGCTGACACCATAGCTGTAACTCCACCAAGCTATGCCAGCTCTCCTCGCAGACACCATAGCTGCCACTCCAGGACTCTCACTGATCTGCCCGGGACTCTCCTTCAGCTCCATCCTTCACCCAGCATGGTTGGAAAAGACTAACAATATCACCAACACTGATTGCAACATCTGTGACTCTTTTATAGCAGAGCCAGCAATCACACCTGCATTATAATCATGTACGCTTAACAAAAGAAACTAGAGTGCAATGACGCTCACCACCACCGGGGCAAACTTAGAACAAACGACACACAGTGCAATAATCCTAATGGCCACCGGGGGCAGAAACACCTTAAGCACAGCTTAGGAAAAAAAAAGGTTACTTTGTGCATTATATCAGTCATGATCCAGCCTCTGAGGGGCCTCTGGACCCTCAAGACCGCTCCCCATCAGGGTACCACCTACAGCGGGGACGCCCAGACCCAGAGTTCACCCCAGCAACTACCTGCACGTCAGGTTTATGACAAACGCACCGCTGGTATAGGCAATGTATGTTCTGGAGGCACCAAACATCTCCAAAGCGCCGACCTGTATGTGTATGTTCAGTATGAGCTGGTAAGACTCCGCAGCACACTTCCACAGGATGTTTTTTGGTGGCCACCCAGCATGGATCATGACAGTACCCTCCCCTTAATGAGGGGCCTCTGGACCCTCAGGACCGCTCCCCATCAGGGTACCACCTACAGCGGGGATGCCCAGACCCAGAGTTCACCCCAGCAACTACCTGCACGTCAGGTTTATGACAAACGCACCGCTGGTATGGGCAGTGTATGTTCTGGAGGCACCAAACATTTCCAAAGCGCCGACCTGGGGAGCGAGTTATGTATGTGTGTGTTCGGTATGAGCTGGTAAGACTCCGCAACACACTTCCACAGGATGTTTTTTGGTGGCCACCCATACATGCTCGTTCACACACAGGTCCGGACCTGAATGTTTATTGCCACACATTCGTTTGTCATAGTTGGGTGAACTCATTCTGGGATCGACAACAGAGGCGTCCCCCTGTGTCGCCACACTCACACCTCCGCTATTCACCAAGGGAACACCACCCTCCAACCCTTTACACCACGAGGTCACGCCTCCCAGGGTTGGCTAATGGCAAGGGTTGAGATTTGCCCCTACTCCCCTGCAACACACCTGCTGCTCACATCGGTGAGGGAGGGGCCTGGGATATGGAAGAAAATTACACTCCGTGGTCACCTTCCTCCAAACAACCAGGAGGGGGCGGCTTCTTCGGTGGTATGGAAGATTTGGCGTGAGCCCCACGGACTATAACACCAGTCTGCTCACTACTGGGACATACCCTTTCACCTCGGGGAACCCCAGACAGCACTATGGGGACACCAACTCCACCCACCTGTCTGGGTGCGTCCGCCAGTATGAGCAAGTTCCGCTCCCCAGCAGCGACTCTAGGGGGCTACATTGCCAGCCGCTATTTGATTTTCCGGTTGAGTCAGAGAGAAGGCCCCAGACCCTGATTACTGCTGCTGGAACTGCTTACACACCATGCAGCTCTTCACTCACCTCAGTGAGGCCCAGCAGCAAATGCTCACAGGTTTGAACACGACCCGAGGCTCACCAGAAAAAAAATGTAAGGGTTGGTGATTATGTCACGTGCCCCGTCCTGTGTGAAACGGCCAGCAGGCCGGTAACTAATACAATAGGACACGTCACGTGTAATTGTCCAGTGTGACGCGGCCCACAGGCGGGTAACTAATACAACAAGACAAAGGGGATAGGGAAACATTTACAATGGTGGGCCCTGTGATAGGGTAAGGGGACGTGGAGACCTCCTGCACTCCCCTGAGTCAGTGTCCCTAACCTCCTAACGTTCCCTATGCCGGTTCCGCACCGGGCGCCGATCACGAACCTGTTGCCCTAGCACACCCTGCACCTATCCCTTGCTATGGATCTGGGTGGTGCAGGCACTGGCCCCACCGCTGTACTAACACCAACATGAGGAAAAGTGACAAACAGGGAAACACTTAGCTTTGCTCTGATGCACTTGCTCCAGGCAACAGAGTCCAACACCTGAGTGCATCTTCCTCCCACCGTGTCCAACATCTGGGTGCACTGTCCAGCAATGGAGTCCAGCACCTGAGTGCAGCTGTCCAGCTACGGAGTCCAGCATTTGAGTGCAGCTTCCAGCAAGAGAGTCCAGCAACTGAGTGCAGCTCTACACCATAGCTGCCACTCCACCAAGCTTTGCAAGAAATCTTCACTGACACCAATAGCTGCCACTCCACCATGCTTTACACGAACTCCTCGCTGACACCATAGCTGCCACTCCAGGACTCTGTGATTGAGTTGTCCTGGACTCTTCTCAGCACCATAGTTCAGCCTTGGAGCGAACAGAGTCCACCACCTGTGTGCAGCTGTCCAGAAACAGAGTCCAGCATCTGAGTCCAGCTTTGCAGCAAGAGTCCAGCATCATGAGTCCAGCTTTCCAGCAACCGAGTCCAGCATCATGAATGCAGCTCTACACCATAGCGGCCACTCCACCAAGCCATGCAAAAACTCCTTGCTGACACCATAGCTGCAACTCCACCAAGCCATGCCAGCCCTCCTCGCAGACACCATAGCTGCCACTCCAGGACTCTCACTGAGCTGCCCGGGACTCTCCTTCAGCTTCATTCTTCACCCAGCATGGTTGGAAAAGACTAACAATATCACCAACACTGATTGCAACACCTGTGACTTTTTTATAGCAGAGCTAGCAATCACACCTGCATTATAATCATGTGCGCTTATCAAAAGAAACTAAAGTGCAATGACGCTCACCACCACCGGGGCAAACTTAGAACAAACGACACACAGTGCAATAATCCTAATGGCCACCGGGGGCAAAAACACCTTAAGCACAGCTTAGGAAAAAAAAAGGTTACTTTGTGCATTATATCAGTCATGATCCAGCCTCTGAGGGGCCTCTGGACCCTCAAGACCGCTCCCCATCAGGGTACCACCTACAGCGGGGACGCCCAGACCCAGAGTTCACCCCAGCAACTACCTGCACGTCAGGTTTATGACAAACGCACCGCTGGTATAGGCAATGTATGTTCTGGAGGCACCAAACATCTCCAAAGCGCCGACCTGTATGTGTATGTTCAGTATGAGCTGGTAAGACTCCGCAGCACACTTCCACAGGATGTTTTTTGGTGGCCACCCAGCATGGATCATGACAGTACCCTCCCCTTAATGAGGGGCCTCTGGACCCTCAGGACCGCTCCCCATCAGGGTACCACCTACAGCGGGGATGCCCAGACCCAGAGTTCACCCCAGCAACTACCTGCACGTCAGGTTTATGACAAACGCACCGCTGGTATGGGCAGTGTATGTTCTGGAGGCACCAAACATTTCCAAAGCGCCGACCTGGGGAGCGAGTTATGTATGTGTATGTTCGGTATGAGCTGGTAAGACTCCGCAACACACTTCCACAGGATGTTTTTTGGTGGCCACCCATACATGCTCGTTCACACACAGGTCCGGACCTGAATGTTTATTGCCACACATTCGTTTGTCATAATTCGGTGAACTCATTCTGGGATCGACAACAGAGGCGTCCCCTTGTGTCACCACACTCACACTCCCGCTATTCACCAAGGGAACACCACCTTCCAACCCTTTACACCACGAGGTCACGCCTCCCAGGGTTGGCTAATGGTGAGAGTTGAAATTTGCCCCTCCTCCCCCGCAGCACACCTGCTGCTCACACCGTTGAGGGAGGGGCCAGGGATATGGATGAAAAGTACACTCCGTAGTCGCCTTCCTCCAAACGACCAGGAGGGGGCGGCTTCTTCAGTGGTATGGAAGATTTGGCGTGAGCCCCACGGACTATAACACCAGTCTGCTCACTACTGGGACATACCCCTTCACCTTGGGGAACCCCAGACAGCACCATGGGGATACCAACTCCACCCACCTGTCTGGGTGCGTCCGCCAGTATGAGCAAGTCCCGCTCCCCAGCAGCGACTCTAGGGGGCTACATTGCCAGCCTCTATTTGATTTTCTGGTTGAGTCAGTGAGAAGGCCCCAGACCCTGATTACTGCTGCTGGAACTGCTTACACACCATGCAGCTCCTCACTCACCTCAGTGAGGCCCAGCAGCAAATGCTCACAGGTCTGAACACGGCCCGAGGCTCACCAGAAAAAAAATTGTAAGGGTTGGTGATAATGTCACATGCCCCGTCCTGTGTGACATGGCCAGCAGGCCGGTAACTAATACAACAGGACATGGCACGTGTAATTGTCCAGTGTGACGCGGCCCGCAGGCCGGTAACTAATACAACAAGACAAAGGGGGTAGGGAAACATTTACAATGGTGGGCCCTGCGATAGGGAAAGGGGACATGGAGACCTCCTGCACTCGCCTGAGTCAGTGTCCCTAACGTTCCTAACGTTCCCTATGTTGGTTCCGAACCGGGCACCGATCACGAACCTGTCGCCCTAGCACACCCTACACCTATCCCTTGCTAGGGAGCTGGGTGGTGCAGGCACTGGCCCCACCGCTGTACTAACACCAACATGAGGAAAAGTGACAAACAGGGAAACACTTAGCTTTTCTCTGATGCACTTGCTCCAGGCAACAGAGTCCAACACCTGAGTGCATCTTCCTCCCACCGTGTCCAACTTCTGGGTGCACTGTCCAGCAATGGAGTCCAGCACCTGAGTGCAGCTGTTCAGCCACGGAGTCCAGCATCTGAGTGCAGCTTCCAGCAAGAGAGTCCAGCAACTGAGTGCAGCTCTACACCATAGCTGCCACTCCACCAAGCTTTACAAGAAATCTTCACTGACACCAATAGCTGCCACTCCAACATGCTTTACACAAACTCCTCGCTGACATCATAGCTGCCACTCCAGGACTCTGACTGAGTTGTCCTGGACCCTTCTCAGCACCATAGTGCAGCCTTGGAGCAAACAGAGTCCACCACCTGTGTGCAGCTGTCCAGAAACAGAGTCCCGCATCTGAGTCCAGCTTTCCAGCAAAAGAGTCCAGCATCTTGAGTCCAGCTTTCCAGCAACCGAATCCAGCATCATGAGTGCAGCTCTACACCATAGTTGCCACTCCACCAAGCCATGCAAAAACTCCTTGCTGACACCATAGCTGCAACTCCACCAAGCCATGCCAGCCCTCCTCGCAGACACTATAGCTGCCACTCCAGGACTCTCACTGAGCTGCCTGGGACTCTCTTTCAGCTCCATCCTTCACCCAGCATGGTTGGAAAAGACTAACAATATCACCAACACTGATTGCAACACCCGTGACTCTTTTATAGCAGAGCCAGCAATCACACCTGCATTATAATCATGTGCGCTTAACAAAAGAAACTAGAGTGCAATGATGCTCACCACCACCAGGGCAAACTTAGAACAAACGACACACAGTGCAATAATCCTAATGGCCACCGGTGGCAAAAACACCTTAAGCACAGCTTAAGAAAAAAAAGTTACATTGTGCATTATATCAGTCATGATCCAGCATGGATCATGACACAGTGCCTGCGCCACCCAGCTCCCTAGCAAGGGATAGGTGTAGGGTGTGCTAGGGCAACAGGTTTGTGATCGGCACCCGGTGTGGAACCGGCATAGGGAACGTTAGGAGCGTTAGGGACACTGACTCAGGGGAGTGCAGGAGGTCTCCACGTCCCCTTTCCCTATCACAGGGCCCACCGTTGTAACTGTTTCCCTACCCCTTGTCTTGTTGTTTTAGTTACCGGCCTGCGAGCCATGTCACACAGGACAGTATCACGTGCCGCGTCCTGTTGTTTTAGTTACCGGCCTGCGAGCCGTGTGACACACGATAGGTCCACGTGACACCAGTGCTGGAGCAGGACGGAAGCAGGGGGAGGATGCTGCACCATGCTGGATTCCCCAGGCTGCAAGACAGGAGGCTGGGGGCGCAGTGCGGCACCAGGAGCGGTGGGCGGGGGGCTGAGGAGAGCACGTAGGAGCGGCAGCAGCGGCGGGCGCCGGCAAGACAGCAGGTGCCGGCGCTGGCATGACATTACCCCCTCCTTTATGTTTCCTCCTTCTGAAATTGGCCAAGAATCTGTTCAGAATACGAGGAGCATCAACATTCTCTTGAGGCTCCCAAGACCTCTCTTCAGGACCGAACCCTTTCCAATCGATAAGAAAGAAGGTCTTTCCCCTAACCTTCTTCATGGCCAAAATATCTCTCACCTCAAAAACATCATCAGCCCCTGCTTGCTGAGAAGCAATGGAAGGTGCAGGACAGAACTGATTGAGGATGACCGGTTTCAGGAGCGAGACATGGAAGGCGTTAGGGACCCAGAGTGAAGCAGACAGCCTCAATTTATAGGCCACATTGTTGATGCGTCCCAGAATCTCAAAGGGACCGATGTACCGGGGACCCAGCTTGTTGGAAGGGATGTTCAAGCGAATATGTTTGGTCGACAGCCAGACTTTGTCTCCAGGATGGTATGGTGGGAGATCCCTCTGCCTCTTGTCGGCATTTCTTTTCATCCAGACTGCAGCCTGTACGAGAGCCTCCTTGGTTTCTTTCCAGACTTGGGAAAAATCTTGGGAGAGGGCATTGGCAGCAGGTACGCCAGATGATGAAGATATAGGAAGATGGTACACCTGGGTTCTGACTGGAGACCACAAAAAAACGGGATTTGGTGGTAGACACGTTAGAATGATTATTATGGGTGAACTCTGCCCACAGAAGAAGATCTACCCAATTATCTTGATGGGCATTAGAGAACTTGTGTAGATAAGAGGTCAAAACTTGGTTAACTCGTTCGACTTTCCCATTGGTCTGTGGGTGATAGGTGGAAGAACAATCCAGAGATATGCACAAGAGTTTACAGAGCGCTCTCCAGAACCGGGAGGTAAACTGTACCCTGCGATGAGATACAATCCGCTGAGGGAGCCCATGCAATCTGAAAATCTGATGAATGAAGATCTTGGCCAATTCAGGGGCCGTGGGCAAGCCAAGCAATGGGACAAAATGGGCCATTTTGGAAAACCGATCTACCACCACCAAATTAGTCGCACACTCGGAAGAGCGGGGTAAATCAGTAACAAAAACCAGAGTGATATGTTGCCAAGGAGCTTTGGGGACAGGCAACGGATGTATGAGGCCGGAGGGCAACCTTCTAGGTACTTTGGTTCTTGCACAGTTCGAGCAGGAGGCTTCAAAATCCAAGACATCTTGATGGAGGGAAGGCCACCAGTAATAGCAGGAAAGAAGAGTGAGAGTCTTCTTGGTACCCACATGTCCTGCAATCTTGGAGGTGTGACCCCAGCGTAGCACTTCTCCCCTTTTTTCTTGTGGGACGAGGGTCTTGCCCAGCGGGACAAGAAGAAGATTCACGGGGGCTACCGTGATAAATCTGGCAGGATCGATGACATGTGACGGAGCCTCCTCCACCTCTGGTGACTGCAGGGACCGGGAAAGCGCATCCGCTTTGGTGTTTTTGTCGCCGGGCCGAAAATGATGCTTGAAGTCGAAGCGAGAGAAAAACAATGACCACCTGGCTTGTCTGGAATTGAGTTGCTGGGCCGACTGGAGGTAGGCTAGGTTTTTGTGGTCAGTGAATATCATAAAGGGATGGACAGCCCAATCCAGAAGATAACGCCACTCCTCCAGCACCATCTTTATGGCCAGCAATTCTCGATCCTCAATCGTGTAATTGCATTCTGCGGGGGAAAATTACTTGGAGAAGAACCCGCAAGGAACCAAGTGCCCGGTAGACGTCCTCTGGGAGAGAATTGCCCCAGCCACCATGGAAGAGGCGTCCACCTCTAGGACGAAAGGTCTGCTGACCTCTGGTTGAAGCAAAACTGGGGCTGTGGCAAAGGCCCGCTTCAGGGCGAGAAAAGCGTCCTCCGCTTCTGAAGGCCAGATGTTAGGTCTTGCTCCCTTCCGGGTAAGGGCAGCAATAGATTTGGTTAATGAGGAGAAGTGAGGGACAAATTGCCTATAATAATTTGCGAAGCCCAAGAATCGCTGGATGGTTTTCAATTTGACAGGTCATGGCAATTTGAGCACGGCAGACAATTTCTCTGGATCCATCCTCAAGCCAGAATCGGTGATAATATACCCCAAGAAGGGTTAGGAGATCTGCTCAAACAGGCATTTCTCTATTTTGGCATAGAGTTGATTCTCCCGTAGGCGTTGCAAGACCAGGCGTACACTCCTCCTGTGGGAGGACAGGTCGGGTGAAAAGATGATTATGTCATCTAGATATACCATGAGACACGAGTATAGAAGATCTCGGAAGACTTTGTTAACAAATTCTTGGAAGACTGCCGGGGCATTACAAAGTCCAAGGGGTATGACCAAATATTCATAATGGCCATCTGGCATGTTCGGACAAAATTATAGGCCCCCCGTAGATCTAGCTTGGTAAAGATCCGGGCCCCTCGCAGGCGGTCAAAAAGTTCGGGGATAAATGATAGAGGATACAGTATCTATTCTTGACCGTGATATTGTTCCAGCCTCGTTAGTCGATGCAAGGTCGAAGGGATCCATCCTTCCTCTGAACAAAGAAAAACCTGGCCCCCACTGGGGAAGACAATTTCCGGATGAAGCCCTTGGCTAAAATCTCCCGGATGTACTCTGTCATGGCCAAGGTCTCTGCCAGGGACAGCGGATAGGTTCTCCCCCTGGGAGGGGTGTCTCCAGGATCCAGCTCGATTGGGCAGTCGTAGGCCCGATGCGGAGGAAGGGTCTCTGCCTCCTTCTTATCGAAGACGTCCGCAAAAGAACGATTGGCTACTGTAAGCCCTGGAAGGTCCATGGGTACTTAGTGAAGACTAGGACGGGTAACAGGCAGCAGACAGAGTTTGTGACAAGAGTGGCCCCAGCGAAGGACCTCTCCAGAGCGCCAACCCAGGACTGGCTCGTGCGACCTGAGCCAGGGCAGACCAAGGAGCAGGGCGTGAGACAAATTGGGCAAAACATAAAAGGCAATTCTTTCCCGATGCAGGGCTCCAATTTGCATCTCCAGCTCGAGAGTAACCGTGGTAATGGGCACAGGTAATGGTTTGCCATCCACAGAGGTTATCACATGCGGCTCTTCAAGGGTAACAACTGGAATCCGGAACTTGTCCACTTCTTCAAGCCAAATGAAGTTGCCAACCGCACTCGAGTCCACATATGCCTCCACAGATCTACGCTCCCGACCTAAGACAATTAGGGCTGAAATGGTAAGGGGTAGAGAGGAAACAGTCACCTAGGGAGGCCTCTCTTACTTGCCCTAGGCAGAGGAGTTTCCCGGTCTCTCTGGGCAGGAACGTAGAAAGTGATTGACTCCACCGCAATAGAGACATAAACCTTGCTCTAGTCTCTCCCTGTGCCGCCGTTCAGACAACTTTACGCGGTCCACCTGCTTGGGCTCCATTGCAGAACTACTGGGAGACTTGGTCGGATGAGGACTAGGAACCTGATTAAACCTAGAGGGCCCCCTTTCCCTGACTGACTCGCGAGAGTGTTCCTGGAACCGTAAGTCAATACATGTAGCCAGGAATATAAGATCCTCTAAAGTGGTGGGAGTGTCCCGGTCAGCAAGCTCATCCTTGATCTTACCCAAAAGCCCCCTCCAAAAGGCCCCTACTAATGCCTCATTATTCCACCACAGCTCAGAGGAGTATTCGGAAGAAAATGGTGTATTGTCCCACTGTAAGAGTTCCCTGTCGAAGATTGAAAAGAGACTCAGTGGTGGAAGCCAAGTGCCCTGGCTCATCAAAGACCCGACGGAAGGTGTCCAAAAAGTTTTGTATACTGGATACAACTGGGTCATCCCGCTCCCACGGGGGGTTCACCCACGCCAACGCCTCTCCCTCGAGATGGGACATGATGATAAATGCCACCTTGGCTCGATCAGACGGGTATTGCTGGGGCAAAAGCTCGAAGTGCAGGCGGCACTGGTTGAGGAACCCCCAACACAATTTGGGATCCCCGCTGTACCTAGGAGGCTTTCCCAAATGTGGCGGCGGGTGAGGTGCAGGGTCGCGGGATGGAGCAGAGGCTGCTGCAGAGGACTGGAGGGAAAGTAAACGGTCATCCACGGAAGCCATATAGCTAAGGATATGGGACAGAGTATCACGCTGCTGTGCGAGCTCCTGCTGGAGTCCCGCCAGCAGGGGAGAGCTCCTTGGATTGGAGGTTTGTATGGCGGACAGCCGGGTGTCCATGGACTTCATAAAGGCCATTATCCGGGTTTGGTTCTCCCGCAAAAAAAGTAATTCTTTTTGGGTCGCGGCTGAGGCACCAGCGGGGTCCATGGCCTGTTTATGCTGTAACGTGCGGCAAGAGTGGACCCTCTGGGTCATGGCACTGAAGCTCCCAGGGGCGAGCAGACCAGGTGGTACCGACCCCTATAGAGGGACCATTATGGGCAGGCTCAAGGGAGTCAAATGCCGCGACAGTTGGTACCAAGAGGGACGGCTCAAGTGGGAACGAGCGAGCCCAACCGGGATTGAGGAGACAAGGCTACTAAGGCTGATGGTCCGGCCGAGGCCAAGGGTACACAAATGTAATGGAACCGAGGGCAAGACGGGACAGGCAGTCAGGAACAGGTAGTCAGGACGGAGCACAGAGCCGGAGTCAGGAATGGGTAGTCAGGACGGAGAACGGATCAGGAGTCAGGAACGGGTAGTCAGGGTGCAGCACGGAGCAGGAGTCAGTAGCAGGTAGTCAGGACAGAGCACGGGTAGTAAGGATGGAGCACGGAACAGGAGTCAGGAGCTGCTGGTCAGGACGAGGGGTCAGGATGAGCCAGAGTACCGTATGGTAAGCACGCGATAATCAGGCGCCTCCATGATGAAGGAGTCGCCTGATATACCCTGTGCTGGTGCTTTATTGGATCGCTCACTCCTCTGGGAAGGTGCAGAAGGGGTTAAGAGGAGAGAAGAGCACTCGCCCGCGGCCTAAGGCGCATGCCCGGGGCTGGAGCAGGACGGAAGCAGGGGGAGGACGAGACACTATGCTGGATCCCCCCCGGCTGCAGGACGCGAGGCTGGGAGCACAGCGCCGGGTGCGGTGAGCGGGGGGCTGAGGAGAGCACATGGGAGCGGCAACAGCAGCAGCGAGCGCCGGCAAGACAGCAGGTGTCGGTGCCGGCATGACACATAGGACTCAGGAGATCACCTTACCATCATTCTGCAATAATCCTAGGAACCCTGGGGAGCAAAAGTTACAATTGTTAGACGTAAGGAGGACCATACTACAATATATATCCATGACTAGTCAGTGGAAGAATGATCAGTCCATGTTTATAGCCATTCAGGGTAGTAGAAAAGGGTATGAGGTAGCCAAAAGTACCATTGCCAGATGGATCAGGGAGGCCATTATGTTATCCTACTCTGCGAGTGGCGCTCCGGTTATGGAAGGCATCAAGGCTCACTCCACCAGAGCCGTGGCTACCTCATGGGCAGAGAAGACTGAGGTATCAATTGAGCAGATTTGTAAAGCCGCTATCTGGTCCTCACCTTTGACATTTTTCAAACACTACCGACTAGATCTACTGTATTTTCCTCTACTGACCTAACATTTGGTAGAAGGGTGCTACAAACGGTGGTCCCTTCCTAAGGTGTTTCATTCTACAGAGGTCTCTCAGGTGTGCCATCATAGGGGAAGGGAAAACACCAAGGTTACTTACCGGTAGCCAGTTTTTCCAGAGCACATGACGGCACCCGTCTATCCCCCCCTTACCACTCACTGTCCTGACCGGGCGGATCCCCTCTCTCAGGTGTGCCGTCATGGGCTCCGGAAAAAACGGCTACCGGTAAGTAACCTTGGTGTTATTTCATGGTAGGGGTAAAATTTCTTTGATATGACTTGTCTTTATTTATGAAATAAACGGAAATTTGGCAAAAATGTTGATAATTTCGCAATTTTCTTTTCTTTTCTATGATCTTTTTATTGATTAATCAAAAGATGATAACACCACATAGAAATAACCAATTTCAGGTAGCATTGATTGTAATGGTGAAAAACATTTAGCAAATGCAAAATATTTTCATTTATGAAAGAGTAGAACTAACAGTAGAGATGAGGGGGGAAGAGAGCCGTAAAGAAAATGGGGGAAAGAGAGAAGGAAAGAGAGAGGCATGGGGGGAGGAAAAGTAGAGGAGACACAGAGAGAGTGGGTAAGTATTCCGAAACATCATAGACCAAGTTTCGAGTCAATCAAATATTCATACTTGAAGAATATAATGCTGTCTGCAGAACCTGCAGGGCACAAATCAGATTATTTAAAGCTGACAATGAATTGAGGCTTGCAAGAGATGTCAAAAGCAATAATAAAGGATTTTGGGGATATGTCAAAAGTAAAAGAAAAGTCAAAGATGCTATAGGATTTTTACAGGATGAAAATGATGAAATGGTAAGACAGGATGTTGAGAAGGCCGAACTTTTAAATTCCTATTTTGCATCTGTTTTCTCTCAGAAAGGAAATGTAAAACCAACTGTTCTTCACTGTCCTATTAAGGGAATAGAAGAATCCAGGATATCTCTAAACAGAAATATAGTGAGGAAACACTTAGCTAACCTAAATGAATTCAAGTCTCCAGGTCCAGATGAATTACACCGAAGAGTACTGAAGGAGAAAGCAGAAGAAATTTTTGAACCGCTCTCCATAATCGTTGAAAATTCTTGGAGAACAGGAGAAGTCCTAGTAGACTGGAGAAGAGCAAATGTTGTTCCTATCTTCAAAAAGGGGAAGAAGGTGGACCCAGGCAACTATAGGCCAGTGAATCTGACTTTTATACCAGGAAAGATCTTTGAACAAATTATTAAACAACATGTATGTCAGTACCTGGATAAGAATGAAGTGATTAAACAGAGCCAGCATGGGTTTGTAACTAATAAGTCATGTCAGACTAACTTAATTTCCTTCTATGACAGAATCGCTGATTGGGTGGATCAAGGAAATGCTGTAGATATAGTATATCTTGACTTCAGCAAAGCATTTGACAAAGTATCTCATACAATCCTTATTGAAAAAATGACTAAGTAGGGAATGGACAAGGCAACTGTTAGGTGGATTCATAACTGGCTTAGTGATCGGACTCAAAGAGTGGTTGTAAATGGCTGCACATCCAGTTGGAAGAATGTCTCAAGTGGGGTACCACAGGGCTCTGTCCTGGGCCCTGTAATGTTCAACATCTTTATCAATGACTTAGATGAAGGAATTGAGGGTAAACTGATTAAATTTGCTGATGACACAAAGCTAGGAGGGATAGCTAATACTAGAGAAGAGAGAGAGAGGATTCAAAAAGATATAAATAAACTGGAGAAGTGGGCAGCAACTAACAGAATGGTTTTTAACAGGGAAAAATGCAAAGTACTACATCTGGGCAATAAAAATGTAAAAAGCATATACAGAATGGGAGGAATAGGGCTAAGCAACAGCACATGTGAAAAAGACTTGGGTATACTAATAGATCACAGACAGAATATGAGTCAACAGTGTGACGCAGCAGCAAAAAAGGCAAATGCAATTCTAGGATGTATTAACAGAAGCATACAGTCTAGATCACGTGAAGTCATTATTTCCCTCTACTCCTCTTTGGTCAGACCTCATCTGGAATATTGAGTCCAGTTTTGGGCACCACATTTTAAAAAAGACATCAACAAACTGGAGCAAGTTCAGAAAAGAGCGACCAGAATGGTGACCGGTCTGCAAACCCTTTCTTATGAGGAAAGGTTGCAGGATTTGGGATTGTTTAGTTTGCAAAAGAGAAGACTGAGAGGAGACTTAATAGCTGTCTATAAATATCTAAAGGGCTGTCACATTGTAGAAGGATCAACTTTATTCTCATTTGCACAAGGAAAGACTAGAAGCAATGGGACAAAACTGAATGGGAGGGGACACAGATTAGATATTAGAAAAAACTTTTTGACAGTTAGAGTGATCAATGAGTGGAACAAGCTGCCACGAGAAGTGGTGAGTTGTCCTTCAATTGAAGTCTTCAAACAGAGGCTGGACAGACAACTGACTGGGATGATTTAGCGAATCCTGCTTTGAGCAGGGGGTTGGACTAGATGGCCCAGTAGGTCCCTTCCAACTCTACGATTCTATGATTCTATGATTCTACTTGTAGAGGCTTGAGGGTAGATCTATACTTAATGCAGGAGCGCCAGTTCTCTTCAAAAGATAACTGTGAATGGTTCACCGAGGCAACAATCTCAGCCATACTATATAGACGGTCAATTTTTGTCAGCAGTTGATGAGAAGTGGGTATCTGGTTTGTACCCCAGTAAGTCGGGATTAGGAGTTTGGCCGCAGCTATAATATTGTGGACAAAGGTGGGAACCTTCTTTTGTTTGAAGTATATAGTGAGGTTCAGCAGAGCCGTCTCGAGTGTCAGGGATACTGGGGACTCTGCGATATCTCTGATGAATTTCTCTGTTGCTGCCAAAAAGGGTCAGAAGACAGGGCAAGTCCACCATATGTGAAGGTAGTCACCCCCCTCTTCCTCGCAACGCCAACACCTAGCCTGAGCTCCCAACCGCCAGGTACAAGTCTGTGTCGGTGTAATGTACCATCGTGTAACTATTTTAAAAGTGTTTTCTTGGGTTTTCACGCAGCTCGTTGGGCCGTGCGAATGCGTATAGATATGGTCTATTTGTGATTGTGTGAATTTGTATCCTAGGTCTTTTTCCCAGAGGGCAATGTATGCTCTTTTCATGGATAGGTCTTTAGATAAGAGTGTCTGGTAAATTGTGGAGAGGACCTTTTGTAAAAACAAAATTTACAAAACCATTTTTTTTAGGGACCACGTCAGATTTGAAGTCACTTTAAGGGGTCTATATAATAGAAAATACCCAACAGTGACACCATTTTAAAAACTGCACCCCTCAAGGTGCTCAAAACCATCTTCAAGAAGATTATTAACCCTTCAGGTGCTTCACAGGAATTTTTAGAATGTTTAAAAAAAAATGAACATTTAACTTTTTTTCACAAAAAATGTACTTCAGATCCAATTTGTTTTATTTTATCAGGCTGGATATCCTTAAGGACAAAAATGTCCAGGAAGGATGGGAATTCTTGAAAAATGAAATTCTCAATGCACAATCGTTAACAATTCCGAAAAGAGGGAAGAATAGTAAGCATTTAAGGAAACCAGGATGGATGAACACAGAACTTAAGCACATGCTATAAAGGAAGAAAGAAATGTTTATAAAATGGAAAGAGGGAGGCATATCTAAAGAAGAATATAATGCTGTCTGCAGAACCTGCAGGGCACGAATCAGATTATTAAAGCTGACAATGAATTGAGGCTTGCAAGACACATCAAAAGCAATAATAAAGGATTTTGGGGATATGTCAAAAGTAAATGAAAAGTCAAAGATGCTGTAGGATTTTTACAGGATGAAAATGATGAAATGGTAAGACAGGATGTTGAGAAGGCCGAACTTTAAAATCCTATTTTGCATCTGTTTTCTCTCAGAAAGGAAATGTAACATCAACTATTCTTCACTGTCCTATTAAGGGAATAGAAGAATCCAGGATATCTCGAAACAGAAATATAGTGAGGAAACACTTAGCTAACCTAAATGAATTCAAGTCTCCAGGTCCAGATGAATTACACCGAAGAGTACTGAAGGAGATAGCAGAAGAAATTTTTGAACCGCTCTCCATAATCTTTGAAAATTCGTGGAGAACAGGAGAAGTCTCAAAAGACTGGAGAAGAGCAAACATTGCTCCTATCTTCAAAAAGGGGAAGAAGGTGGACCCAGGCAACTATAGGCCGGTGAGTCTGACTTCTATACCAGGAAAGATCTTTGAACAAATTATTAAACAACATGTATGTCAGTACCTGGATAAGAATGAAGTGATTAAACAGAGTCAGCATGGGTTTGTAACTAATAAGTCATGTCAGACTAACTTAATTTCCTTCTATGACAGAATCACTGATTGGGTGGATCAGGGAAATGCTGTAGATATAGTATATCTTGACTTCAGCAAAGCATTTGACAAAGTATCTCATACAATCCTTATTGAAAAAATGACTAAGTATCGAATGGACAAGGCAACTGTTAGGTGGATTCATAACTGGCTTAGTGATCGGACCCAAAGAGTGGTCATAAATAGTGTTGAGCATTCCGATACCGCAAGTATCGGGTATCGGCCGATACTTGCTGTATCGGAATTCCGATACCGACTTCCGATATTTTTTCAATATCGGAATTCGGCATCGGAATCGGAAGTTCAGTTGATTGACGGCCTGACGTCATCATGATGCGCGGTGTGTGCGCATCATGATGCGCCGTCATTTCGGGCCTTCCGGGGGTCTCTGCCGGCCTGCCGGGGGGCTGTGCCGGCCTGCCGGGGGGCTGTGTGGACTGCCCGGGGTCTGTACCGGCCTGCCGGGGGGCTGTGCCGGCCTGCCGGTGGTCTGTGCACCCTGTGGGGGTCTGTACCGGCCTGCCGGGGGGCTGTGCCGGCCTGCCGGTGGTCTGTGCACCCTGTGGGGGTCTGTACCGGCCTGCCGGTGGTCTGTGCACCCTGTGGGGGTCTGTACCGGCCTGCCGGGGGGCTGTGCCGGCCTGCCGGGGGGCTGTGCTGATGTCCGGGGGTCTGTGCAAGCATCGTCCGATGGGACTACAAGTCCCATCTGGCGATGCCTGCTACCATGACAGTGATTGACACATTAGCCAATGATGGGACAGTAGTAGTCCCATCATCCGGCTAATGTGTTAAATGTTAAAAAAAAAAATACTACATACATACTACATACATACTACATGCTACATACATACTACATGCTACATACATACTACATATATACTACATACATAGTACATACATGCTACATACATGCTACATACATGCTGCATGCTACATACATACTACATACATACTACATGCATGCTACATGCATGCTACATACATACATGCATGCTACATACATACTACATGCATGCTACATACATACTACATGCTACATACATACCACATACATACTACATACATACTACATACTACATATATACTACATGCATGCTACATACATACTACATGCTACATACATACTACATGCTACATACATACCACATACATACTACATACATACTACATACATACTACATGCTACATACATACTACACATATACTACATGCATGCTACATACATACTACATGCTACATACATACCACATACATACCACATACATGCTACATACATACTACATGCATACTACATGCATACTACATACATACTACATGCATACTACATACATACTACATGCTACATACATACCACATACATACTACATACATACTACATGCTACATACATACTACATATATACTACATGCATGCTACATACATACTACATGCTACATACATACCACATACATACCACATACATGCTACATACATACTACATGCATACTACATGCATACTACATGCATACTACATACATACTACATGCATGCTACATACATACTACATGCTACATACATACCACATACATACTACATACATACTACATACATACTACATGCTACATACATACTACATATATACTACATGCATGCTACATACATACTACATGCTACATACATACCACATACATACTACATACATGCTACATACATACTACATATATACTACATGCATGCTACATACATACTACATATATACTACATGCATGCTACATACATACTACATATATACTACATGCATGCTACATACATACTGCATGCTACATGCATGCTACATACATACTACATACATACTACATGCTACATACATACCACATATATACTACATACATACAATACATTCATACAATACATACATAGACATACAGTACATATAACATAGAGTAACATACTTACCAATACTTGTCACATTGTTCCCCGAAGCCATTGTCTTTTCCGGAATAAATATTAACATAACAAACCACAAAAATACTCACCCACGATCCGAAGCAGTCCACGAGTGTGTCCCACGACGATCTTGGGTAGAGAACTGCAGCATCAGATGATGCTGCCGTTCTCTACGGGCTGCAGGAATCCAATGACGGAAGGTAGGTATCCTTCCGCACTGTATTCCTCCGCCACTTAAAAAAAAAAAGTCCCTAGTCTCACTTTATGCCATTGCTGTGTGGGAATTTCCCACACAGCAATGGCATAAAGTGAGACTAGGGACTTTTTTTTTTTTAAGTGGCGGAGGAATACAGTGCGGAAGGATACCTACCTTCCGTCATTGGATTCCTGCAGCCCGTAGAGAACGGCAGCATCAGCTGATGCTGCAGTTCTCTACCCAAGATCGTTGTGGGACACACTCGTGGACTGCTTCGGATCGTGGGTGAGTATTTTTGTGGTTTGTTATGTTAATATTTATTCCGGAAAAGACAATGGCTTCGGGGAACAATGTGACAAGTATTGGTAAGTATGTTACTCTATGTTATATGTACTGTATGTCTATGTATGTATTGTATGAATGTATTGTATGTATGTAGTATATATGTGGTATGTATGTAGCATGTAGTATGTATGTAGTATGTATGTAGCATGCATGTAGCATGCAGTATGTATGTAGCATGCATGTAGTATATATGTAGTATGTATGTAGCATGCATGTAGTATATATGTATGAATGTATGTAGCATGTAGTATGTATGTAGTATGTATGTGGTATGTATGTAGCATGTAGTATGTATGTAGCATGCATGTAGTATGTATGTAGTATGTATGTAGTATATATGTAGTATGTATGTAGCATGTAGTATGTATGTAGCATGCATGTAGTATATATGTAGTATGTATGTAGCATGCATGTAGTATATATGTATGAATGTATGTAGCATGTAGTATGTATGTAGTATGTATGTGGTATGTATGTAGCATGTAGTATGTATGTAGTATGTATGTAGCATGCATGTAGTATGTATGTAGTATGTATGTAGTATATATGTAGTATGTATGTAGCATGCAGTATGTATGTAGCATGCATGTAGTATATATGTAGTATGTATGTAGCATGCATGTAGTATATATGTATGAATGTATGTAGCATGTAGTATGTATGTAGTATGTATGTGGTATGTATGTAGCATGTAGTATGTATGTAGTATGTATGTAGCATGCATGTAGTATGTATGTAGTATGTATGTAGTATATATGTAGTATGTATGTAGCATGTAGTATGTATGTAGCATGCATGTAGTATATATGTAGTATATATGTAGCATGTAGCATGTATGTAGTATGTATGTGGTATGTATGTAGCATGTAGTATGTATGTAGCATGCATGTAGTATATACGTAGTATGTATGTAGCATGTAGTATGTATGTAGCATGCATGTAGTATATATGTAGTATGTATGTAGCATGTAGTATGTATGTAGCATGCATGTAGTATATATGTAGTATGTATGTAGTATGTATGTAGCATGCATGTAGTATATATGTAGTATGTAGCATGTAGTATGTATGTAGCATGCATGTAGTATATATGTAGTATGTAGCATGTAGTATGTATGTAGCATGTACTATGTATGTAGCATGCATGTAGTATATATGTGTTATGTATGTAGCATGCATGTAGTATGTATGTAGTATGTATGTAGTATATATGTGGTATGTATGTAGCATGTAGTATGTATGTAGCATGTAGTATGTATGTAGCATGCAGTATGTATGTAGCATGCATGTAGTATATATGTAGTATGTATGTAGTATATATGTAGTATGTATGTTGCATGTAGTATTTATGTAGTATGAATGTAGCATGTATGTAGTATGTAGTATGTAGTATGAATGTAGCATGTATGTAGTATGCATGTTGTATGTATGTAGCATGTAATTTTTTTTTTTTTTTTTTACATTCAACACATTAGCCGGATGATAGGACTATTACTGTCCCATCATTGGCTAATGTGTCAATCACTGTCATGGTAGCAGGCATCGCCCGATGGGACTTGTAGTCCCATCGGACGATGCCTGCACAGACCCCCGAAGCCTGCACAGACCACCGGCAGGCCGGCACAGCCCCCCGGCAGGCCTACACAGCCCCCCGGAGCCTGCACAGCCCCCCGGCAGGCCGGCACAGCCCCCCGGCAGACCGGCACAGCCCACCGGAGCCTGCACAGACCACCGGCAGGCCGGCACAGCCCCCCGGCAGGCCGGCACAGACCACCGGAGCCTGCACAGACCCCCTGGCAGGCCGGCACAGCCCCCCGAAAGGCCCGTACAGACCCCAGAGAGGCTGTACAAGGGCAGGAAAGGGTTTTTCTTATTCCGATACCGGAAGTCCCATAGACTTGAATGGGAATTCCGGTATCGGAATCGGCGATACCGATACTTTTTTTAAAGATCGGCCGATACCATCCGATACGATACTTTGAAGTATCGGACGGTATCGCTCAACTCTAGTCATAAATGGATGCACATCCAGTTGGAAGAATGTCTCAAGTGGGGTACCACAGGGCTCTTTCCTGGGCCCTGTATTGTTCAACATCTTTATCAACGATTTAGAAGAAGGAATTGAGGGTAAACTGATTAAATTTGCTGATGACACAAAGCTTGAAGGGATAGCTAAAACTAGAGAAGAGAGAGAAGATTCAAAAAGATATAAATAAACTGGAACAGTGGGCAGCAACTAACAGAATGGTTTTTGACAGGGAAAAATGCAAAGTACTACATCTGGGCAATAAAAATGAAAAAGCATATACAGAATGGGAGGAATAGGGCTAAGCAACAGAACATGTGAAAAAGACTTGGATATACTAATAGATCACAGACTGAATATGAGTCAACAGTGTGATGCAGCAGCAAGAAAGGCAAATGCAATTCTAGGATGTATTAACAGAAGCATACAGTCTAGATCAAGTGAAGTCATTATTGCCCTCTACTCCTCTTTGGTCACACCTCATCTGGAATACTGTGTCCAGTTTTGGGCACCACATTTTAAAAAAGACATCAACAAACTGGAGCAAGTTCAGAAAAGAGCGACCAGAATGGAGACCGGTCTGCAAACCCTGTCTTATGAGGAAAGGTTGCAGGATTTGGGAATGTTTAGCCTGCAAAAGAGAAGACTGAGGGGAGACTTAATAACTGTCTACAAATATCTCAAGGGCTGTCACATTGCAGAAGGATCATCATTATTCTCATTTGCACAAGGAAAGACTAGAAGCAATGGGATGAAACTGAATGGGAGGAGACACAGATTAGATATTAGAAAAAACTTTTTGACAGTTAGAGTGATCAATCAGTGGAACAGGCTTCCACGAGAGGTGGAGAGTTCTCCTTCAATAGAAGTCTTCAAACAGAGGCTGGACAGATATCTGTCTGGGATGATTTAGCGAATCCTGCTTTGAGCAAGGGGTTGGACCAGATGGCCCAGGAGGTCCCTTCCAACTCTACAATTCTATGATTCTATGATCAATGGTACCAGGACAAATTGGGCCCCAAAAGTTGTTGTACAATTTGTCCTGAAGTTGCTGATACCCCATATATGCAGGTACACCACTGTTTGGGCACATGGCAGAGCTTGGAAGGGAAGCAGCGCCGTTTGACTTTTTAATGCAAACTTGTATGGAATTGAGATCGGACGCCATGTCGCATTTGGAGAGCCCCTGATATGCCTAAACAGTGGAAACCCCCCACAAGTGACACCATTTTGGAAAGTAGACCCCCTAAGGAACTTATCTTGATGTGCGGTGAGCATTTTGAGCCCCCAAGTGCTTCACAGAAGTTTATAATGTAGAGCCGTAAAAATAAAAAAAATCATTTTTTTTCACAAAAATGATCTTTTCACCCACATTTTTTTATTTTCCCAAGGGTAACAGGAGAAATTGAACCCCAAAAGTTGTTGTGCAATTTGTCCTGAGTATGCTAATACCCTATATGTGGGGATAAACCACTGTTTGGGCACATGGCAGATCTAGGAAAGGAAGGAGCGCCGTTTGATTTTTCAACGCAAAATTGGCAGGAATTGTGATCAGACACCATGTTGTGTTTGGAGAGCCCCTGATGTGCCTAAACAGTGGAAACCCCCCAATTCTAACTCCAAGCCTAACTCCAACACACCCCTAAGCATAATCCCAACCCTATTGATAAACCTAACCCTAACACACCCCATAACCATAATCCGAACCCTAACCCTAATCCCAACCATAACCTAACTTTAGCCCCAACCCTAACCCTAAATTTAGCTCCAACTCGAACCCTAATGAGAAGATAGAAATAAATCCATTTTTATTTTATTTTATTATTTTTTCCTAACTAAGGGGGTGGTAATGACGGGGGTTTGATTTACTATTTATAGCGGGTTTTTATGTTTGGCTGCCGTTACACACTAAAAGATGCTTTTCATTGCAAAAAATAGTTTTTGCATCACCACATTTTGAGAGCTATAATTTTTACATACTTTGGCCCACAGTCATGTTATGTTTTTTGCGGAATGAGTTGACATTTTTATTGGTACTATTTTCAGGCACAAGACATTTTTTGATCGCTTTTTATTCTGATTTTTGAGAGGCAGAATGAACAAAAACCAGTAATTCATGAATTTCTTTTGGGGGGGCATTTATACCGTTCCGCGTGTGGTAAAATTGATAAAGCAGTTTTATTCTACGGGTCTGTACAATTACAGCAAAACCTCATTTATATCATTTTATGGCGTTTTTATACAATAAAAACTATTTTATATAAAAATAATTATTTTGGCAGGCACTGTTCTGAATAAGGATCGTGCCTCTGACTGTAGAGCCCCCATGGATTAGTTGAGAAGTGAACTCCGTGCAGTGCCTCCCCCTCCCACTACTCCCCCCGGTGATGCCATAATTAGGACGCCCCACTGTCCAACGGAAAGAGAGGAAGGGACGTTCGGCCACACCCTCAGGGGTTAAATTCAGGTGCTGAGGTGGGGGTCTTTCTCTTTCCTCTCCGGCTGATATCGAGGAGCTTTTGTCCCAGGAATCCCCTGAAGCCATGTCTGAGGAATTGATTGCGGCCCTGCGGCAGAGAGCAGCACAGAAGCTTTTGTTGCAAGCTTTTGACCAGGACTCCAGACAGCAAGCAAGATAACTCACCTCCTCCTGAAGACACAAGTGAAAGGAGAGATTACAGAAATCTACAGACTAATACTCCCCTCATCATCCTACATATAGGAACAAAGGAAGACAACAGGAAACATGTCTGCTGCTTCAGGGAGTTTAACATTCTTGCTATCAGGTCACAGGCTCATTTACCAGCCCTGATTACCATGCAGTGTGCAGTGTCTGGGTCTGTTTGTGTGTGTGTATATATATATATATATATGGTCATTATATCCTGGGAGATCTTTCTCCTAAGGGATTTCTATCCCTCACCTGGCATCCTGTGTGCCTGTGGCATGGCTGTAGACGTGATAGAGGTGTGTGTGTATATACAGTGGGGAAAAAAAGTATTTAGTCAGTCAGCAATAGTGCAAGTTCCACCACTTAAAAAGATGAGAGGCGTCTGTAATTTACATCATAGGTAGACCTCAACTATGGGAGACAAACTGAGAAAAAAAAATCCAGAAAATCACATTGTCTGTTTTTTTTTTCATTTTATTTGCATATTATGGTGGAAAATAAGTATTTGGTCAGAAACAAAATTTCATCTCAATACTTTGTGATATATCCTTTGTTGGCAATGACAGAGGTCAAACGTTTTCTGTAAGTCTTCACAAGGTTGCCACACACTGTTGTTGGTATGTTGGCCCATTCCTCCATGCAGATCTCCTCTAGAGCAGTGATGTTTTTGGCTTTTCGCTTGGCAACACGGACTTTCAACTCCCTCCAAAGGTTTTCTATAGGGTTGAGATCTGGAGACTGGCTAGGCCACTCCAGGACCTTGAAATGCTTCTTACGAAGCCACTCCTTCGTTGTCCTGGCGGTGTGCTTTGGATCATTGTCATGTTGAAAGACCCAGCCACGTTTCATCTTCAATGCCCTTGCTGATGGAAGGAGGTTTGCACTCAAAATCTCACGATACATGGCCCCATTCATTCTTTCATGTACCCGGATCAGTCGTCCTGGCCCCTTTGCAGAGAAACAGCCCCAAAGCATGATGTTTCCACCACCATGCTTTACAGTAGGTATGGTGTTTGATGGCTGCAACTCAGTATTCTTTTTCCTCCAAACACGACAAGTTGTGTTTCTACCAAACAGTTCCATTTTGGTTTCATCAGACCATAGGACATTCTCCCAAAACTCCTCTGGATCATCCAAATGCTCTCTAGCAAACTTCAGACGGGCCCGGACATGTACAGGCTTAAGCAGTGGGACACGTCTGGCACTTCAGGATCTGAGTCCATGGTGGCGTAGTGTGTTACTTATGGTAGGCCTTGTTACATTGGTCCCAGCTCTCTGCAGTTCATTCACTAGGTCCCCCCGCGTGGTTCTGGGATTTTTGCTCACCGTTCTTGTGATCATTCTGACCCCACGGGCTGGGATTTTGCGTGGAGCACCAGATCGAGGGAGATTATCAGTGGTCTTGTATGTCTTCCATTTTCTAATTATTGCTCCCACAGTTGATTTCTTCACTCCAAGCTGGTTGGCTATTGCAGATTCAGTCTTCCCAGCCTGGTGCAGGGCTACAATTTTGTTTCTGGTGTCCTTTGACAGCTCTTTGGTCTTCACCATAGTGGAATTTGGAGTCAGACTGTTTGAGGGTGTGCACAGGTGTCTTTTTATACTGATAACAAGTTTAAACAGGTGCCATTACTACAGGTAATGAGTGGAGGAAAGAGGAGACTCTTAAAGAAGAAGTTACAGGTCTGTGAGAGCCAGAAATCTTGATTGCTTGTTTCTGACCAAATACTTATTTTCCACCATAATATGCAAATAAAATGAAAAAAAAAACAGACAATGTGATTTTCTGGATTTTTTTTTCTCAGTTTGTCTCCCATAGTTGAGGTCTACCTATGATGTAAATTACAGACGCCTCTCATCTTTTTAAGTGGTGGAACTTGCACTATTGCTGACTGACTAAATACTTTTTTTCCCCACTGTATATACATATGTCATATATAAATATTGCATTAGAGTGCATAGCAGTTATATATTTGTATTGTAGTGCATGATGAATGTATGTGATCCTTCAATATAATGCATGGCATATATGTATATACTGCAATTTAGTACAGGGGTATATATAAATACCACATTACAGTGCATGGCGCTTGTATAGATACATATTAACATAACTTCCCCTATACAACATAGATAAAGTATTGGACTATTATTGCTGACACTGCTGTGTAATAGATAGCAGATGTATCACATATATATGCACTGGGCAGATATACATTTTGTATTTTAACTATCATATATAGGGGTCTGGGTTTATATATTTATATATATGTCTATCAATATTACTATCTATTACTAATCTTTTTATGTTATTATTATATATCATAGACACTGTTAATAATACACAGTGGAATATATATATTGCTGTTGGATTCATGGCTGATATATTGATATTCCATTATGTAGATATTTCTGGATCATTCATGGCCAATTGTGGGACACGGTCAGTATGTATGTTTATTTGCATGTATGTGTATATATATATATATATATATATATATATATATATATATATATATATACATAGACTTTTGTATAATATGTGTGGCAGACCTACAGATATTTTACATAATGCATTGCTGATATGTTTGATAATTCAGTATAGCATATGGGGTATGGGTTATGTATATACTATAACATAGCGCCATTTCTGTGGAGACGCTATTACTTTTACGTTAGTATATAGTTTAAAGGTACAAAGAGATTGCCAACCATGGTTTCATGATACCCATTACACCAGGCTGTATGCGGGGGATGGGGATTACACACACATTCCTGGGGGAGGTGTGAAGCTATAGAATGACGCAGTGCTAGCAGGAACAGGAGGAGCAGCAGTTTGTGCAAGTGGGGAAGCTGAAAAGGGCGATTGTTGATGCAGCAAAAAAAATAAAAAACCATACGCCAAGCCAACATATTATTGGCGGTCGTAGTTCCATACGCCGCTGATCTTTAACCCCCTCCTCAGGGTATTCCCACCGCCATTCTTGCTGTCCCTTTGTCTGTCGCTGTTCCCTTTACAGGCAAAGGCGCAGTCTACAGGTTACGCTCCTCAAGATGGCGCTCACCCTCTACATCGGGACGGTCCGATGCATCCGAAGATCACAGCAGGCGTTCTTGGGCATTCAGAAGACGACGCACGAGATCTCCATCCCAGACTTCCAGTCGGAGGGTCACCTCAACACCACTTGAGGTTCACCTCAACACC
>NW_027361701.1:19557500-19930000 GCF_039654945.1 Dendrobates tinctorius | reverse complement strand
GGTGGTGGTGTGGTCTGATATAATATCATGAACGGTTTGGCATGGAGCTAAAGACCTTAAGGCCATCGACAAGTCAAGGAGAAGGATAAATGCAAAGATGGCAACGTTTGTCAAAGAGAACTACGGCATCGTGGTTCACCACCACAACCTGGAAGAAGACATCTCATCCCTCCTGACGGCGTTCATCTAACAGATATCGGGCTATAATGTTTTTGACTAGTTTGCAGGACAGGGCTGAACAGGCCTTAATGATGTTGTGTGGGGGTCGGAGTCCTGTGTAGGTCATACACATGATCCTCCGTGGCGGTAGTGTAGAGGGGGGCAAGGTTCGTAACCTCTCATCAGCCAATGTGCCCAGCGGTCGAGGGCTTACAGCTTTGAGTCCGTTGCAAATTGTACTTGCCTCTCTCTGCTTATTAATAAACTGTGACCGACCTGTTCAACCCATCCATGCTTGTCGGTGTTTTGTTATTACAGGATGGGTGGGAGGCAGGAAGGCACTGCTTATGACACACAGGTCTCTGCAGTCTGGCAGGCACTGTACAGAATAAGGATCGTGCCTCTGACTGTAGAGCCCCCATGGATTAGCTGAGAAGTGAACTCCGTGCAGTGCCTCCCCCTCCCACTACTCCCCCCTGGTGATGCCATAATTAGGACGCCCCACTGACCAACGGAAAGAGAGGAAGGGGCGTCCGGCCACACCCTCAGGGGTTAAATTCAGGTGCTGGGGTGGGGGTCTTTCTCTTTCCTCTCCGGCTGATATCGAGGAGCTTTTGTCCCACCCTCTCTCCCTTATAGATTAGCAGATGTGCGGCGCAAATGTTGTTTAAAATTTATATTTAAAAAAATATATATATATATATAATACATATTTGATTTTGTGCAAATTCATTATTCATGTTATCGTTTTCTGTCGCAGCGGTAGTGTAGAGGGGGCAAGGTTCCTAACCTCTCATCAGCCGACGTGCCCAGCAGTCGCGGGCTTACAGCTTTGAGTCCGTTGCCAATTGTACTTGCCTCTCTCTGCTTATTAATAAACTGTGACCGATCTGTTCAACCCATCCATGCTTGTCGGTGTTTTGTTATTACGGGATTGGTGGGAGGCGGGAAGGCACTGCTTATGACACACAGGTCTCTGCAGTCTTGCATCGCTATATTCTGAGAGCTATAACTTTTTTATTTTTCTGGTGATGGAGCTATATGGTGACTTGTATCTTGCGGGACAAGATGACGCTTTCAGCGGTACCACATTTACTTATATCCATCTTTTTTATGGCATGTTATTCCACTTTTTGTTCATCAGTATGATGGTAAAGCATTGTTTTTTTGCCTTTTTAATGGTGCTGACTAAAGGGGTTAACTAGCAGGACAGTTTTATAGGTCAGGTCGTTATGGATGTGGCGATACTAAATATATATACTTTTATTGTTTAGATTTTTTTATTTAAATATTTATTGACGTAATAAATATTGATTTTATTATTTTTTAAAATATTTTTACAATTATTTTAAACATTTTTTTTAATTCTTACTTTTACACTGTGTCCCACTATGGGACACTCATTTTGTGCAGGCTGATCGCTTCTATATTATGCAGAGCTGCATGCTATAGAAGCTGTCAGCTCTGCATGGATTTCTCACTAACCTGAAAGACTTCCTGACATGCACTGCGCATGACAGGAAGTCTCTCAGCTTTGGAGACCCGGATGTCGTCATGATGACATTGGGTCTCAATGGCAGCGATTGGGACTCTGCATGCCTCTGTTAATTTATACAAAATCTGCTCAGAACTACAGTAGATGATTATCCATATGTTTATTACACTGCCATCTGATGGCAGTTTAAGGAATGGTATCCTATCAACAATTCAGAGCAAATCTCACTTTCACATCCTCGTTAAAGTTTCTTATATGTGTATCGAGGAGATTGCCGAGCACCACTGAGTCAATATTCAGTGGGTACAGAAAGTATTCAGACCCCTTAAATTTTTCACTCTTTGTTTCATTGCAACCATTTGTAAAACAAGAGGGGATTATAGGGAGAGAAATGAGAAGTGCAGGCTTCTGTTAGTTTCCAAAGGTTTGAATCCACTCACCTTTTAGGTGTCTTGAGATACTGCGTATAGATCCAATCCCTGGATCACCCCATTCCTCTTTCCATTCAGTTTGCTGCAGAGATCTGGGAACTAGTGAGAGCACTGGACGATGCTTTCATAGGCGATAACACTTTGTGAACAAATTTTCCCAGCAATATGGAGCTCCTGAAGGATGATGCTGGAACTTGATATTCTGTTTCAAGGATGATTTTTATTTTAAACTAGAACACAACCGGTTTCGACTTCTCAGCGTCTTCCGCAGGTATAATGTCATGCATATAAACAGATCTATCTGAACATGTTTTATAGCAGATATCCCTGCATGTCATTTTGGGTGGAGGCTGAAAGATCTTTTTTTCAGACACACACAGATACTCAGATATGCAGGATTTTGCACTCTGAGGGGGAAAAAAACTTTATAAAGTATTTCAAACAAAAAAATTTTACACACAAATTTTTCACACAAAAGTTTTTTCTTTACTAAAAGCACTCTAAATATAACTAAACTATATGTAAAATTTATTTTAAAATGTTAATAAACATACTAACTGATAACTGACACCAATGGTTTCCTCGATTGTTGGAGCGCACACCATCAAAAATGGAAGCAAAAAATTCCTTATAGCCAATTCCGATGAATTAGGAGGAAACAATACAAATAAGGAAGATTATGTGGAACAATCGAAGGTTCTGATCGATAGGCTTACGGATAAAAATATCCGAAACGATTAATCATGGCAGCATACAGAGCTAATCTAGAAATAACTCATCAGGAGTGCTTATCTAGAGAGAACAATAAAAACAAGGAAGTGGAAGAGGGGCTAACTAAAGAAGGAGAAGAAAAAACTGAGCAGATAATAAAAACAAAAATAAGAATAAAGAAAGAAAAAAAAGATGGGTGGCAGTACAATTTTATTACAGCTTTTAATCGTAGTAATACGGAGATAAGAAACATTTTAAATAAATATTGGTATATGTTGAAAAAGGATACATTTTTGAAAAAACTTTTACCAGATAAACCCAATATTACATTTCGTAGGGGCCAAACAGTGAAGAGTATAATTGCCCCTAGTAATCTCAGAATGACCAAAGATGAGGAGCGGGAATGTATAAAGAGAAAAGAAAAAATTACGATAAATAAAACGGATGCTTTCAAACTGGGTATCTATCGATGTGGTTCCCGAAAATGTTATCCCTGCAAAATCATCAACCAAATGACTCAGTACATTACGTCGTACAGTACGGGTGAAACCATAGCAATCACACAAAAAATTAACATGTGATTGTGACTTTGTGATATATGTTATTACCTGTGCCTGTGGCCTGCAATATGTGGGTCAGACCATCCAGTCCTTACAATCCCATATGAATGGCGGCAGACAATACTAAAAATGGCTTTTTAAAACAAACTTATCCCGGCACTTATGTTTGAAGCATAATAAAGATTCAATATTTCCGTGACCCCGTTGTAGCAAATACTTGAGAATTGTACTAATAGGGTACAAAAGTTAAACCGGAAAGAATCATATTAAATCTTCCGTCTGGGTTCATTATACCTGGATGGATTAAATGATGTTATAGGGGGTATATGATGTATAAAACAAATAAATTGACAAGTAAAAAATCACATATTACTTTTTTGTGGATTTTTTGCTTTTTTTACATACATGAATGAAATATCGAAAAATTCTATTTGGTATTTGGAAATAGTCACAATACGAAAAAAAGAAGAGTTTTAAATTACTCGAGTATAAGCCTAGAGTGGGAAATTCAGCAGCTCCTTGTAAATTTCAATAATAAAAATAGATACCAATAAAAGTAAAATTAATTGAGACATCAGTAGGTTAAATGTTTTGAATATCCATATAGAATCAGGAGTGCCATATAATGCTCCATACAGTTCATGATGGGCCCCATAAGATGCTCCATACAAAATGCACCCCATATAATACTGCACAAAGGTTAATAATGGCATCATAACATAGTAACATAGTTATTAAGGTTGAAGGCAGACTTTAAGTCCATCTAGTTCAACCCATATCCTATCCTAACCTGCCCTAACATGTTGAGCAAGAGGGAGATACAAAAAACCCATGTGGCAAACAGTAAGCTTCAAATTGGGGAAAAAAATTCCTTCCCGACTCCACATACGGCAATCAGACTAGCTCCCTGGATCAACACAATATTAAGGAAACTAGTGTATATACCCTGTAATATTATACTTTTCAAGAAAGGCATCCAGTCCCTTCTTAAATTTTAGTAGGAAATCACTCATTACAACATAATACTGCAGAGAGTTCCATAGTTTCACTGCTCTTACAGTAAAGAATCTGTGTCTGTGATTATGCTTAAACCTTCTTTCCTCCAGACGTAGAGGATGCTCCCTTGTCCCAGGTCTAAGCGTAAAAAGATCATTAGAAAGGTCTTTGTACTGTCACCGCATATATTTATACATTGTAATAAGATCACCCCTAAGCCTTCGTTTTCCTAAACTAAATAACCCCAAGTTTAATAACCTGTCTTGGTATTGCAGACCCCCCCGTTCTCTAATAACCTTGGTCGCTCTTTTCTGCACCAGCTCTAGTTCAGTTATGTCTTTATTATACACCGGAGACCAGAACTGTACACAGTATTCTAAGTGTGGTAGCACTAGTGACCTGTATGAGATGGTTGTGGATTTTAGGAAAGATCAACATGAGATACTTCCAATCTACATCCATGAAGAAGTGGTTCTTAGGGTCACAGAGACCAAATTCCTTGGTGTTATCATCTCTCATGATCTTAAATGGGGGAAAAATGTGGATGCTGTTATAAGAAAAGCACAACAGAGGATGTTCTTCCTGCGTCAGCTGAAAAGATATGGTTTGTCTAAGAATCTGCTGATCTTATTCTTTAATGCTGTCATCAGATCTGTGATTTGTTCCTCTCTGATAGTCTGGTATGGGGGAGCCACTGCGCATGACAAACTCCGCTTACAAAGGACTTTCAGAACAGCAGAGAGAATTATAGGTTCCCCCCTGCCTAAAATCTAGGATCTTTATGATAAGAGTATTCGATCCCAAGCATTGAAAATTTCATCCGATCCCTCTCACCCGGGACACTCCTCATTCCAACTACTCCCTTCAGGACGTCGCTTCAGAGTCCCCAAATGCAGCACCAACCGCCATATGAACAGCTTCTATCCACTCTCTGTTCAACAATTAAATCGTCATGTGTAGACTATATACTGTATCTGTCTTGTTAGATGTTACTTGTTGTATCTGTTATATATTATGTTGCCTCTTTGCCACAAAGAATTCCTTGTATATATGTAATATGTACTTGGCGATAATAAATTTGATTGATTGATTGTATAGAGGTAAAATTATGTTCTCCTCATGGGCATCTATGCCTCTTTTAATGCATCACATTATTTTATTTGCCTTTGCAGCAGCAGCAGCTGCCTGACAATGGCCACTAAATGTGAGATTGTTGTCCACCCATACACCCAGGTCTTTTTCAGTGACAGTTTTGCCCAGTGTTTTACAATTAAGCACATAATTATACATCTTGTTTGTTCTACCCAAGTGCATGACCATACATTTAACCCCATTAAAGCTCCTTTGCCATTTATCAGCCCAAGCTTCTAGTTTACATAAATCCTCCTGTAATATAAAATTGTTTATCCTGCAGAGTTTAGTGTCATCTGCAAATATTGAAATTGTACTCTGTATGCTCCCTACCAGGTCATTAATAAATATGTCAAAAAGAAGCGGGCCCAATACCGACCCCTGTGGTACCCCACTGCTAACCGTGACCCAGTCCGAATGTGCTCCATTAATAACCACTCTTTCTTTCCTATCACTGAGCCAGCTCTTAATCCACTTACACATATTTTCCCCTATCCCCATTGTATTCATTTTTTGTATCAACCTTTTGTGTGGCACCGTATCAAAAGCTTTTGAAAAGTCAATGTACACTACGTCCACTGCATTTCCTTGGTCCAGTCTGGAACTTACCTCTTGATAAAAGCTTATCAGATTACTCTGACAGGAACGATCCTCGTAAAGCCATGTTGACGTTGGGTCATGAGGTTATTATTCTTCAGTATAGTATCTCTTAGAAAACCCTCCAGAATTTTACCCACAGATTTCACCCATAAGATGCTCCATACTCAAATATGCCCCATAAAAGGATAACGATGGCCCTATAAGTTGCTCCATAGAATAATATGCCCAATATGCTACTCCATAAAGGTTGATGGCCTCATAAGATGCTCCATAGATATATATGCCCCACATGCTGCTCCATGAAGGTTGATGGCCCCATAAGATGCCCCATATAATGCTGCATAAGTGTTGATGGCCCCATAAGATATATATGCCCCATATGCTGCTCCATATATCTTGATGGCCCCATAAGATGCTCCATAGATATATATGTGCCCTATATGCTGCTGCTGCTGCGATAAAAAAATGACTTACCTCTGGTTGCTGGGGGCCAGGTGCCGGTGTCCTGAGCAGGCAGGGACACCGGTACGCTATGGGGGCCAGTTGCCAGAGTCGCCGCTGGCTCAAGGCCCCGGCACCTGCGATTTTCACCTGTCCCGGTTCCACCACTACACTCTGCTCTGTCTTCCAGGTCTCTGCAGTGACTGTTCAGGCAGAGGGCACGCACTATCCACGTGAACGTGCCCTCTGACCTGAATGTCACAGCCAGAGAATTCAGAAGACAGAGCAGCATGCGGTGGTGGAACGGGGCAGGTGAATATCGCATGGCTCCCCCCGTCCTCACCATTATACTCACCCTCTCCTGGCATGGTCTCTGCACTTCTTGCTTATCCAATGGTCTCCGGTGCTGGCAGCTCCTTCCAGTGTTCAGAGTTCACATGGTACCGTCCATTAAAGTAATGAATATGCACTCCACGCCTATGGGAATAGAATTGTGTGCATATTCATTACTTTAATGGGTGGTCCCACGTGACCGCTGAACACTGTAAGAGCTGCCGGCGCCGGAGTCCATCTGAGAAGCAGGGAAGTGCCAAGACCACACGAGGAGGGGGTTGAGTATGATCTGACTGCCGCTGGCTCCTGTGCTCCCCCTCCCCTGCCTACCCCCTGGGAAGGCCGAGAGGGGTACTTTCAGCCCAAAAAAAGGGCTGAAAATCTCAGCTTATACTCAAGTATATACGGTATATGTTTGTAGGATTTTACTTTTTTGTATGAAATCACACTTTAGTATGTTTAATAACATTTTGAAATACATTTTACATATAGTATAATTAAATTTAGAGTGTTTTTACAAAAGAAAAAACTTGTGTGAAAAATTTTTGTGTAAAAAAATTTTGAGTGTGAAATATTTTATATATATTTTTTTACCCCTCAGTGTGCAAAATCCTGCATATCTGAGTATCTGGAGGTGTCTGAAAAACAGATCTTTCAGCCCCCACCCAAAATGACATGTAGGGACATCTGCTCTAAAATGAGTTCAGATAGATCTGTTTATACCTGAGGAAGACTTTAAGAAGTTGAAACCGCTTGTGTTCTAGTTTGAAATAAAAATCATCATTGAAACAGAATATCGAGTTCCATCATCATCCTTAAGGAGCACAGATTTCTGTGAAAAATATTTACAAATTGCAGCCATTTGGTAATGGTAAATTCAAAAAAAGTTCATTTTTTTCTCATTAAAGTACACTCTGCACCCCATTTTGACTGACAAAAACCAGAAATGTAGACATTTTTGCAATTTTTAAAAAAAAAAAATGAAATATGACATGGTCATAAGTATTCAGACCCTTTGCTCACACACTCATATTTGAGTCACATGCTGTCCATTTCCTTGTGATCCTCCTTGAGGTGGTTCTACACCTTCACTGGAGTCGAGCTGTGTTTAAATAAACTGATAGGACTTGATTTGGAAAGGCACACACCAGTCTATGTAAGACATCACAGCTCACAGTGCACGTCAGACCAAATGAGAATCAGGAGGTCAAAGGAACTGGCCAAGGAGCTCAGATGCAGAATTGTGGCAAGGCACAGATCTGGCCAAGGTTACAGTAGAATTTCTGCAGTACTCAAGGTTCCTTAGAGCATGGTTCCCCAACTCCAGTCCTCAAGGCCCACCAACAGATCATGTTTTCAGGATTTCCTTAGTATTACTCAGGTGATAATTGCTTCACCTGTGCAATACAAAGAGAATCCTGAAAACATTACCTGTTGGTGGGCCTTGAGGACTGGAGTTGGGGTACCCTGCCTTAGAGCATAGTGGACTCCATAATCCTTAAATGGAAGACGTTTGGGACCACCAGAAGTCTTCCTAGACCTGGCAGTCCAGCCAGACTGAACAATCATGGGAGAAGAGCCTTGGTGAGAGAGATAAAGAAGAACCCCAAGATCACTCTGGCTGAGCTCCACCGATGCAGTAGGGAGATGAGAGAAAGTTCCACAAAGTCAACTATCACTGCAGCCCTCCATCAGTCGGGCCTTTATGGCAGAGTGGCCTGACGGAAGCCTCTCCTCAATGCCAGACATATGAATGCCCGCATAGTTTGTGAAAAAACACATGCAGGACTACCAGACTATGAAAATTAAGATTCTCAGGTCTGATGAGACAAAGATAGACCTTTTTGGTGACAATTCTAAACGGTATGTGTGGAGAAAACCAGACACTAATCATCACCTTCCCAATACAATCCCAACAGTGAAACATGGTGGTGGCAGCATCTTGCTATGGGGGAGTTTTAGAGCTGCAGGAACATGATGACTGGCTTCAACTGAAGGAAACATGAATGCAGCCAAGTGCAGAGATATACAAGATGAAAACCTCTTCCAGAGTGATCTGGACCTCAGACTTGGCTGAAGGTTCACCTTCCAACAAGACAATGACCCTAAGCACACAGCGAAAATAACAAAGGAGTGGCTTCAGAACAACTATGTGACCATTCTTGACTGGCTTAGACAGAGCCCTGACCTAAAGCAAATTGAGCATCTCTGGAAAGACCTGAAAAAGGCTGTCCATCATTGTTCACCATCCAACCTGACAGACCTGGAGAGGATCTGCAAGGAAGAATGGCAGAAAATCCCCAAATCCAGGTGTGATAAAACTTTTTGCATCATTCCCAAGAGGACTCTTGGCTGTACTAGCTCAAAAGGGTGCTTCTACTCAATACTGAGCAAAGGGTCTGAATACTTATGACCATGTGATATTTCAGATTTTCCTTATTAATAAATTTGCAAAAATTTCTAAATTTCTGTTTTTTTCAGTTAAGATGGGGTACAAAGTGTACATTTAATGAGAAAAAATGAACTTTTTTTGAATTTACCAAATGGCTGCAATGAAACAAAGAGTGAAAAATTGAAAGGGGTCTGAATACTTTCTGTACCCACTGTATATAGCCATGCTACACTGACAATAAAGTACATGTAAACAGAGTATAACACAAAGTGGAAAGTAATGCATCGAAAGTGCTACAATAGTGCAGGGCAACCCTTAAATCAAAACACATATAAACTTTAAAATGACATACCACAAGTTCAGTACCGACGCACCATGTGCTGGCACCCTCTAAAGCGCGTTTCATGTTCTTGCTTCTTCCGAAGGGGTGTCATATTGTAGTGTGGTAGTGTTCACACCGTGCGGTAATGAGGCACTGACTCAGTAAAGTTCAACGCAAGTGTCTTTATTGTCCAAAAAAATTTGCAGAGCCATCTGCTCTGCAGCTTGCAAGCAAATACTGACACATCCAACCTTTTGCTGCAGAGTTTTTAAATGGGATCTGTGGCCATGGGCCACTTTTAACATCTGTGGAGGGAGTGAACCGCCACAATGCCATCCTGTAGTTCATACCAAAAATAAAAGCCCATGATGGGTTTGTTTTCTTAAATCTGCCTTGGCCAAATAGCTTGACCAAGTCCAAACTTACTTTTATTTTGTCACTGAAATGCACTCCAGTGGCCCAATACGCTTCTATGTGCATCCTGGGGAATACATACCATACCTCGCATATAATTCCTCTCATGGCCTCACACAAGGAGAACATTTTTCATTATCATTGTATTGGAAAGTTTTTTAGATGGCCTCAAAACATTTAGGAGTCAGGGGGCCATGCGGATCACTGGACTGTTGTATAAAATATCAACCCTAATACTGCTGACGTTCTGTTTCCTCACTATCCCCAAGGGAAGGACCATGCCCCAAATCGTTATCATTTCTACTGCGTCTACAGGAGTCCTGTCAGAAAATGAAGAAGGGTTGTTTTGTGCCAAAAATTGCTGGGCATACATATTTGTTTGGGCCACCATAAGGTTTGTTTCCATAGAAAAAAAGATCTAAAAATGATATTTACTAGATATGCATTAAAATAATGGATCACATCCAATGACAGATATACATGCAAAAAAAAGTAAATATAATATTTTGGGTTTAAATATATAAGTTAATAAAAGGAATTGCTACCCACAAGTTATCCTAATAACTATTCTGTTGACTGCCTGCCAGTGGAGGTTGGCACCGTAGGGTGGTTCGATAGAGGCACCCCTGTTATGAATAGGTCACCGAGGAGGATAACGGGAAATAAGCTAGGGGAAAGCTAATCTGCCCCGGAGCAGAACCCCAAAGGAATATAGCCCCCAAACATATATTGCCGGTGAGACAAGATGAGGTACAAACACAGGCAGAAAATAGAGTAAGCAAATGATGGGGCCCAAACTGTCTAGATAGCACATGACAGAAAAGATATTGTCTGCAATCACGCAAAAACCCTAAAAAATCCAACACGTCTGATATGCAAAAATACTGAGGCCACACAACCTCTCCCCCACTAGATCAGCATTCTGGTGTGAACTGGAAGCAAAACCAAACACACTGCTATAACAGGGGATTAGCAATACTGAACAGACTGACATAAGCTGTGGCATATGGAGCGGGGTCCAGCACTGGTCCCAGCAGGGAACAATGCTGAACCCACACAATAAAGCAGAAAGCAGAGAAAGACAAAACTGGATGAAATGCAAAAAGATTCCATCAAACAAATAACTTATCTGAACGATGCAGGACCAAGCAGGGGACAAGCGGACTTCAAGATGCACAGGAAGAAAAGCAAATCACCAGCAGCAACTGAGGGAAGCTTGCTCACTTAAATCTTCCCAGTCTGTAACACCTGACTTCCACTCATCGTCTTCAGGTGATGGACTTCTATCAACCCGACCAGCTCCACTACCCGCAGCCACCACCAGAGGGAGCCCAATCTCAGAAGTCAGGTTAAGAGTGTTCACAACACACCCCTGCTTCTCGACGGCTGTCCCTGTTGACCCTAGATAGTCCTGGATATCAAAAGGAACATGTGATTGTGCATAGATCTAGGTACAGTAAACAAAAAGAATTAGTTTTCTGGACAGCCAATCTGGTTGTGATATACTGCTAATGCGTCCAAGAAAATACGGTAAACAGCCAGAATCATTATAAAAGTGGGACCAAATACAGAACTGCAGAGAGCAGCTGGTGGTGATAAGCAGCTAGTGAAAAATTCTGATTGGCTACAGTATACTAGTAGCTGACATTGCCCTGCACAAAACCCTCCACTGTTGCCTACCTATCAGCGGAGGTTGGCACCCTAGGGAAAGCGATGTTGGAGCCTCCGCTCCATGGCGGCTGCTCCTAAAGTCCTTGTGATGCCCTAACGTAGACCCTAGGGTAAAATAACCAATAAACTACATTATACGTAGCCATAAACATGTAATAGGACAACTGCACACAGTGACAAGCTGGTATAGCTAATGTCAAAAAGTGGAAAACCACATGACAGTAGGGCTGTCAGGTGATAATATTTTTTAGGACGAGATGCATAGGAGGCTAGCAAAAGAATAAAATCAATAGAGATAGTAAAAATCAGAACCACCTTTAAAAATATCTAAAGGCCCATATGTTGCCTTGTAGCAAGTAGTGTTGTCCAAGATGCATAATTTTGTATCCCTGCTCACAAATGGGCGGTCAATGCACATTTCACAATTGTCTCATGTCTAACACACTACCAAATTCATTTGATATACAGTGCAGCTTAGTGATAGAAAACTGCATTGTGACAGGTATCAGTGAGACACGTATGACAGTACTGAGGCGAATGGTACTTATCCGTCTAATGCCCAGATCTGATGCCACATTGCCTCGACGTGTTTAGCTTGCAGCTCCTCAGGAGGCTTGATAGATTAATGATGGTAGCTGTGGTGATGACATGGCAGTTTTCTATGAGCGACACAACAATCTGGTGCGCATGAAAAGAAGCGCAACGTCACTTCCAGTCAGTGATGCGTCTCAGCGGTGGAGCGCACTTGTGACATACCGTATAGTCGAGTATAACCTGGCCCGAGTATAAGACAAGGCACCTAATTTTGCCACAAAAATCTGGGTAAGCTTAATGACTCAAATATAAGCTGAGTATGCAATGTCCCCTAATCCTTGTCTTGGTATGCATGGCTCCCACATCCCTGTCCTTGTATGCATGGCTCGTTATCCCCTGTCCTTGTGTGCATGGCTCCCCCATCGCTGTCTTAGTGTGCATAGCTCCCCCCATCACTGTACTTGTATGCATGGCTCCTTATCCCCTATCCTCCTGTATGCATGTTTCCTATTAAAAAAAATAAACATCCTACTTACCTGCCTGGGCGCTCTCGCAGCATCTTATCCTGGTGCCTGCAGCTCTTCCTTATTGGTGATCATTAAGGAAATGAATATTCATTTCTTTAATGAAAGGGGCCACGTGATCACTCAGCTGGAAATGCTGCTGGCGCCAGAATCACCAAGATGCAATGAGAGCATGCAGGAAGGTGAGTAGGATGCCTTCTGGAAGCCGGCAGCTATGGGTGTCACTGTGAAGTCTATAAGAGAAATGAATATTCATTGTCATTTCTCTTTATCAGTGGGCACAGTGACAGCCACAACCGCCGGCTCCTGCCTCTGTGACCCACTGCTTCGCTGCTCCCCTCTGGGACAAATGACTTGTGTATAAGCCGAGGGGGTCGTGTTCAGCACAAAAAAATGTGCTGAAAAACTCGGCTTATACATGAGTATATACGGTATATCAAAGTCACTTCCTGTTAGGTGTCTTAGACTCATGATGTCAAAATGTGAAAATGATGATATTGAGGACTGTTTAAATATCAATTCTAATGGAACCCCAAAATTTATTGACAGATTCATGGATCAAACACCTGTTGTGAATTTTTAAATTAAGCTCATTATTAGAGAACAGCAATTTGTCCAAAAAGTACTGAAACATTGAACAGTTGGATACGTGCATTCAGAAGTTTCATATAAAATTCACCTGAAAAAGTTAGAGCGCATTTTAGTACCATCCTGACGTCTTCCTATTTTCCTATTCTTTTGCATGTTTGTCACACTTAAATGCTTCAGATCACCAAACAAATTTAAACATTAGACAAAGATAACACAAGATAAATGTATGGGCAAACACTTGGCAAATGAGATATAATTTAGATAAATGTAGAGTAATGCACCTAGGATGGAGTAATCCTCCGAAAAAACGCAGGGAAAAACGGAATGCCTCACCATGTCAATGAGCCTGGTAGCCTTGAATTTGGCAGCAGTGATTAAAAAAATTCCGTCTGATCGTCGGATCACAATGAGAGGAAAAAAAAAAGGTTGTCGGATCACACAGCTGAATAATAAAAAACAATTCTTCTTTATTTCACACCATCATAAAAACGTGTAGTTATATACACAAATAGACAAAAACAGAGTCACATTCTTATGCGTTTCTGGCTATCAACCTTAGTCATAGAATGTCACATTCTTTTTATGATGGTGTGAAATAAAGAATTGATTTTTATTATTCAGCTGTGTGATCCGACAACCTTTTTTTTTCCTCTCGATGGAGTAATCCTATTTCTGCTGTGACAGAGTCACTGGTAAGGTGATAGAGCGGAGATATCTGTCACTGCGTTTAACGGCGTCAGTGATATGAAACCAGAGCATGTTTCTCCAGCACACTATGTGTTTTGAGTAGAGTTGAGCGACTTTGGTCGGATCGGGTTTCGTGAAACCCGAATGAAACAAAATTTGTTTCGGATTAAACTGGTCCGACAAGGGCAAAAAAAGTCGGAGTTTGGTCTGAAACCCGACCCCAATGCAAGTCAATGGGAATAAAAGTCAGCATTGAGCAGATGATATTCATCCACTCAATGCTGACTTTTATTCCCCATTGACTTGCATTGGGGTCGGGTTTCAGACCAAACTCCGACTTTTTTTTGCCCTAGTCGGACCAGTTTCATCCGAAACAAATTTTGTTTCATTCGGGTTTCACGAAACCTGATCCGACCAAAGTCGCTCAACTCTAGTTGTGAGGGTTAAGTTGCATAAAAAGGGCTTGTTTTATGTGGACCTTCATAGAGCGGGTGGGAGGAGATACACCTTATCTCCCCTGGAAGACCAGCCAGGACCTGTGTGAGGTCATGATCATGTGATCAATCACATGATGGGGAAGTTACAGGCTTGGGGTGAAATAACCGAGCTCTACAGGCAATCTGGGTTCAGTTAGCCTGGAGAGAGGAGTCTCCAGAGGCTTTGTGGCTCTTCGGACATAGACTAAACCTGTGCTGCTCCAGATAGGGGTGCTGCCCACAACATACGGACTGTGTTGCAGCATTTTTTTTTTCTTTTGTTGTTTTGTTCCTGTTTTAGCCAGAAAGGCTGAGTTTGTTTTCCTCACGAGTTGGTTTATGCTGCTTTACAATAAACCAATAAAGATTTAAAGAGACGGTGTTCCCATTTTTCTACCTCTGTGTGCCACCACTTGAGTGAACTACTACAAGTGATGTTTTGAATGCGGGCAACGTTCCGGGAATGCTAGTAGCAGTCGTGGTCAAAACTACATGTCCAAGGTAAAACGATGAAGAAAATGACCCGAGTGTTGATGTAGAGGCATTTCTGACTGTGTTTGAGCAGGTGGTGGAGAGAGAGAGGCTGCCGCCAGACCAGTGGGTGACCGGCGAGCCCCAGAAGGCTTATTATGACCTGGCCTTACAAGATTCCCAGGAATATGTCAAACTGAAAACTGAGATACTGGCACACTCAGGGGTGACTATTTCCAAATCCAAAGGGTTCATCACTGGGCATATTGCGGTGATAAGCCACCTCGCTCACAAATGTTTGAATTACCCCACCTGGTGCAGAAATGGTTGCAGCCAGAGTCCTCCACCCCATCCCAGATGGTGGAGCGGATTGTATTGTACAGGTTTATCCATGCCCTTCCTAGGTCGGTACAGACATGGGTGGCCCAGGGGGATCCTCAGAATGTGGATGACTTGGTCGGCCTAGTAGAAAGATACCAGGTGGTTGAGAGGTCTCTAAAGAAGCTGGGGGTGGTGCATATCCATACTGGGGTACCCAGTGGGAGCCTGAGTCCCATAAGAGGGGTAACAGAGCCACCACTGGTGGAGTTCAGAGGTCACACGGTTATGTGGAAGGCGAGCAAAAGACTGCTGGTAAGGACTTGATATGATGGCTGAGTCACAGTCCTGGAAACATTGCTGCCCTTTGTCCTTTGTCTGCTGAGCAGATGCACTTGTCCGTTGACTTGGGTTTTTTGGTTACAAGTAAGCTGATTCTGAGAATGTTTTTTCATGACATACTGTACTTCATGATAGTGGTAAAACTTCTTCAATTTGACTCGCGTTTATTTGTTAAAAAAATGGAAATTTTGTGAAAATGTGGAAAATTTTAATATTTTCAAACTTTGAATTCGTATATCCTTAAATCAGAGATATGTCATACAAAATGGTGAATAAATCACATTTTCCACATGTCTACTTTACATAAGCACAATTTTTGAAACAATTTTTATTTTCTTAGGAAGTTAAAAAGTTTAAAAGTTGACCAGTGATTTCTTATTTTTCCAACAAAATTTACCAAACCATTTTTTTAGGGACCACCTCACATTTGAAGTGACAATAGGTCTATATGACAGAAAATACCCAAAAGTGACACCATTCTAAAAATTGCTCCTCTCAAGGTGCTCAAAACCACATTAAAAAAGATTATTTACCTTTCAGGTGCTTCACAGAAATTTTTGGAATGTGGAAAAAAAATGAACATTTAACTTTTTCACAAAAAATTTACTTTGCATTTGCAAGAGTAACAGGAAAAAATGGACCCAAAAATTTGTTATTAAATTTTCCTGAGCATGACAATACCCATATGTGGGGTAAAACCACTGTTGGGATGCGTGGAAGAGATTGGAAGAGAAGGAGCGCCACTTGACATTTGCTGGAATCATTAGCAGAAGCCATGTCCCATTTGGAGAGCCCTTGATGTGCCTAAACAGTGGAAACCCCTATAAGTGACCCCATTTTGGAAACTAGACCCCTGAAGGAATGTATTTAGATGTGTGGTGAGCACCTTGAACCCCAAGGTGCTTCACAGAAGTTTATAACTTTGAGCTGTGAAAATAAAAATATCACGTTTTCACAACATACATTTTTTTAGCCCCAAATATTGCATTTTCATAAGGGTAACAGGAGAAATTGCAATATGTAATTTGTTGTGCAATTTCTCCTGAGTACACCGATACCCCATATGTGATAGAAAACTACTGTCTGGGCACATGGCAGGGCTCGTAAAGGAAGGAGCGTAACTTCACTTTTTGAATGTAAGAATTGCAAGAATCATTAGCGGATGCTATATTCCGTTTGGAGAGCTCCTGTGTCTAAACCCACCACAAGTGACCCCATTTTGGAGACTAGACTGCACTATAAAGATGGGCATCACTGGATTCTAAGCCAGACAGCGTCCACAGTGCCTCCATCTGCCTCATTATAGGGAATCTTCCACCTGGGGTTCTGTCTGAATCACGTATTTTAGAGATTTACACAGAAACCCCAGTGTAAGCGCTCAGCGAACTGTGATCTTTGGGAGGCAGAAAAAAAGCATCACCATTTTTTTAGTTATAATTTTTCCATATTTTGGCCGACATAGTCATGTGAGGGCTTGTTTTTTGCGGGATGAGTTAATGTTTTTATTGGTAATATTTTTATAAACGCAAGACTTTTTTATTGCTTCCTATTCCAATTTTTGGGAGGCAGAACAAAAACCAGCAATTCAGGAATTGCTTTTTTTATGCTGTTTCACGTGTGGTAAAATTGATAAGGCACTTTTATTCTTTGGGCCTGTATTATTACTGTCATGCTGCTGCAATGCAGGTAGGTGCAGGCTCCACTAGATGGCAGTAGAGTGGAAGCAGGACTGCACCTAAACAGAGCAGACCTGCAGTGCAGCAGTGAGGCTACCACGGGTGGCAGCAGAATAGTCAAACAAGCCGAGTCAAATCCTAGACTGTAGCGCAGTACCAAAGGGATAAGCAAACTCACTGTCAGAGACAAGCCAGGAAATCAGCAACAGTCAGGAGCGGATAAGCCAAAAGACAAAAGACAGAAGCAGGTCAGGATACAAGCCAAGTAAAAGCCAGGAACTCAGCACACTAAAGGGAAACACTGAGTCAAGACGGAAATAGGGGAAAACAGAGACACGGGTTCAGACAGCAAACGCAGCAGGACAAATGAGAGCAACCAGAGTCAGTTAAAGCAGCCCTAGGCAAAAACTATAACTGGCATTGCCTGCAGGAAGCAGCGGTGATAAATAGCCAACTTGAACCTAGACTGAGGCTGGGAAAGATTAACTTTTGACATGACCAGACCGGGAGAAAGGGGAAAACGGGACTCAAAACCTGGTCTGGATCATGACAATTACAGTGATACCATGTTTACATTTTTTTATGTTTGGGCACTTTTACACAATAAAATCTTTTTTATAGAAAAAATATTTATTTTTGCATGTCTAGTACTCACGTTTAGTGAAATTAAATTTTGAACATTTATAGTTTTTAGGTAGTCTTCATTTACTCTTCGACGATATGTTGGAATTCATCCATAGCAGTACTGTGTGTGTGAATAGAATAACAATCAGGATTATCTATTTTGTTAGGCTGGTTTCATATTAGCGTTTTTACACACAGCGCATCGAGTGCTATCGGGCGCATGCACCATGCGCCCCTATGTTTAACATGTAGGGCTCATGGTCTAGCGCTTGCACGCGTTCATGTGCGATTTTGTGCGCATGCGCTTTTTGCAGGTGTGCGCCTAGACTTTACATGTTGCACTTTTTGTTCTACCCAACCTCATCAAAAAAACGCATGCGCTCACGTGCGCACGGAATGCGCCAAAAAAACACATTACAGTCCATGAGGTCGCAGGCGTGCGCATGGACATGCGCCCCCCTGCGCTTTTGAGTGCATGCGATTTTGGAGAAAACAATGTCTAGACACTTGTTTAAACCTCCCCCTACACAAGAAACATTGTTTGAGGGGTAGTGTAGATAAAAGAAGATGTTTGCACTGGCAGACCACTAATCTACAGAAAGCCTGGAAGAGAGACAAGAGCATACAGAAATCTTTAGAGAAGCAACAACTTCAAGAATGTGAGTATTCTAACCTAATGTGTGCCTGTCCTTTTTCAAATTTATTATGTACTAATGTATTTTTTTCATTTATTGCAGCATGTCTTCGCATTAAGCATGGGGATGAATGGAAGACAGCGTTTAATACTCCGGAGGGACATTTTGAGTACCTGGTGATGCCTTTTGGGCTCACTAATGCCCCTTCTGTCTTCCAGTGCTTCATGAATGATATTTTCCGGGACGTTGTGGATAAATTTTTGATCATCTATCTGGATGACATTTTGATCTTTTCCAGGGATTGGGACTCTCATGTGGAACATGTTCGGACTGTGTTCCGGATTTTGAGGGAGAATTCCCTGTATGTTAAGGGATCGAAATGCCTTTTTGGTGTACAGAGGATTTCATTTTTGGGATTTATTTTGTCTCCGTCAACTATTGAAATGGACCCGGCCAAGGTACAGGCCATTTATGATTGGGTTCAGCCCACTTCTTTGAAGGCCCTCCAGAAGTTTTTGGGTTTTGCTAATTTTTATCGTAAATTTATAGCTAATTTTTCTGGTATTGCCAAACCATTGACTGATTTGACTAAGAAGGGTGCTGATGTGCTGAATTGGTCTCCAGAGGCTGTTTCTTCCTTTCAGGAGCTGAAGCGGAGGTTCACTTCTGCTCCGGTTTTGCGGCAACCTGATGTCTCACTCCCGTTTCAGGTAGAGGTGGACGCTTCTGAGATTGGTGCAGGAGCTGTTTTGTCCCAAAAAGATCCGGTAAAATCTAAAATGAATCCCTGTGCTTTCTTTTCCCGAAAGTTCTCCCCATCCGAACGCAACTATGATGTGGAGAATCGGGAACTGTTAGCCATGAAATGGGCATTTGAGGAGTGGAGACATTGGTTGGAGGGAGCTAAACATCAAGTCGTGGTCCTTACTGACCACAAAAATTTGAGTTACCTTGAGTCGGCCAAACGATTGAATACTAGACAGGCTAGTTGGGCCTTGTTTTACACATGTTTTGATTTTGTGGTCTCTTTTCTTCCGGGCACTAAGAATGTCAAGGCAGACGCCCTCTCTAGGAGTTTCTTTGCTGATTCTCCTATTGTGACCAAGCCTGCTACGATCTTAGGTGAGGGGGTAGTTCTTTCTGCCATCTCGCCCGATTTGAGACGTGCTCTGGAAGAGTTTCAGGAGGACAAACCTGAGCGTTGTCCCATTGGAAAATTGTATGTTCCTGACCAGTGGAGGAAGAGAGTAATGTCTGAAGTTCATTGCTCCGCATTGGCTGGTCATCCAGGTATTTTTGGTACTAGAGATTTGGTGAGTCGGTCTTTTTGGTGGCCGCCTTGTCTCGTGATGTCAGGAATTTTGTGCAGTCTTGTGGCACTTGCTCCCGGTCTAAACCTTGTTCTCGCTCTAGTGGGTTGTTGATGCCTTTGCCGGTGCCCAGGAGGCCATGGACCCATATTTCAATGGATTTTATTTCTGATATGCCTTTCTCTCAGAGAATGACTGTTATTTGGGTGATTTGTGATAGATTCTCTAAGATGGTCCATCTTGTACCACTCCCTAAGTTGCCATCATCCTCAGAGTTTGTGCCCTTGTTTTTGCAACAGGTGGTTCGCTTGCATGGGATTCCTGAGAACATTGTGTCTGACAAAGGAGTTCACTTTGTTTCTAGATTTTGGAGGACTTTTTGTTCCAAGCTGGGAATTCAGTTGTACTTCTCCTCTGCGTTTCACCCTCAGACAAATGGGCAGACGGAGAGAACAAACCAGACTTTGGAGTCTTATTTGAGATGTTTTATTTCTGCTGATCAGGATGATTGGGTTTCATTTTTGCCCTTGGCCGAATTTGCTTTAAATAATAGAGCTAGTTCTGCCACTGTGATGTCACCTTTTTTTGTAACTTTGGGTTTCATCCTCGATTCTCTTCAGGGCAGGAGGAGTCTTCTGCCTGCCCAGGTGTTGACACTGTGGTGGAGAGAATGCACCAGATCTGGGACCAAGTGGTGGATAAGTTGTCTCTCTCCCAGGAAAAAGCCCAGCGGTTTTCCGACCGGCATAGGACCATTGGTCGCCGGTTTAAGGTGGGTGATATGGTTTGGTTGTCATCAAAGAATATCTCTATGAAGGTGGCTTCTCCAAAGTTTAAACCTAGATTAATTGGACCTTACAAGATTTTGGAGATTCTTAATCCGGTCTCTTTTCGATTGGCTCTTACTGTTACATTCAAGATCCATAATGTGTTTCATAAGTCTCTGTTAAAGAGGTTTGTTGAGCCAGTAGTTCCTGTGGTGGCACCTCCTGACCCTGTATTGGTTGAAAGTAATGTGGAATATGAGGTTGAGAAGATACTGGATTCTCATCTGGCTAGACGGAGACTCCAGTATTTGGTTAAGTGGAAGGGTTATGGCCAGGAGGATAATTCTTGGGTCTCTGCATCCGATATTCATGACGAAAGATTAGTTTGTGCTTTTCATCGGGACCATCCTGATCGCTCTGGTGGCGTGGATGAGGGTTCGGTGACCGCTCCTCAAGGGGGAGGTACTGTTATGAGCTCATCTTCTCCTTCACCTTTGATGTCCGATGAACTCCCTCTGCTGGTGAAAGGAGGTAGTGAAATTGATTTGGATGGGAAAAACCTGTTATCTGAACAGGTGGAGTGTGATTGGACATCCGGAATCTCTGAGTGGATATAAGGCCGCCGATGCCCTGCTGGGTTGCTGGTGATCCTCTCTGCTCTGAGCTCTGGCCTGCAGTATAGTCCTGTCTACTAAAGCTAAGTTTTTGCTCTGCTATTGTTCCATGAGATTTTGTCTGTTTGTGTTCAGCCAGCCCTGGTTGGGACCGGCTGAACTCCATTTTTTCTCTCTGATCAGTTGATCTCTTTGCTCTGTTTTCAGAATATACCTGAGTGCTGATATAGTGATTTTGAAGTCTAGTGACTTCAGGGCCTTTTCTATCAGACGTGTTGGACATTATTTTCGGCAGGGTTTTTGCGTGATTGCAGACAGTTGCTTTTCTTTCCTGTCCTATCTAGTTAGTGAGGGCCCCATCATTTGCTCAGCCTGTCTTTCTGTCTGTGTTTGTGTTTTCATCTGTTTTCACCGTCAATACATGTTGGGGGCTGTCTATTGCTTTGGGGTCTGCTCTGTGGCAGTTTAGATTTCCCCTTTGTTTAGGTTTATTTAGTTCTCCGGCTGTGAACGAGGTGTCTAGGACCACCGTAGGAACACCCCACGGCTACTGTTAGTTGTTGTGAATAGGATCAGGGGTCTGCAATCCGCTAACTACCAACCTCTCCGGTTTTCTGGACTTAGCTTGTATTTTTATCTTTTCCTCCTCCGGTGACTCATTCATAACACACCACCACTCCTTCAGCCTGGACCAGCACTGCCACCACCACTCCTCAAGCCTGGACTAGCACTGCCACCACCACTCCTCCAGCCTGGACCAGCACTGCCGCCACCAATCCTCCTGAAAGGAGCAGCACTGCCACCACAAATCCTCCTGCAAGAATCAGCACTGGCAACTCCACCACCGAACAGCAGCAGCATCAGCAGCAGCATCAAAGTGGGGACCTACATTTGATTTTTGCTCCCACACAGCCAAGGTCACCCAGCTCCAGGAGGTCAGAAACATCAAGGCGTTCAGCCAGCTCCAGGTGGTCAGAAACATCAAGGCGGTCAGCCAGCTCTAGGAGGTCCAGGCAGGACACACAAACGAGACACAAAAAAAGAAAAACTTTAACCGTCCCTCCCCCCTCACCTCCCACTGTGTCTCAACCTGCCTCAAGTTCCATCCCTGAGTTCCTTTCTGCCCCACCTTTTGTTTCACCTTCCCCTAGAACCCCTTCCTCGCCTTCCAGCCGTTCCTTATCTCTCCACACCCGGAACGTGCAACCATCTTCCCCCAAACGTCGTTCCAAATAATTTTTTTTTTGGTTAAAAATAAATGTTGATTTATGGTTTACCATAGTAATGTTTGATTAATGTGTCTTTCGCCACCTACACACACTGCGCTGTAAACACACTGCGCCGTACATTTTGTGTTTTTGCCACCACATAGCTCCATTAATGACACGTTTCTTGTGTCATTCCTGGAGATATGTGTTGTCAAAACCACAAATATATGACTTGTATTTTCACCACCAGTCTCTTCAGTCTGCACAGACTACACAGATATTGCACAGACAGAATAGAGGATGGTGTTGAGTGCAAGGCATATCTATTGTTACATTGCCAGGTATCATAAAAAGTGAAATGAGGATTGGTGTGCTTTTAACCATCCTCATTTCACTCTTTGTGACACAAGGCCAGGGGATTCTAGATATACCTTGTAATTAATTACATCCTCTATTCAATGTGTGGTGAATAAACTGAGGAGGATGGAGAAAATACACGTCATATGCACAATACCATGGCTTCGTATCATAAGTATTTATCACACCTGGGCAGGTGAATACAAATATGAGTTAACCTGCAGTGTCGCTTCAGTCTGCATTATCTATTGCACACAGACTGGAGCGATGCTGGAGTTTAACTCATATGTGTATTCAACTGCCCATGTGTGCTAATTTCACCATAACAACAGGCCTAGATATTGTAGAAGTTGTATAAACTTTATCATCGCTATAGTCTGCGTTCATACGGAAGCCACAGTGGAGATCCTATATTAATATTTATTCTCACATGGTCAGGTGTCATAAACAGTGAAGGATGCTATTGCATCCCAAAATCACTATTTGTATCATCAGGCCATGTGATACAAATATGTTGTGAGCTCATTTTCGGGTTTGCCTCTGGCTTCTGGTGAGGGTTATGGAGCTGGCTGTGCTGACAGAGGAGTAGTGAGTTCTCTATCTGAACTCCCTCTGTTGGTGAAGGGAGGTAATGAAGCTGATCTAAATGGCAGAGACCGGCCACCTGAGGAAGAGGACTGCGATTGGACATCAGGAGTTTCTGATTGGAATTATGGCAGCTGACTCCCTAGTTTCTTCCTGGTGAATTTTCTTGACTGTGGCTCCTGGTTTCCAGTTTGGTTCCTTCCTTCCTAAAGCTAAGTTTTCTTTGCTATTGTTCATATGAGTTTTTGTCTGGCTAACTTAGTTTTTGTGTTCAGCCAGCCCTGGCTGGGACTGGGCTGAATCCCCATTTTGTCTGTGATCAGTTGATCTCTTTTGCTCTGTCTTCAGAATATACCTGAGTGCCTTTTTCTATCAGACGTGTTGGACATTCTTTTTGGCAGGGATTTTTGTGTGATTGCAGACAGCAGCTTTTCTTTCCTGTCCTTTCTAGTTAGTGAGGGCCCCATCGTTTGCTCAGCCTATCTTTCTACCTGTGTCTGTGTTTTCATCTTGTTTCACCAACAATACATGTTGGGGGCTGTCTATTGCTTTGGGGTCTGCTCTGGGGCAGTTTAGATTTTCCCTTTCTTTCTTTAGGCTTATTTAGTTCTCCGGCCGTGACGAGGCGTCTAGGACCACCACAGGCACGTTCCATAGCTACTGCTAGTTGTTGTGGATCGGATCAGGGGTCTGCAATCCGCTAGTTACCAACCTCTCCGGTTTTCTGGGCTTAGCTTGCTTTTTATTTTTTTCCTCCTCGGTGACACAAATAACACAAATATGTATTATCTCCACCGTTGCTGCTCATTGAACACAAACTGTAGAGATGATACAGGTCATACAACTTGTGTGTATGTAGTCACCCGGCCAGGAGTGCTAGTAAATTAATGATGCACAAAACACAGCATCATGAATTCACAAGTACACCTGGGCAGGTGATTATTGTGTTTGAGTGTATAAAAAAGAGTGAACTCGGAACCGGTATCCAAACAGGTTTTTTATTAACATACACACAAGAAAACAATTTTACACCATTTGATATTGCCATTCCACACGTCCTACATCAGAGATAAAGTAGGCCGCAAATTGGTCCCTCATTTGGCCAACTTCAACAGATGACCTGAGAGGGTGCTGAGTGAATTTAGGCAATGGGTTTGCAGCTGGTTCTTCCAGTTCAAAGTTAGGGCACTCTTTAGCCATAACAAAATTATGAAGAACCACACACGCCTTCACCACCTCATCCACTTTTTCCAGCTTTAGATTAATGGCTGTGCCGAGAATGCGCCATCTGGAGACAAGAATACCAAAAGCTCATGTAGGGAAGGTGACCTGACGGACGGACTTGTCTGTAGGGAGAAGTGACGGTTTGTGCACTGTAGACGGATGGTTGTAATGACAGAAGGGAAACAGCTAGGGAAGATGGAATAGGAGTGCAGTACCTAAGTTTCACCACAAGATGGCAGGGTGGAGCGTGAGTACAGGACTTGACAGCAACTTATGGCTAGGGAATTTCCCGAGGAGGGAGATAAATAGGACAGGAGAGGGTTCCAGAGGGTTCCAATCCTGGGAGGAGCTCAGGAGGAGAAGAGACAGTCAGGAGAATGGACAGCGGTGGAGAGCTTGACCAAGGGACTGAGAAGAAGAGACAGTCAGGAGGGTGACCCCGACACAAAGAACCGCAGAACAGACAAGGCCCTGGGGGTACCAAGCTGACAACGACCTCGGACTGGTGAAGCGCTGGCGGTAGATAGGCCTAGGGCAGCCCCAGCAAAAGAGCTGTGAGGAACGCCACTGCGACAGAAGAAAGGAGCAGGTACCCGGGCCTGGATACGGAGATCTGTGAAGGTGCTGCGGTGTATGACTACGGTCGTCAGGAGGACGGCCAATAAACTCGGACCTGTTGTACCCGAAAATCTGCCTCCGTCTTGTCTCTGTGTCATCTGTGCGTGGTAAGCAGTGGACCACTCCCCAATCTGGCCCCTACTACATTTGGCGTAGTCGGCAGGATCGCCGCCGCCAATACTACAACTTCAGCAGCAAGCCTGCGACAGGAGAAATCAAAAGGACTCCAGTTGCTTTATTTGTGGATTACAAATTTGAGACTTTGTTCAGGATCATTGGCTGTCATCAGAGGATTCAGGGCAGTACAAAAATCTGATAAAATGGCCGTGGTATTCCAGCGTCAGGAAGAGGCACAGGCGTTTGCAGCTGGACTGGACGATCTGGGGCTATATCAAATCTGCCCCTGGGGAGAGCGGTGTGTATCTGGAGACAGCCGCCCCCTCATGATGGACCCTGGAAGATGGGTGGAGAAGCCGACCACCGCCCCACCCAAGAACGAGAGTGGTCCAGGTGGGGAGACTGGCTGCGGCTGCTTGGCGCTATTCAGTTGCTGTACACCGGATGGAATGCGATGCTGCAGCTGCCACGGTCTTGGACGCCTGGAATGGCAGTGGCGCCAGGAGGTTGAGTCTCGTCAGGAGACCTGCCCCTGGGAGCCACTGACAACACCCCGGACACCAGTCGGAAAAGAGGAGCGACTTCGGGCCCTGCTGGAGCAGCCGCAGAAGAAGTCTTCAGGGAGCCTCCCCACGGAACCATCGAGCCTGGAGGCTGGCCCTGTCGGACGGTGGGGTGAAGATCCACGGCTTTTGAAGGAGCTGCAGGAAAGCCTGCTGGGAGCCGCGGCGCCAGGGAAGGTGAGCGTTCCCCCGGCCTCGCCGGCGGCATCGCAGGCAGATCCCGTCCCCATGCTCCATGCACAAGACAGGCCTCGGGGCCCCGACACCAGCCCTTGGCCTCCCCGCCCGACCTCCCACTCTACAGTGATCCCGGCTCCGGACGACTCCATGGCCCCTGCCAGGCCGATTGACACCCCCGGCAACGACCCCGAGCCACCCCGCCCGGTGGCACCTCGTCCCGTGTCGCCAGGGAAGAACCAATCCACGGCCGCCCCTGCTGCGCTTCAGCATTCGGCGGCGGCCTACCCATCAGGGCCTGCCATCACGTCGGCCCCACTCCCAGTCACCGCTGTAACTGGGCCGCCGGCCGCTGCAGCTGACTCACCGGCATCTGCGGTCGCCGCTGTTCCATCTGTGGCCTTGACTGCGGTCGACCCGCTGGTGCCCGCGGCCGCCTTGGTTACGCTTGCGGTCTCCCCCGCGGTTGCTTCCACTTTACTCCCAGAGCCAGCTGCGGCCTGCTTGTCGAGCGCTGTGGCCTACTCACCGAGACCCGCGGCTGCCCCTGCCCATCACCCGGCCCCAGCTGCAGCTGGGCTGCCGGAATCCGCGGCCGCCTCTGCTCCGCTCTTGACCCCAACCGCGGCCCACTCACCGGACTCTGCGGCCTACACCGGACCCTCCGCTTGGGTTGTGGGGGTCATTGAGCAAAAGAAGGCCAGAGAGCGGGAGATCTGGGGGCTGCTCCACGAGAAAGGAGAGGCTGGCATGGCGGCTCCACGGTCCACCGGGCGGCTCGTACATACAAACATGGAGAATGGCTACGGGTTCATTCAGGACCTCGCAACCGGCCAAAAGTTATATCTTAATGTGACTTCAATCCGCCATGGCCGGGCTCTGCGGGAGGGGGACTTGGTTTCCTATTATAAGGAATACTGTCCCCGCGGCTACTATGCGGTAGCAGTGGTTGCCTATCCTGAAGGCTACGAGCCCCCGTAAAAGGACCCACAGAGACACTTCAAGCACCCCGGGAACTTCATGGCTGTGGAGTTCCCTGCTGAATTGGCAGAACATTGGCCGTCAGAAGATGGCCTGGACTATCGGGATTTCGGTGCACCGTTGTGCAGCCTAAAGGACAGTTTCACGTCCAAGATAAGGAAATTGTTTTTTTTTCCTATTTTTCTCCTGATACAGTGGGGATGCCTGGGGGAAGGTGCTTATGTTAAAGGAAGGGGGAGTATTCATGTTCTGTTTTTGAAATGTTGTGCTTAAAGAAATGTTGTGTTGAAAGTAAAAAAACAACAAGAAACAGGGGTTACTCCTGTTAAGTAACTCATATTGTTATTAAAACAAAGAAACTGTATATACGGTTTACAAAAAGTTGGTTTAATGTGTAATATGTATAAGAATGTGCAACAGGTCCCGGGTACAGGGTACGATAAAACCGCTGACCATGACTTTCTAAATTGATGGACAAACAGACGAGAGAGATTAAACTAGACATCAGTCCTCCAATCAGGTCCCCGACACCACGGACACCCCAGAAGGACAGGCGGGCGCTGACGATGACCTGGTAGGCATAGGTCCTCGGTCAGGGCATTCCAGACAGTTGAGGGTGACAGAAGGGGAGAGTAGTGGGAGGTACACGCCGTAGAGTAGTCCGGGTGGACCTACCCAACTTGAAAGACGTCATGTGGTGTGCGCGCCGGCGAGTAGCGGTAGGCTGCTCGGAGCATGGTGCTCCCGGTTTGGTTCGGCCCCCCGCATATGGCGGGTTTGGCCCAACAACCGGTCCGACAACAGACGGTGGACAAGCTTCAGGATGACGTAGGTAGGGAATACGATTGTCGAGGACGACAATAGACAAAGGAAGGGAGAGTGTAGGGAAGGTGACCTGATGGACGGACTTGTCTGTAGGGAAAAGGGACGGTTTGTGCACTGTAGACAGATAGTTGTAATGACAGAAGGGAAACAGCTGGGGAAAATGGAATAGGAGTGCAGTATCTAAGTTTGACCACAAGATGGCAGGGGGAGTGTGAGTACAGGACTTGTCAGCAGCTTATGGCTCTAGAAACCACTTAGTCATGGGGGCGGGGAGACAGGAACCCAGGAGGGGATTTCCCGAGGAGGGAGATAAATAGGACAGGAGAGGGGGTTCTAGAGGGTTCCAGTCCCAAGAAAAGCTCAGGAGGAGAAGAGACAGTCAGGAGAACGGACAGCGGTGGAGAGCTTGACCAAGGGACTGAGAAGAAGAGACATTTAGGGGGGTGGCCCCGACACGAAGAACCACAGAACAGACAAGGCCCCGGGGGTACCAAACTGACGATGACCTCGGACTGGTGAAGCGCTGGCAGTAGATAGGCCTAGGGCAGCCCCAGCGAAAGAGCCGCGAGGAATGTCACTGCGACAGAAGAAAGGTGCAGGTACCCGGGCCTGGATACGGAGAGCTGTGAAGGTGCTGCGGTGCATGGCTACGGTCGTCAGGAGGACGGCCAATAAACTCGGACCTGTTGTACCCGAAAATCTGCCTCCGTCTCATCTCTGTGTCGTCTGTGCGTGATAAGCAGTGGACCACCACCCAATCTGGCACCTACCACACACACTCTACAGTTCTTCAGGCCCTGGTCAGTCTGTAATTAAAGATTTTTTGGTGTGGTCCAAGTCACGCCTGGAGTAGGGTTTCAGCAGGTTTTGGCACATTTGGAATGCCTCATCCCCAACCATTAAAAAAGGCTGTGGCGGACCTTCGGTGTGAGGAAGAGGCCGTGGCATGGGGAAATTAAAATGGTTGCCATACAACCTACGGCCCATGTCAGAGTTCTTAAAAGCCTGTGAGTCATCTCCCCAGCCAAATGCCCCAATGTCCACCACAACAAACGGACAGTCTGCATCTACAATGGCCATGAGTACTGTAGAAAAGTACTTTTTATAGTTAAAGTACTCAGAGCCTGTTCTTTTGGGTTTTATTATCCGGATGTGTTTCCTATCCACCGCTCCCAAACAGTTGGGGAAATTGACTGTCCAGAATCTTTCAGCGATTTCCATCCACTTTTCCGTGGTGGGCAGGGGCATAAATTCTGGATAGAGAATGTCCCACAAAGCCCGGCAGGTGTCCGCAACTATTCCCAACAAGGTGGATATTCCAATCCGGTACTGGAAGTGGAGTGAACATAGGCTCTCTCCAGTAGCCAGGAATCTGCGAAACAGAGAAAGAACAAAAATTAATATTTAGGTCTAGGGTTTTTTAAAACAATAACATAAAAAAGGATTAATACCTGGCATAACAATAATTCAGCAGGCTTTTTTTTAATACATGACAGAACAAAAACAATTATGCAGGCATTGGTTTTTAAATATTACGTACCATAATGTGACCAGGAGCTGTTCCTCAGGAGGAATCACACAATGGAGCTGTATGTCCTGTCTCCAGATGGCCTCTTGAACACGATCAAGCAAATGTGGCATGCTCCACTGCTCTCCCGGAGTTCAATAATCAGATGTATCCACAAACGCCCCCGCTGCTGTCTTCGCTGTCTCTCTCTCTCCCTTTGTTGCTGGCAAGCAAATGCAAAAGCCTGAGCCAGCGTGATGTCCAAATCCAGGTTAAAGTGAAAACTCTTCCAACGCAGATCCATGTTCACAAAGGAAAAAGCAAGCAAATCTGAAGAATTCAGCTGTAAACAGGGTCTATATAAAGAATTCCCAGGACATACGTCCACTGGTGTCCCATTGATGGAGTATGTTTCAAGGATTTTCCTCCTGTGAAATGTGACATCTAGACAACGCATGCGCATAAAAAACGCAAACGCATGCAAAAACGCATGAAATCGCATACAAACGCTGCATGTGCACGCTGATACGTAAAAAATCGCTGCGTTTGCAAGCGTTTTTTCATTGCGTTTCAAGTGCGCACAAAATGCTGCGCAAAAAGGTGCAAATGTGAAACTAGCCTTAGAGAATGATTGATCCTTTAATGACATTACTTTTTGACCAGACTCAGATAATGAATCTAAGTTGATTAGTGACAACTATTCCATAAACATCATATTTGAAAATTCATTATGACATGTAGACATAGTGTGACACACTGTGATTTTTCAGATTGTAAAAAATATTTTTTTATGGTCAAATGTCTCAAATTTATTTAAATGCATTAGTGTAGGAGAAAGATGACATTTTTTGGTAGGAACAATACTTAATCACGCTTTTAATAAATCAATCTGAGTTTGTTCGCTAATATTTCCTGACGTATTGACTATCGTAAAGTCCTCATGATTTATTTGTGTTGTCGTCTCGAGTAATGCATTTGTTTTTCAATGTTTACTCTTTGCTCTCTTGGCAATCTTTTGGCCATGTGCGCACCTTGCGGATTTGGTTGCAGAAATTTCTGCACGGTTCCTGTATCTCTTGGCAGAAAACGCAGTGGAACATCAGTGCAGTTTTCATGCATTTTTTGATGAGGTTTTTCATGCAGATTTTCATGCATTTTTGTAAATCCATAAAGCTAAATATATATTATTAAAAAAAAAAGAATTGAGATGTAATTTCCTTGTTCAACCTTTTCTTTTTCATTCTCCATTGAAGACCATAATATAGTGTGAGGTGCCAAGGGGAGAGGTACTAGAAAACAGGTACATTTCTCCCCGTTTCATTTCATATGTCTCCCTATACTGATGATGAAGCCAGTTTATTTCACTGTAATCCAGTCCTGGTTTCCTTAGTGATCAGCATGGAAAGGACTGGTAGTTCCCCCTCCACTAATTCAATCCAGGTTTTGGTTTCCTGACTGGTCCAGCTGATATAATCAGGAGGAGCTGGAATCTCTCAATCTCATCTGCTGAGCTGGGAGCTGACACAGTAAGATAACATGGACTTGTTTGCTGTTATATAGGTTTATTTTGTAGTTAGCCTGCTATTGTTAGTTAGTGGCCAGACGGCCTTAGACGTTTTATTTCATGTTTGGCATTGTGTAACATTGGATAACAAGTGTGCACAATAAATATGCCGTGTCCATATTGCTAGTCTGCTGAAGTGACTTCATAGCCACACGCTTGTGCCAAAGCAAAGATCCCAGCTGAGCTATCTATTCCCCACAATAGTTACATACCATGTTCAACTTTAGAATGTTTACACACACAAAACAAATATAAGTGAATATTTACAGCTCTGGCAAAAATTAAGAGACCACTTCCAAATATTCAGTTTGTCAGATTTTTCTCTTTAGAGGTATATTTTTGAGTAAAATGTAAATTGCTCTTTTATTCTATAAACTACTGACAACATGTCTTCGAATTTCGAATCACTAAATTCTGTATTTATTTTCAGAAAATGAGATTGTCAAAATAACAAAAAATGCAGTGTTTGCAGACCTCGAATAATGCTAAGAAAACAAGATCATAATCATTTAGAAACAACAATACTAATGTTTTAACTCAGGAAGAGTTCAGAAATCAATATTCTGTGGAATAACCATGATTTTTAATCACAGCTTTCATGTGTCTTGGCATGCTTTTCACCAGTCTTTCACACTGCTTTTGGGTGACATTATGCCACTACTGGTGCAAAAATTTAGGCAGTTCTTTGTTTGATGGCTTGTGACTATCCATCTTCCTCTTGATTACATTCCAGAGGTTTTCAATTGGGTTCAGGTCTGAAGATTGGGCTAGCCATGACAGGGCTTTGATGTGGTGGTCCTTTATCCAGACATTGATTGACCTAGCTGTGTGGCAAGGCACATTGTCCTGCTGTAAAAACAGTCCTCAGAGTTGGGGAACATTGCCTGAGCAGAAGGAATCAAATGTTTTTCATGGATAACCTTGTATGCGGCTTGATTCATATGTCCTTCAAGGATTAGCCTGACCAATTACAGCCTTGCTAAAGCATCCCCAGATTATCACCTCTCCTCAACCAAATTTCACAGTGGGTGCAAGACACTGTGGCTTGTACACCTCTCCAGGTCTCCGTCTAACCATTAGACGACCAGGTGTTGGGCAAAGCTGAAAATTAGACTCATCAGAGAAGATTACCTTACTCCAGTCCTCTATAGTCCAATCCTTATGGTCTTTGGCAAACTTCAGCTTGGCTATCCTTTGGCTACTCATTGATGAAAGGCTTTTTTCTACCTTTACATGACTTGAGCCTTGCCTCTAGGAGCCTGTTGGAAACTGTTCTTGCCGTGCACTTCACCCTAGCTGTTCATGGCAGGATCTGCGCGTGCTTTAGAGAAGCACGGGGAGGCATGCCAAGGAGCAGGCTTAGGGCCTGCGCATGCCAGGAAGTCACGCAATGCACAGTGCAGGGACAGCATGAGTGCTAGGAAGCACAGAGAGCATGGCTGGGGCACTGGCTAGCTGGTCGGGCTGAGGCTCAGACAGGCAGGCAAAACTGAGGCAAACACAGATGAGGCACAACAGGTGGTCACTGGCTGATGAGCCCGGCTGAGGCACGAGCAGGCCGGCATAACTAAGGCGGCACGGATAAGGCACAAACAGGCGGGCAAGGCAAGGCCAGGTGCGTGCAAAGGGCACAGGGAGAAACAAGGCAAGGCAAAGTACAGAACAAGGAGCAGAACGTAGGCTGAAGCACAGAGCCGAGCACAAGAAAGAGAAGCAGAGAGTGTGCTAGAGCCCAGAGGTAAAGACAAGGTATTAGATGCAAGACATAGAGCAGAGTACAGACAGGTAGCGGAACGTATGCTGAGGCACAGAGCCAGGTACAGGGAAAAACAGAGCGTATGCCAGAGCACAGAGCCGGGAAAATGGCAAAGCATAGAGTACAAGACAAGACTTGTGCTAAAGGAGCGCGGAAAGTCAGAATGAAAAGATAAAGCTCAAGACAGATTACATGGCCAAGGTGTGTACAGACAGCTCGGTGACAGCTGTCTTGCTTATGCAAGAGAGCAAGATAGGACAGAGAGTAGGAAAAAGCAGAGCTTGTGCTAAAGGAGCACAATAAGGCAGAGTACAGAGAAAGCACACTAGGTTAGATGCAGGACACAGGACCAGGTACAGGACACCAGACAAAGACAGGACACCAGATGAAGTACAGGATAAAAGACAAACACAGGACACCAGACGAAGTACAAGCACAGAGTGTGTGCAAAGAAGCACAACAGGGCAGAGTGCAGGGGCACAGAATACAGGGAACAACCAACCAGACCAAACAGCCTAGCAGGAAGCAACACGATAGTCAGGCCCCGACCATAGGAAGGGGCGTTCTGATATAGGGCATTAGCAACTGGACCCCAGAAGGGTCAGGACCATGGGGAGGACTTCCGGGTCGGGTCCTCCAGGATCATAGGACTTCTAGGTCAGGTCCTCTAAAAGCATAGAGAGGATTGCTGGATGAGATCCTCCTGGACCATAAAGAGGATAGCTGGTGTTAGGCGTCGGGTTCCTGCCACTGCACAGCAGGAATCCAGAGCCTTGCACCCAGTGGTCTCCCATTCTACTTCGGCCGCAGTGGAACCTGCTCAGCAGATTCGTCGGTCCCGGCGCACTGCCCAGGAAAACGCCGTGGGTTTGCTAGCTGCTGCTGCCACCTCTGGCACAGCTATGACAATGCATGCTGCTCAGCAGCAAGATTCTCCAGGGACTAAGTCCTCATGTCAGACCACTGAGCATGCCCGTGGAGTGATCTCCCATTGGAGATCGAGGGTCACATGCTCAGGTCCTGCTCGTGTTCGGATTGGCCCATCCGAGAAGCCAGGAAGGTCCTGGACGCCTGTGACTATAAAAGGTTCGCATGGCCACTCGCCCATGCGCTAGTATAGACAGAAATAGTTTGGAGTGTATGATGATGGATGCATGTATCTGGTGACTGACTCATTATGAAACCCCTTCCCTCTGATAATACGAATGTGGTTAGGGTTTAGAATCCGAGTCAGCGCCTGCCAGTGGCTAGTCTATAGGCCACAGCGCATACCAGCCATCTGCACACTAGCGTCCGATGGTGTCGCCCACTGCAGGGCACTATCGAACCATGGCAAGTGACAGCCACGCCGATGCAATGCCTTGCGCAACCTGTACACTTACCTGGCGCAACCGAGGGTGATTAGTGGCGTCCACCTGAGTGGTACTGTGCACACTTGCACACGTGATTTAACCCTTGCTGGCATCGCAGTCGCGGTGCCGAGCACTAGCGGTCTAGAGGGACTTCAGTCCTGCGGTCTAAGGACTGAGTTCTGTGACTATACCTTAGCGCTCACACTGCCGAGCTCTGTGAGCAATAACAGGCTACGGCATTTATTATTTGGTGGTTGTGCGGCTCTGAGAGATAAGAGTCCACCTCTGTACACATTAGGTGAGGTTAACCCCGTGTGTCCCGTTATTATACCGCCATATAGCATCCGCCATTACCGAACAGCATTAACACCTCTGCACCGTGGACCCCGGGCTGCGAACGCACCTAAAATACCATCTTTATTATTTGGCGCATTCCGCCAGCCCGTAACAGCTGGATCAGGTACTCCTGGACCACAGAGAGGATCGCTGTGTCGGGTCCTCCAGGACCATAGAGAGGATCGCTATGTCGGGTCCTCCAGGACCATAGAGAGGAACCGTTGCAGGCAGCATGTAGATGAGCGCGCACATGCGCGCCGGACACAGGCATCAGCCGAAGGATCCAGCATAGGAGACGTGCACGCACACCAGCAGTGGCGCACAGCCACAAGGTGAGATGTGCGTGCACACTAGTAACGGCATGCGACCGTAAGGTGAGATGCGCATGCGCACAGGAGAGGGACCCCCAGAGCGCCCGCAGGAACCCAGCACTGGGGACAATGCGGCATGACAAAGGGTTCATATTTGTGGGGTTCATGTCATCTTTGTATTGTCAGGTGACATCAAGCCCACAGGTTAGAAATCGAAAGGCATCTATATAAGACAACTATCCATTACTAATCCTATAGTTATATGGTAAATAATTACACAGCTAGAATAAAGTCCTTTATCTAATATTTAAAGCTCAAGTGTGTGTGTGTGTGTGTGTATGTCTGGGATTGGCATCCACACCGTCGCAGCTACAGCCACAAAATTTGGCACACTCACACATCTTGGCCCCCGAGAGCGTCCTAGGCTATGTTGTGAGGCGAAATTTTAACCCCGCGCATTACAATTCACAAAACAATTTTGCCCCTGTCTACATAATGGGGAAAAAGTGTGTGTATCAAGCCCCGCCCCTCATTATGATGTCATAATGGTTTCCATGGCGATGCTGATGTCATCATAGGTTGCAAGCCCCGCTGCTCACTATGATGTCATAATGGTTGACTATGGGATGGAGGATGTGTGATGGGTATATGGGCACTGGACTATGGGATGGAGGATATGTATGACGGGTATATGGGCACTGGACTATAGGATGAAGGATGTGTGATGGGTATATGGGCACTCGACTATGGGATGGCGAATATGTATGATGGGTATATGGGCATGGGACTATGGGATGGAGAATATGTATGATGGGTATATGGGTATGGGACTATGGGATAGAGGATGTGTGATGGGTGTATGGGCCCTCGACTATGGGATGGAGGATATGTATGGTGGGTATATGGGCACGGGCCTATGGGATTGTGGATATGTATGGTGGGTATATGGGCACGGGACTATGGGATGGAGGATGTGTGGTGGGTATATGGGCACTCGACTATGGGATGGAGTATATGTATAATGGGTAAATGGGCACAGGCCTATGGGATTGTGGATATGTATGATGGTATATGGGCATGGGACAATGGGATGGAGGATAATTATAATTTGCTATAACTAACCACAGCACAGTTAGTTACTATAACCGGGAAGTGCCGGGCTCTTCAGCTAGTTTGAAATAATCACAGACTCCTTTATTGAATCTAAATTAACCATACTTACTGAACGTCTAATCCCTGACCCCCTCGTCTCCTGCAAACAATCAAAAATTAATAAACCAACATAAAATAACATCCTGTCTGACGTAGCCCATTTAATACCAAGTGTCCCACGGCGATCTCACATGTAGAACAGTCACATTGGGGGATGTGACTGCTTTACCTGGCCTACACTAAACTAATTAGCAAAGCCACTTAAGACTCAGTCTCCAAAAATTCAATTTCAACAGCAGACAAAAAGGCAGCAACACTTACCTGCCCAGATCATAGAACAAATGCACTACAGGGTGCAGCCAGCCCATAAAGCAAGATGTTAGCAACACAGGTGCAAAATACCAGAACAATAGCCACTCTCCACCTACCCATTCCTGGAGGGGGTGACTGCCCATTATGCAATTGCACAATAAAGGCCCACATAGGGTGTTGTTCACACAAGGGAACTGCATAATGTCTGGTTCACAGCCTATTAGTCACGCCCCTACTTTTCGATTAGGCAGGCTGGCCAGCACTCTCAATGCATCACAGGATGAACACCGCTCATGCGAGACCAAACATGTTTGGGCTTGGCTGCACTCTGAAAAATATAGTGCAAAAATTAGTAAGGTATTAGTTGATATTTTGGCCAAAATACGTAAGCTCGTAATCCTCGTCACGAATCCCCACGCTTATGAGTCCCTACACTAAACTAATTAGCAAAGCCACTAAAGACTCAAAGTCTCAAAAAATTCAATTTCAACAGCAGACAAAAACTCTCACGGTGGCTCAGTGATACACTGTGGGAGCAATTACCTCCTGTCAGTGTATTGCCAGCGGCTGGGTGACATCGACGTGGGACACTCGGTATTAAATGGACTAAGGTGGACAGGGAGTATATGTTGGTTTATTTTTTATTGCTTTCAGGAGACATGGGCATCGGGGATTAGGTATTCGGTGAGTATGTATATTGTATGTGATTATGTCAATGTTTGGATTTTTTTTACAATTGAACTCAGGCACCGGATGATGAGACTATTCTCCCATCATCGGCTCATGCTGTCTGTTTTTATGTGACAGCAGACATAGCCGGATGGAAGTAGTAGTCCCATCAGACGACATCTAAGTACAATCACTATGGGTTATTTGTCGCATGAGTACACATACACACAGACACCCGCAAACAGACACACACAGACAACTGCAGACAGACACACAGACAGATACAGACACTTGCAGACAGACGCACATATTCTCTGCCCACACACATTATATTCTTCGCTGTGAGACAGTGACCGGCGTTGTTGTGAATGTCCGGTATGTATCGCAGAGGAAGAGGTCCTCTGCGCTGTAAGCCTGAAATGTTGCTCTTGGAACTGTAGTTCCACGAGCTTTGTTTAGCTTATAAGGGGCTGGGCTTACAAGTAGAGCTGGTCGGGACTGGTCAACCACCTACCTCCCATCAAGGGGTGTGTCTCATGCAATATAAGGAGACTGTGGTGTAGTCACATGGTCTGTTTTGGAAGGTCCTGAAAGAGAACAGACTTCCTGAATAGCACATGGTGAAACCATGTACCTGCAGAGCCTGTGATGGCTGTGTTGGGGAAGCTACCATCCTTCTAAGGATCTGGGACTGTTGGGAGGGACGTAGCGGAGCAAGTCATCATACAGGACAGTGATCCTAGTAAGGCAGCTTCCCTGGAATCCAGGACTGACAAGAAAAGTCTGCGTGTCGAGCAGGAGCTCCTGGAAGGTAACCTCAGACAAGGGGGTTGTAAAGAATGGCAGAGAGGTTGATCCTAGTAAGGCAGCTTCCCTGGAAGCCAGGACTGACAAGAAGTCAGCGTGTCGAGCAGGAGCTCCTGGAAGGTAACCTCAGACAAGGGGGTTGTAAAAATGGCAGAGAGGTTTATCTGCTACATGAACAGACTGCTGGTCATGCTTGTGGATGTAATGAAATGGACTTTACATTATGCGGTTTATGCTGAGTAAATAAACCAAATAGACTGTTTTTGTGAGAAACCGTTCCTGTGTGCCTTTTTCCCGTTGCCAAGCGAGTGATCCCCAACACACTCAAGGAGCGCTATCTCACATATGGTGCTAGACTGCGGGCAATGGTCCAGGAAGCACGTGTGAAGGTAATTGCTGTGGCTCGGTGGGGCCACAAAGAGTACAAGCTTTGGCGGTAACTGGGTATGTGTTACAATCCATTTTTGGATCTGTGTCAGTTTGGGCTGCTCACATTTAAATTTTTTCCTTTCTGGCCATTGGGGGTTAATGTCAGTTTTCCCCCCGGTGGCTGCTGGTGTTACTACATGTTTAGTTAGTCTGCTGGTGGTGACCACTCCCCCCTTCCTATATAAGGTCACCTGAGGCATCAGCTGGTGTTGGTGATACACTTCCTTTTGGATAACAACCGTGGTGAAGACAGAAGCTGGCTGAGTGCAGTGGTGCTTCAGCTGAATACTGATCTGGTACCTTACTCTGCTGCATGGTGCATTGGCAGCAGAGAAAGCTAAGTGTTGTTTGTCTTACCTTGTCTGTTATCTTTCCTTGGTATTATATTAGTGCAGCGGTGGGACCAGTGTCTGTACTTACCAATTCCCTATTGAGGGATAGGTGCAGGGCAAGTGAAGGCTAAGTTATCTTGCTCGGCAACAGGTTGAAAGAACCTGTATAGGGACGTCAGGGAGATCAGGGCACATCCTTAGGAGTGTGCAGGTGTCCCTTTCCCCGCTCCCTATAGCAGGGCCCACCGTTGTAATTGTGTTCCCTTGTTTGTCCAGTTGTTTTGGTGACCGACCAATCGTCAGGTTGCGACACGCAGGGCCTGTCACATATTGTGACATTATCACCAACTTTCCCATTTTGTCTGGTGAGCCATGGCCCAAATGCAGGCCTTTGCCCAACTGCTTCAGACCCTCACTGATGAGCTTATGGTGCTGTGTGGTAAGGTGGTGGAGCAACTGCAGCAGTTGGTGGGGTTTGATGCCTTGGTTCAGGTGCAGGCTCAACCAGAACCAAAATATTTCTCCCTGACAGGTTTTCTGGAGGGAAAGATACATTTCTGTTTTTTCAGGAGGTATATAAGTTATACTTCAGGCTCCGTCCTTGTTCATCAGGGAGTGAGGAACAACGGGTGGGAACCATTATGTCCCTTCTAAAGGGTGATCCCCAATCCGGGGCCTTCTCCCTGCCGGTCGATTCACCATTTCTATGATCAGTGGACGAGTTTTTTGCGGCATTGGCGCTGGTGTATGGAGATCCTGATGGCATCTCCCTGGCGGAAACTCGACTCCGTAAGATCAAGCAGGGGGGCCGGCCTGCTGTGGTGTACTGCTCAGAGTTTAGGAGGTGGGCCACTGACACACAGTGGAATGACCCTGCCCTTATGAGTCATTTTGTGCAGGGTCCTTCCCCAAAGTTGTAGGATACTCTGGTGCAGTACGCCGCCCCCAGGTCATTGGAGGCTGCCATGTCCTTTGCCATCCGGGTGGTTAGACGCCTCAGGGAGAGGCATACACCAAATGTGCCCCCTGTAGTCCTTGCTAGGGAGGAGGACACACCTGTGCTGACGGACTAACCCATGCAGGTGGGAGGAGCTAGTTCCCAAATGGTGTCGCCTGAGGTTCGTCGAGGTGTGGGGGCATGTTTTTACTGTGGGCAGACTGGTCATTTTATCGGGGTCTACCCAGCTCGTGCCAAAACATCTGTACCACCTAAGAAGCCACGTCCCCCTGGTTGTGTGGAGGGAGGCGACCAGGGAGTGTATATTTAGTCCATTTTTTTTCCCCCTCAGTGTACCTTGTTAGCAGAAGTGGTGATTGGCGGGGTAACTGAGGGTATGCCGTGCTTGTGGACAGTGGAGCAGGAGTCATCTGGTGGATGCTCACTTTGTCCAGACCCATGGCCTGAGATGTAGGTCACTAGCAAAACCCCTAAGTGTCCAGGCCATTGACTCTGTCCCACTGAGCCAGGGGAGGTTGACCCAAGTAGTGGATAATAAACATCTGCGTATAGGGACTCATCATGAAGAGTCCCTGTCATGCTACGTCTTGGGGGAATGCCATCACCTATCGTTTTAGGCCTCCCTTGGTTAAAAAGACCCAACCCGGTCATAGATTGGCAGTCTAGGGAAGTAGTTAGCTGGGATCAGTTGTGTGAGGGCTGCTACCCAGGGGCTACTGTCTCTGCTGTCATTCTACAACCATCCCCTTCTCCAGTGGGGGAAGCAGAGGTGCTGCCAGGGAGTAGGGACAAGTCTCAACCCTCACCATTAGCCAACCCTGAGAGGCAGAGTCCTCATAGGAGGAGGGTTCGGAGCAGGGTGGTGGTTCCCTCTCTGGATTGTGGGGGTGTTGTGATACAGGGGGACGCCTCTGTTGTCAGTTCCTTAAAGAGTTCACCATCATGTGGAAAACGTGTGCATGGCAATAAACGTTCAGGTCCGGACCTGTGTGTGAACAAGTATGTATGGGTGTCCACCAAAAACATCCAGTGGAAGTGTACTGCTGGGTTCTGGAGTTCTCGGGTGATCGGACCGTATCGGGTGTCAGCCATCCTCGGCCCGGGGACTTACTAACTGGAGTTACCCCTAGTAATGCCCATATTCAACTCATTCCCCAGGTCGGCGCTCTGGAGATTTGTGGTGCCTCCGGAGCATGCGTTGTCATCTCCATCAGCCCACGTTTGCCATGAACCTGAGAGTCAGGTGGTTTCTGAGGTGAACTCTGGTGGATCTAGGCGTCCTCACTGTAGGTAGTTTTCTGGTGAGGTGCAGTGTTGAGGGTCCAGAGGCCCCTCATTGTAAGGGGGGTACTATGTATAAGGCTGAGTTCACACGTGGCTTTTTTTTTGCGTTTCCGCGGCGGTTTTAACCACGCGATTTTGCCGCGAAAACGCGAAAAATAAGCATCCCATGCATTCCTATGGGATTCCGCAATGCTGTGCTAATGCTGCGGTTTTTACCGCGGCGGAATCGCTTTGCGGTAAAAACCGCAGCATGCTCATTAATTTGCGGAATCGCGGCGATCCCGCACCCATAGGAATGCATTGTTCCGCTTATTTCCCGCATGTGGCTGTGCACACCATGTGGAAAGTAAGCAGAACAATTGCGGATGGTACCCATGGTCCGGAGGAGAGGAGACTGTCCTCCGGGCTTTGGGTACCATATCACTGTAAAAAATAGAATTTAAAATAAAAAATATTGTTATTCTCACCCTCCGACGTCCCGCGCAGCCTTCCCGCCTCTCTTCACGCTCTCGTTCCCAGTAGTCCTTTGAGAAAATGCTCGCGATGACGTCAGTTCTCGCGGGATCGCGAAGTCTCGCGGTCATTCGCGCGACGTCATCGCGAATTACCGCGAGACGTCGCGATCCCGAGAGAACTGACGTCATTGCGGGCATTTTCGCAAAGGATTACTGGGAACGGATGCGCGGGACGTCGGAGGGTGAGAATAACACCGTTTTTTGGGTTTTTTTACATTCTATATTTTACTACTAATGTCGCATAGGCGGCCTCAGTAGTAAAAAGTTGGTCACACTCGTCAAACACTATGTTTGACGAGTGTGACCAACCTGTCAATCAGTTCTCCAAGCGATGCTACAGATCGCTTGGAAAACGCTAGCATTTTGCAAGCTAATTACGCTTGCAAAATGCTAGTTTTTCCGCGGGAAAATCGCGGGAATTTAAAATGCGATTTTCCCGCGGACTGGAATTCTGGAATTCTCGCGGTAATTTCCGCGAGAGTTCCGGTACGTGTGCACTTAGCCTTAGGAGAAAAAATATATTTTGGTGCACCGCGTTATATAAATAATTATATGTATGAAATAGGGGTGCAACCAAGTAGTCAAATGAAGCTATGATTAAAGAAGAGAAAAAAGTACTACAGGAAAATTGCACACCACAGAAAAATATATATGAAAAATATAAATCACAACAATTTTATTGGCACACAATACAATTAAGCACACTTAAAGCCATAGAACTGTGTCCACAGAGAAAACTGATACAATAATAACCCACATGCATGAGAGTAGACAATAAATGACCCTCAATTAACCCCTCTCCTAGTGGCTCATTAGGCTAAAGCAATACATATAAATATAACCTGTCCAGTAGGACCTGGAAGGCTCGATAGAATAATAATCCCAAAGGGAGAATAATCCCAAGGGGAGAGCAAAGAAAAATATATACAGTGCCTACAAGTAGTATTCAACCCCCTGCAGATTTAGCAGGTTTGATAAGATGCAAATAAGTTAGAGCCTTCAAACTTCACACAAGAGCAGGATTTATTAACAGATGCATAAATCTTACAAACCAAAAAGTTATGTTGCTCAGTTAAATGTTAAAAAATTTTAAACATAAAAGTGTGGGTCAATTATTATTCAACCCCTAGGTTTAATATTTTGTGGAATAACCCTTGTTTGCAATTACAGCTAATAATCGTCTTTTATAAGACCTGATCAGGCCGGCACAGGTCTCTGGAGTTATCTTGGCCCACTCCTCCATGCAGATCTTCTCCAAGTTATCTAGGTTCTTTGGGTGTCTCATGTGGACTTTAATCTTGAGCTCCTTCCACAAGTTTTCAATTGGGTTAAGGTCAGGAGACTGACTAGGCCACTCCAACACCTTGATTTTTTGCCTCTTGAACCAGGCCTTGGTTTTCTTGGCTGTGTGCTTTGGGTCGTTGTCTTGTTGGAAGATGAAATGACGACCCATCTTAAGATCCTTGATGGAGGAGCGGAGGTTCTTGGCCAAAATCTCCAGGTAGGCCGTGCTATCCATCTTCCCATGGATGCGGACCAGATGGCCAGGCCCTTTGGCTGAGAAACAGCCCCACAGCATGATGCTGCCACCACCATGCTTGACTGTAGGGATGGTATTCTTGGGGTCGTATGCAGTGCCAACCAGTCTCCAAACGTCACGTGTGTGGTTGGCACCAAAGATCTCGATCTTGGTCTCATCAGACCAGAGAACCTTGAACCAGTCTGTCTCAGAGTCCTCCAAGTGATCATGAGCAAACTGTAGACGAGCCTTGACATGACGCTTTGAAAGTAAAGGTACCTTACGGACTCGTCTGGAACGGAGACCATTGCGGTGGAGTACGTTACTTATGGTATTGACTGAAACCAATGTCCCCACTGCCATGAGATCTTCCCGGAGCTCCTTCCTTGTTGTCCTTGGGTTAGCCTTGACTCTTCGGACAAGCCTGGCCTCGGCACGGGAGGAAACTTTCAAAGGCTGTCCAGGCCGTGGAAGGCTAACAGTAGTTCCATAAGCCTTCCACTTCCGGATGATGCTCCCAACAGTGGAGACAGGTAGGCCCAACTCCTTGGAAAGGGTTTTGTACCCCTTGCCAGCCTTGTGACCCTCCACGATCTTGTCTCTGATGGCCTTGGAATGCTCCTTTGTCTTTCCCATGTTGACCATGTATGAGTGCTGTTCACAAGTTTGGGGAGCGTCTTAAATAGTCAGAAAAGGCTGGAAAAAGAGATAATTAATCCAAACATGTGAAGCTCATTGTTCTTTGTGCCTGAAATACTTCTTAATACTTTAGGGGAACCAAACAGAATTCTGGTGGTTTGAGGGGTTGAATAATAAATGACCCTCTGAATAAACTTTTCACAATTTAAAAAAAAATTAAACAAAGAAATAACATTCTTTTTTGCTGCAGTGCATTTCACACTTCCAGGCTGATCTACAGTCCAAATGTCACAATGCCAAGTTAATTCCGAATGTGTAAACCTGTTAAATCTGCAGGGGGTTGAATACTACTTGTAGGCACTGTATATATATATATATATATATATATATATATATATATATATATGAACCGTCTCACCAGTCTAATAACCGATGGACAATATGAACCCAGAAGGAAAGCTCAAACAATGAAAACACATTCCAAAAAAAAGCCCCAATGTCAGCATATTACCAGAAGAGAGTCAGGAACCCACTGCTCCCAAAGGTCAGAAATCTAAGTGGACCGCAGACATAACCCAATGCTTATCACCCCCTCAAGTGAGGTTTCGTCACGGGAAGTGAGACACATTATGGCCAATCGACCTTAAGTACAATGAAAGTAATTATTTAATAACCCACCAGTGTGTGGCACACCAACAGCCCAGGGCCAGGATACCACGAGATGTACCGCACATGACTGCTGTAATCACAGTAGGTGTAGCAGGAAACCCATAATCATGTGGGGCATGAAGACGTCATTGTGCATAAACAATTAGGAAAAACTGCACATGGCCATTCTGAACAGCAGAAGCAATGAAGTGTAAGACGCTCCTGCATAAACACAGGAAGCACGGAGTCAGTGTGCCTGTGCAGAATAGATTGCATTGAGATGGCAGGGAGAGGAGGCCACCTTGTGTATCCAAAGTGAACTGCGCATGACCACACAAAATAAACCAAAGGGATGAGCGAATCAGCCCAGCTTGAATATAAAAATGTAGAACGTCAAAGTGCCTGCCTGTGATAAACCGCAGGCCCCAATATGCCTACGTGAAGTTGAGCACAGGCAGATCTCCCCAACGGGAAAAAGGGCAGAGAGTTGCAGCTGTGTGGAACAGATGCTGGCATGGCAAAAGTATAAGGACTTATAATAATAATTTTTATTTATATAGCGCCAACATATTCCGCAGCGCTTTACAATTAAGCGGGGACATGTACAGACAATAAATTCAATACAAGTTAAGACAATTTAAACAGTGACATTAGGAGTGAGGTCCCTGCTCGCAAGCTTACAATATACAAGGAAATGGGGGGACACAGTAGGTGAAACGTGCTTGTTATTTCAGGTCTGGCAATTATAATAAATAGGGATTTTCATATAAAGCTGCATGATCCGGTCATCCGGTGCAATAGTCAAATATCGAGTGCAGTTATCGTGTGCATGGAGGGTGTGGAGACAGATGAATAGTAGGGTGAAGATTCAGAATAATATTTGGAAGGAGGGAACAGGGCAAAGTTAGTTTACTGAGTAGTTAATGTGGTAGGCTTGTTTGAAGAGATGGGTTTTCAAAGCGCACTTGAATAGGTGGGGCTAGGTATCAGTCTGATCGTCTGGGGAAGTGCATTCCAGAGAGCTGGTGCAGCACGAGAGAAGTCTTGGAGACGGAGGTGCGAGGTTTGGATTACGGGGGATGTTAGTCTTAGGTCATTTGTAGAATGGAGGGCACGTGTAGGGCAATAGACATAAATGAGAGAGGAGATATAAGGCGATGCAGAACTGTGGAGAGCTTTGTGGGTGAGAGATGAGTTTATACTGGACCCTGTAGCGAATAGGTAGCCAGTGTAATGACTGGCACATGATGGAGGCATCGGTGAAGCGGCTGGACAGAAATATGACCAATTATTATGGAATAGGGAAACCTAACCACGCCTTCAGGAAAGCAGATAATCAGTAATATGTAAACCTGATGCAAAAATCATTTATTTTTTCAAGAAATTGTTTATTTATTGGAACAAATGATAATACAGAATTATTATCATTTGCCTAATGCTCTCCATTACCAGATGGCGGCGTGGTCCCCTGAGCTCTGAGTTTTCAATTATACAGAACATTAAGAGTGGAACATATGATCACACAGATAAAACCCTTGATAAAAGCTGAATAAGGCCGAAACGTTGGGGATTCTGTATTATCATTTGTTCCAATAAACAATTTCTTGAAAAAATAAATGATTTTTGCCTCAGGTTTACGTATTACTGGACAGAAATATGATCCTCGCTGCCGCATTCATGGATGGATTGGAGAGGAGAAAGTTTGGTAAGAGGGAGACCGATCAGAAAAGAGTTGCAGTAGTCCAGACGAGAATGAATAAGAGCGACAGTAAGAGTCTTAGCAGTTTCAAAGGTGATAAAAGGTCGGATTCTGGAGATGTTTTTAAGATGCAGGAGGCAAGAGCGAGTGAGTGATCAGATATAGGGAGTAAAGGAAGGTTCGGTGTCGAATATGACCCCAAGATAGCGGGCATGCTGCTTGGGAGTTATGGTTGAACCCTCCAGGGTTAATTCGATGTTAGGCTACTTTTACACTTGCGTTTTTTTGCGCTGCGTGCGCAGTGCAAACGCGCATAAAAACGCATCATACATCACGCATCTATTCTTTAACAGATTTAATCACACACTGGCTGCTCCTGCCCCTGCATACCATTCACACCTCTCTGCTACAATAACCACACCCCCTGCTGCAACTTGTCAACTGAGCCAGGGTCTGTTCTTCACAAGTACCCAGGTTGCAAAAGAACTGGATAATATCAAAGTTTTGAAGGCTGCAGGTCCTGACGGCATCAGTGCAAGGCTAATCAAAACCTGCGGGCACCAGCTGAGTGAGATCATTACATATCTGTTCAATATGAGCCTGAGAATAGGTATAGTACCACAACTGTGGAAATTATCGTGTGGTACCAGTTCCGAAGAAACCTTATCCGAAAGAACCTTAATGACTATAGACCTGTAGCATTGACATCACACCTGATGAAGGTACTAGAGAGATTGGTTCTCACACATCTCCGTCCTCTAGTGAGTTCGGATATGGACCCTCTCCAGTTTGCCTACAGGCCGGGCATTGGTGTGGATGATGCCATTATCCACCTTCTAGATAGGACTCTCTCTCACCTGGAGAAACCTGGGAACACTGTGAGAATAATGTTCTTCAATTTCTCTAGTGCTTTTAATACCATACAGCCAGGTCTACTGAGGGTCAAGCTGGGCCTTGTTGGCGTGGACCTCCAACTCTCCACCTGGATCCTTAACTACCTCACGAACCGACCTCGGTTTGTAAAGGTTCGGGACAGTGTGTCAGACACGGTGATCTGCAACACAGGGGCACCTCAAGGTACAGTTCTTGCCCCTTTTCTCTTCACACTACACTGCGGATTTTAAGTGCAACTCATCTAGCTGCTACTTGCAGAAGTATTCTGATGACTCTGCAATAGTAGGCCTCATCACAGAAGGAGATGAAAGAGAGTACAGAGATACTAACCAAGCTTTTGTGGAGTGGTGTCAGAGGACCCACCTTAGGATTAATTCCGGGAAGACCAAGGAATTGGTGGTTGACTTTCGCAAGGGAAAAAATCCACCAGTAGTGGTGAACATTCAGGGAAATGACATTGAGATAGTCTACACCTATAAGTACCTTGGTGTGATCCTCAATAATAAGCTTGACTGGGCCCATCACTTGGATGCAGTGTACAGGAAGGGCCACAGTAGGCTTTATCTGCTCATAAGGCCGAGAGCCTTCGGAGTTAGGGGGGCACTCCTTGCATCCTCCTTCAACTCTGTTGCGGCATCAGTCATCTTCTTTGGTGTGGCGTGCTGGGATAGTGGCATATCAACCAGGGACAGGAATAGGCTGGACAAACTCATTAGAAGGGTCAGCTCTGTCCTGGGATGCCCCCTTGATCCAGTTCAGGAAGTAGGCGACAGGAGGATACTGGCCAAGGTGAGCTACATGGTGCAGAATAATTCCCATCCTATGCATGAGACTGTGACAAAGATGTGCAGTACTGTCAGTGACCGGCTACTTCATCCTAAATGTGAGAGGGAGCGCTATCGAAAGTCCTTCCTTCCTGCTGCAGTTAGGCTGTATAACCAGCACTGTCCAAAACGGAGAACGACCCAAACAGTGAACTGATAGATCCAAAGTTGTGATAGTCCGGTCATATCCTTTTTTTTTTTTTTTTTCTCGTATATGTACCTACCTACTGTCAATGTAATGCCTTTATGCATCTGTATCTGTACTTGTTCCTGCCTTGCTGCTATAATGCTCTGAATTTCCCCATGGTGGGACGATTAAAGGATTATCTTATCTTAATGCGTTTTCTTGTTTTTTGCGCATGGTTTTTGCATGGTATTCTCCCTGATGAAGCTGCAGGCTGCAGCGACACGCGTTGGGCGTTTGTGGGCAGAGTGGTCTCCCTTGGTAAATATCATGTGATTCTTACTGTTTATTCTTATTTTGTTCTCTTTCTCTTTTCCTACCTGCATAGGATGATAATTGTTTATTGTATGGCTGTGCCTGAACAAATCATTATTATGTAAATTGACACTGTCTCTTTTCACCCACATATTTGCATTAGGCATAATGCCTCCTGTGTATTAAGATTCAGGTCCACTTGGCATAATTATTCACTTTTGTGAAATTATACACTACATATTGGCTATTGTTTGGACCTTTTTCCTCTATTTTTTGAGATAAGAGATAAATAATTCAAGAAATTTCATGCATTAACTCTTTTATTTGCTGGGAGAAAAGAGCATTGTTGAGAGTTTATGTCATTGTTACTAGAGTTGAGCGAAACGGGTCGAAAAAATTCAAAAGTCGCCGACTTTTGGCAAAGTCGGGTTTCATGAAACGAAACCCGACCCTAGGATGAGGTCGGCCACGAGGTCGGCGACTTACGCGCCAAAGTCGCGTTTCAAAAGTTTGTTTTGCGCTCTTTTTCAGCCAATCAGGATCCACGGACACTGTGGGCAACGTGATGACCTAGGCACGGGTCACCACCATCTTTTAGAAGGGCATGCAAGTGATTGGCTTGCTTTGGTGGGCGTCACAGGGGGTATAAAAGGGCGTGCACGCCGACCGAAATCTTACTTCTGCCGATCTTAGTATAGGGAGAGGTTGCTGCTGATTCTGTAGGGAGAGCGTTAGGCAGGGAAGAAGACAAAAAAACTGCTTCTGTTGCTAGCGATTTGGCCTGCACAACACACAAGTCACTGTGTGTGCAGTGCAAGGGGAGGCTATATTGTGGTGTATCAGTGGTGTTGGTTGTTGGGCTGCCTTTTAAGGCTTCCTGACACGCTGGCATTGCTGTTTACCCACTGCTCCGCAAACTGCTTTTTTAAAAGCAATCCAATCTCCCTTATCCTCTAGTCACTTTTGTCACAGCTGTGCCATCGAGCCTGTCACATAGCGCTCAGATATCAGTGGGCCTCACACAATCCACAAGTGTCCAGTGTCCAAAAGTGTGCGCAGAGATTCAAAATCTCCATTATCCTCTCGTCACTTTGGTCACAGGCAGCTGTGCCATCGAGCGTGTCACATAGCGCTCAGATATCAGTGGGCCTCACACAATCCACAATTGTCCAGTGTCCAAAAGTGTGCGTAGAGATTCAAAATCTCCATTATCCTCTCGTCACTTTGGTCACAGGCAGCTGTGCCATCGAGCCTGTCACATAGCGCTCAGATATCAGTGGGCCGCACACAATCCAAAAGTGTCTACTGTCCACAAGTGTGTGCAGAAATTCTAAATCTCCCCTGTCCTATAGACACCTTGTACCTTGTTTTACATTACTATATAGTTTGTTGGATTTTGTCTACATTTCTACCAAAAATGAGGAAGGCTGGTGGAAGAGGCCGTGGAATTGGGCGGGGGTTGGCAGCTGGTAATGATGGTGTTGGTGGTGGATCTGATGGTAGTGGCAAGAGCAAAATAGGACCGAATGCAAGAGGTGCTGACCCTGCGTCATCGTCTGGCTACATAAGGCCTCGAACGCTTAGTTTTCTAGGAGTTGGCAAACCGCTTTTAAAGGCAGAGCTTCAGGAAAAAGGTTTGTCTTACATTGCTGACTCAGCCTCCAGCTCTATCGCCTCCTCTTCTTCAGTTGTAAAAAGTAAAAGCACTGAGTCGTCATTGGAGGCTCATGTTCATGAACCACACCTTTCCTTGTGTCCTTCACCCCAACCAAGATTGAAGGATGACGCAGGCCATACTACTGATTACTCCATGGAGCTGTTTTCACATACCATGCCTGGATTATCAAGTGAAATGGTGAATTACCCAGGCCAAGATGAATCTGACATGGAGTGCACTGATGCACAGCCGCTGATGGATGATTCTGCTGGTACATTCACTCAGAGCACTACATTGTCCTCGCAGTGTACAGAGCCAGATTTTGACCCTGATGAGACTCAGGTGCTCCTTCCCGCACACTATACCACCATACACGGTGACACAGAGAAAGGTGCACATGACATAGAAGAGGAGGTGATGGATGACCCAGTTGTTGACCCAGATTGGCATCCATTGGGGGAAGAGGGTGCTGCTTCCAATAGCTCAGATGAGGAGCATCCACAGCAGACATCGACATCGCAACAGCTGTTATCTGGCAGGCCCGGAGCACTCCAAAGACAGGTTCCAAACATCAAAAGAGTTGCTGGACAGCTTGTCCAGAGGGTCAAAAGATCACAGCGTGCTAGGCCGCAAAATGTCTGCCAAAGTAGGAAGAGTGCAGTGTGGCACTTTTTTGACCAAAATCCTCATGATCAGGCCAAGGTTATCTGTAAGAAGTGCGCAAAGACCTTTAGCCGAGGGAAAAATCTGAAAAATTTGAATACCAGTTGCATGCTTAGACATTTAACCAGCATGCACTTGCAAGTGTGGACACAACACCAAACCTCAAGTGCCACATGTGCAACTGATCACAACGAAGGTAGTCAGCAACGCTACATTGTTTCCCCCACTGTAAGCCCACCGGTTAGCACAGCAGCAAATGTTGAGGTGTCGTTGCAAGACCACAGCAGTCAGGGAATCCCACTGTTATATCAACGAAAGACTGATTCTAGGCCATCAGAAAGAACACCAACTCCATCACCATCATCAACCCTCTCTCAGTCCACCCTGTCCACCGTTACTTCCACCATATGCAGCTCTCAAGTCCAGCTCACCCTCCCAGACACTATGAGTAGGTCAAGAAAGTACTCAGTCTCTCATCCGCGTACACTGGGTTTGAACGCCCACATTGCCAAATTAATCTCGTTTGAGATGATGCCCTTTCGGTTGGTGGAAAGCACAGCTTTCCGCGAACTCATGGCCTATGCAGTACCACGCTATGACCTACCCAGTCGCCACTTCTTCTCTCGCAAAGCCATCCCAGCCCTCCACCATCATGTGAAAGACCGCATTGTCCATGCACTCAAGCAGTCAGTGAGCGGAAAGGTGCACCTCACAACTGATGCATGGTCCAGTCGGCATGGCCAGGGCCGTTACGTTTCCATCCCTGCGCACTGGGTTAATGTGGTGGATGCAGGGTCCACAGGGGACAGCGGTGGTGGGACAGTGCTGCCTAGCCCACGGTATAGGAAACAGTTGGCTGTAGGCGTTCGACCACCCTCCTCCTCCTCCTCCTCCAGAAGCGAAAGCTCGTCCACAGAGCGCAGTCGTACGAGCACTCCATCTGCAGCTGCCACTGTTGCACACGATGTGTCCCCCTATCGAGCAGCTAGTGGAAAGCGTCAGCAGGCTGTGTTGCAGATGATGTGTTTGGGCGACAGACACACCGCCGAGGTGCTGGCCGAGTACTTGAAGCGACAAACTGAGTCATGGCTGGGCAGTGTACATCTTGAGGCAGGCAAGGTAGTTAGTGATAACGGCCGTAATTTTGTGGCAGCCATAGCCCTTTCAAAACTCAGCCACATACCTTGCTTGGCTCACACCTTGAACCTGGTGGTGCAGTGCTTCCTCAAAAATTATCCGGAGTTAACAGCCCTGCTCCAGAAGGTGCGAAGACTGTGCGCGCACATCCGCCGGTCGCCTGTACACTCCGTTCGTATGCAGAAGCTGCAGCGATTGCTCCACCTTCCCAACCACCGCCTCATTATCGACATTGCAACAAGGTGGAACTCCACCCTGCACATGGTGGAGCGGCTGTGCGAGCAGAGGCAGGCCATAATGCATTTGTGGGAGGATACACGGCCAGGCACTTTGAGAGCAGACATGGAGTTGACAGGCGTGCAGTGGTCGAAGCTGAAAGACCTTTGTAAAGTCCTTCAGTGTTTTGAGGAATGCACACGGCTGGTAAGCGCAGACGACGCCATCCTAAGCATGAGCATCCCACTTATGCGTCTGCTCATGCAAACTTTGACGCACCTTAAGGAGCAGGCGTCTGCAGCCAATGTTGATGAGGAGGAAGAGGAGGAGGGAATCCTTGATGACATTCAGCCATTGTCTGCTCAGGGACCTCTCCTGGACGAGGTGGAGGAAGAAGAGGAGGAGGAGGAGGATGATGGGGATGATTACTTAGGGGAGGAGGATGCATCTCGTGGGGCAAGTGAAAATGTTGGCGTGGCAAGGTCTGGTACAGGGTTTGTGCGTGACTGGAGGGATGTGGATTTGCCAGAAAGTGCTCCTCCACCCAGCACTCGCAGTGCATCATTGACACCGGGAACATTGGCCCACATGTCAGATTATGCCTTGCGGATCCTAAAAAGGGACCCCCGCATTGCCAAAATGAACGATGACGACTACTGGTTGGCCAGCATCCTGGATCCACGCTATAAAGGCAAATTACAAAACATCATGTCACAGGAGAACCTTGACCTAATATTGGCTAATAAACAAGCAACTCTGGTAAATCGGTTGCTTGAGGCATTCCCAGCACACAGCAGCGGTGATGGTTCTCACACGAGCCGTACGGGCCGGGGGCAGCTTGGCAGAGGTGTTCGTGGTGCACACAGCAGAAGTGGCGTTGGAGACAGGGGTTTCATGACAATGTTGTGGACTGATTTTTCAAATACTGCTCACACAACTGGTAATACTGCATCGATGGAAAGTGACAGGAGACAGCAGTTGTCAACTATGGTTACAAACTACTTTTCCTCCCATATCGATGTTCTCCCACACAGGTCATTCCCCTTTGACTATTGGGCCGCTAAACTGGACACCTGGCCTGAATTGGCCCAATATGCCTTACAGGAGCTCGCTTGCCCAGCTGCAAGTGTGCTATCGGAAAGAGTCTTCAGTGCAGCTGGATCAATACTGACAGAAAAAAGGACCCGTCTGTCAACCCAAAATGTGGATGATCTAACCTTCATTAAAATGAACCACGCATGGGTTTCCAAGGATTTTGTCCCACCTTCCCCTGATGACACATAGGGTGACAGAAAAATGGCTTGCTTTGGTCCACCTCTTCCTGGTACTTCACCTATTTCGCCTTTTGCATCAGCTGAATGTCCAACATCAACATATGCCACTTTCTAAAACTCCCTAACTGTGCTGCCTTCCCCCCATGGCCGGGGTCACCACCTACCGCACGACACCGTGCGAGTGCCGTTGCCCTGGACAGGTGGGTAGGCCGACTCTTGGGCGCGGGCACTGGCACAGGGTCCCTCATAGTGCAATCAAGTGTCTCTGACGGTGGTGGTGCACACCCGCCGTCAGACACACCGCTGTACTATGAGGGGCCCAGTGCCAGTACCGACGCCCACGAGTGGGCCCCCCTTGCTTGGGCAGGGCCCCAGCATTTGCAATCTTTACCTCTCCCTGCTCCTCCGCTGTGTAATCTGGGCCGTCAAATCCATACTGTGCCTGACACCGTCTGAGCCTGCCTCCTGAGACATATATTTTGAATGTGTACGCTATCCATACATGTTATCCGGGGATACGGTACCCTTTCTAACCTTTGTGCAATCCATACTTGGCCTAACACCGTCTGAGCCTGCCTCCTGAGACATATATTTTGAATGTGTACGCTATCCATACATGTTATCCGGGGATACGGTACCCTTTCTAACCTTTGTGCAATCCATACTTGGCCTAACACCGTCTGAGCCTGCCTCCTGAGACATATATTTTGAATGTGTACGCTATCCATACATGTTATCCAGGGATACGGTACCCTTTCTAACGTTTGTGCAATCACGTGCAATCCATACTGGGCCTAACACCGTCTGAGCCTGCCTCATGCTGTATAGACATATATTTTGAATGTGTACGCTATCCATACATGTTATCCAGGGATACGGTACCCTTTCTAACCTTTGTGCAATCCATACTGTGCCTGACACCGTCTGAGCCTGCCTCCTGAGACATATATTTTGAATGTGTACGCTATCCATACATGTTATCCGGGGATACGGTTCCCTTTCTAACCTTTGTGCAATCACGTGCAATCCATACTGGGTGTGAGAACGGCTGGCGAGCTGTTAAGCAAGCTACAGCACCTGTCCAGACAAGTACAGGGATTCCCTAGCGAGGAGACTTATTTGATTGTTTTCAATGTTGGGACAGCAATTTTTGGGGAGCACTATACTCTGGAGAATGATAGATGGGGCCCACCATACACTGGAACATTCCAAAGGTGGACATCAGACACTGGAGCAGCATTTACAGGGCCCATTATACACTAGAGCATTAGAAATGGGGCCCATTATGTTTGGAGCATTATTTGGGCCCATAAGACAGTGGAGCTTCATCCATGGGGACCAACATATACTGTAGCATTATGTGGAGCTCATCATATACTGTTTCAAACATTATATGGGACCAATGATTCTGTATGGAGAAATAGATGGGCCTCGTCATGAGATGTAAAAAGTGAGGTATTTTTCATTGTACTATACCGCTATTTATCTGCCGTATCGGAGCATGATGAGTTGTGGTATGTGTTAAAGGGGCGCTCTTTCGCCCAGGGCACATGAAAACCTGCAGCCTGCCCTCCCCACCCCCCACAACTGTAGCCAAATAACCCCCATTTTTCAGTGCGTAACTTGTATTATGAAGTTAATTAAGGTTGACAAGCTTAAGTAAGAAGAATTGATGCTTTTGGCATTCAAATGGGCACTGTAGGTGTGTTTCCTGTCCTCCTCTCACTGCCAACTTTTATTCCCCATTGACTTACATTGGGTTTCGTGTTTCGGGACGACCCCGACTTTTCCCTATAATCGGACGATCTTGCTCGACCCGACTTTTGGAAAAGTCGGGTTTCACGAAACGAAACGCGACCCTAAAAAACCAAAAGTCGCTCAACTCTAATTGTTACATCATGTTTTGCATGTTTGGTCTATATATGCATGCTCTCATCAGTTTATCCTAATTGTTTATGCACAATGACGTCTTCATGCCCCACATGACATGGGTTTCCTGCTACACCTACTGTGATTACAGCAGTCATGTGCGGTACATCTTGTGGTATCCTGACCCTGGGCTGCTGGTGTGCCACACACCGGTGGGTTATTAAATAATTACTTTCATTGTATTTAAGGTCGATTGGCCATAATGTGTCTCACTTCCCCTGACGAAACCTCACTTGATGGGGTGATACTCGTGGGGTTATATCGGCGCTCCACTTAGATTTATGACCCTTGGGAGAAGTGGGTTCCTGTCTCTCTTCTGGTAATATGCTGACATTGGGGCATTTTTTTTCTTGGAATGTGTTTTCATTGTTTGAGCTTTCCTTCTGGGTTCATAGTGTCCATCGGTTATTAGACTGGCGAGATGGTTCATATATATATTTATAGTGGTTTGAAAAAACCACTATATTGTAATCCAAATGCGGCTAACTTATTACAGTGGTTTGAAAAAAACACTATATTGTAATCCGAACGCTGCTAACTTATTATAGTGGTTTGAAAAAACCACTATATTGTAATCCGAACACGGCTAACTTATTATAGTGGTTTGAAAAAAACACTATATTGTAATCCGAACGCTGCTAACTTCTTCTTCTTCTTCTTCTTCTTCTTCTTCTTCTTCTTATTTTCCAGTTGATTTCCGCAATTAATGCGGCCCGAACCGCTACACGCACAGACTCCGTTGAGGTGTCGTTTCGAAGCCAGCGTCCATGAGAGGTGTGCTAAGTATTTTTCGTGTCGATCAGATTTGTAGTTTTTGCGCAATTTGCATTTGAAAATTTTTTTTCCCGTCATTGGAATGCACTGTCTCCAATGCTGTTCAATGGGAAATGGAAAAACGTGCCCTGAGGCGATTGAAATAGCAGTTAAGCTCATTGATATGCGCAGGCACACCCAGTTACTATGCCAACGCCTACGAACGTCACATGACGCCCCAAGGACAGAGCTTCTGCCACATAATATCAGCTCTTAAAGCAAAACCCACAGCACAAATGCAAATCTAGCTTCATCACATGACGCATGCCCCTGAGAGAGAATGTGCGCCAAAGTGGATTTAGAAGCCCAGTGAGCCACCCTGGCTCTTAAAGGGCCGACGTGCCAAAGTGATTCTTAAAGGGCCGGCGCACCGAAATGAGTCTGAAAGGGCCGGCGCGCCAAATCAAAAGCTGAGTGACCCCGGCCTCCAAATCGGAGGCTGAGCCACCCCGGCCTCCAAATCGGAGGCTGAGCCACCCCGGCCTCCAAATCGGAGGCTGAGCCACCCTGGCCTCCAAATTGGACCCAGTGTGGCCCCACTCAAAAAATCAGACCCAGAGTGGCACAGCCCACCAAATCGGACCCTGAGGGGCCCCGCCCACCAAATCGGACCCTGAGGGGCCCCGCCCACCAAATCGGACCCTGAGGGGCCCCAACCACAAAATCAGACCCTGAGGGTCCCTGGTCACAAAATCGGACCCTGAGGGGCCCCACCCACAAAATCGGACCCTGAGGGGCCCCAGCCACAAAATCGGACCCTGAGGGGCCCCAACCACAAAATCAGACCCTGAGGTGCCCCGGTCACAAAATCGGACCCTGAGGGGCCCCACCCACAAAATCAGACCCTGAGGGGCCCCAGCCACAAAATCAGACCGAGGGGCCCCACCCACAAAATCGGACCCTGAGGGGCCCCACCCACAAAATCAGACCCTGAGGGGCCCCAGCCACAAAATCAGACCGAGGGGCCCCACCCACAAAATCGGACCCTGAGAGACCCTGGCCACAAAATCGAACCCAGAGGGGCCCCAGTCACAAAATCAGACCCTAAGGGGCACCGGTCACAAAATCAGACCCTGAGGGGCCCCACCCACAAAATCAGACCCTGAGGGGCCCCACCCTAAAAATCGGACCCTGAGGGGCCCCTGCCACAAACTCAGACCCTGAGGGGCCCCAGCCACACAATTGGACCCTGAGGGGCCCCACCCACAAATCCAGACCCTGAGGGGGCCCCGGCCACAAAATCGGACCCAGCGTGGCCCCGGCCACCAAATCGGACCCTGAGGGGCCCCAACCACAAAATCAGACCCAGAGTGGCCCCGCCCACCAAATCGGACCCAGAGTGGCCCCGGCCACCAAATCGGACCCTGAGGGGCCCGGCCACCAAATCGGACCCTGAGGGGCCCGGCCACCAAATCGGACCCTGAGGGGCCCCAGCCAACAAAATCGGACCCTGAGGGGCCCCAGCCACAAAATCGGACCCTGAGGGGCCCCAGCCACAAAATCGGACCCTGAGGGGCCCCACCCACAATATCGGGCCCTGAGGGGCCCCACCCACAAAATCAGACCATGAGGCCAAAGTTGCACCTGAGAGGCACCCACAATTAAAACGGATCCTGAGTTGAAAGTCTTGCAGGGGCAGCAGTCAAGTCTCTCTTAAAGGGGCAGCCCGGGCACCATTTCAAACCACTATCTGTACTTCCTTCAGGAAATACACATCTAGCATTATTATTACTATTCAGTTGATTTCCGCAATTAATACAGCCTGAACCGCTACACGCACAGACTCCGTTGACTGTCGTTTCGAAACCAGTGTCCACGAGTGGTGTGCTAAGTATTTTTCGTGGCGATCGGATTTGTAGTTTTTGCGCAATTTGCGTTTGAAAAAACATTTTCTTATCATTGGAATGCACTGTCTCAATGCATTTTAATGGGAAAATGTTGCCATAGGGAAAACATGGGGCAGTCGTGAGGTGGCAGTTATGCTCATTGATATGTGTAGGCCAGGGCCGGCATCAGCACCCGGTGCACCCGGGCAAGTACCGGGGCCCTGGCGAGATGGGAGGACCCACTCATGCTGTCTGGGATACCCGCTGGCTGCCGCCACGCCCCTTATGTACTAACCCCATCCTGCGCCCTCCGCGAGGGACCCACGCAGTGACGCAGCCCCTTAGGCTGAGTGCACACGACTTTTTAGCCCTGCAGATTTTTCCTGTGGATTTCTTCCATTTTTCCTGCGGTTTTATTGCAGTTTTTGTGCGGTTTTCCATCGCGGTTTTCCCCCTGCGGATTTGGTGACAGGGAAGATGGAAAACCGCACAAAAGAAGTAACATGCTGCGGATTTTGTACCGCAGGAAAACTGCGTAGAAAAATCTGCAGCGTCTGCACAGCGGGGTTTTTTTTATTTGATTTTAAGGCTACTGTACATCACAATGCGGATATGCAATGTTTCTGCGCGGTAAAATCCGCTGCGGATCCGCTGCAAATCTGCATCGTGTGCACACAGCCTTAGGGCCAGCAATGATCATCGCTTCCTTCGGCTGTAATCTTGTGTGCGGTGTTGACACAGGACCTGTGGTGAGGTCACAGGAGGGGAGGAGTCAGGGGTCACATGATCAGGGTGGCTGCAGGACTCTGCTGTGCTGGTCGCTTGTCATTATGGTGCTGGTCTGGATTAGTGATGGGAAGTTCGGCTCTTTTTGGCGATCCGGCTCATTCGGCTCCGCTCACCATAAAGAGCCGGCTCTTTTGGCTCTTTTAACGGCTCTTTTTTTAATATTAATCTGTTTTCCACAGTCCTCGTTCCAGGTCTTTGCCTGTAAATTGAGGACCTCATTCTCCACCTGTATAAGGATCTAGTGAGGCAGTGTAGACTGTTATTCAGCATTGCTGTCTCCTCAGATTGTCAGCTCTTGTGATCAGGCCCCGGCTCCTCGGTTGCAGACAGTCTTACCATGTATTCCTTTCTAATCTGTGGCGTTTTTTGTACATGTCCTGTCTGGATTAGTAAGTGCTGCAATCTGTGTTGGCGCTGTATAAGTGTATAATCCGTAAAAGGTATGTTGGAAGCACTGCGCCAACACACACTCCAAAATATGTAAGCAACGCCTACTGAATGGTAAAATCAGACACTAAGGCTGTGTGCACACGCTGCGGATTAGGTGCGGATTCATCCGTGTGGATTTTGTAAAATCCGCAGGTGAAACCGCAGGTCAAATTACCTGCGGTTTTACCTGCGGATTGCTCTGCGGTTTTGCCCTGCGGTTTTTCATCTCCTCAGGAGATGGCAAACTGCAGGGGATTCCGCAGAAAGAATTGACATGTCAATTCTTTCTGCGGATTGAAAACCGCAGATAATCCGCGCGGAAAATTCCGCACCGTCTGTATTGCGATTTTTGATTCCCATAGGGAATCATGGTACTGTACACCACAGCAAAATCTGCAGCGTGTGCACACAGCCTTAGAGCAGCTGACTGGCCGGGGTGCTCGGTGTCGCACCCTCACTGATCAGACATTGCTGACCTATTCTAAGGTCAGCCAGCATTAAAGTCACAGACAACCTCGCAGGTGCACTTATTTGAAGCCTGCAAAATTATTTGGGCTAGGCCCAGTCTTGTTTCCATATTACACTGAAAAGATCCTTTATGTTCCCCATGTGGCACCCTTCCTCCTGACTCCCCTATTACTGGAGTGTAATAAAGTCATGTGTAGTAAGAATCGTTTCATATCGGCCCTGGTGATCTGATAATGAACCAGCAGTAGCCCAGCGGGACGTCTATTCCCCCCAGACTAGTAGTCCGCACCCTCATTGCTGCAGTCATTCCCTCTTGGACACGATTTATTCGCATCCTTGTTTTTTCTGCAAATGGATGCAGACGCATGGAACTGCACCCTGATGAGGATTTGGTTGGAAATGTGAAATTCTGACTTCTGGGGAGGAGGAGAGGGGAGAGGGAAGAGAGAGGAGAGAGTCTGGTGAAAGACAATGGGGCTCGGAGCCTGCGCAGTATGAAATCCACATGCAGATTGGACGCAGGCATCCTGATTCAGGTGCGTCTACATTGACAATCATATGGTTTTGCTGACACATATCAGGATGTCTGCAGATTTTTTTTAACACCCAAAATTCACAACAAGCTGCGTTTTGGGAGAACATGGAAAACCCTGATGCATCCTGATCCTGATGCAAACGCAGGTCTGTGCATCCCTATGTTAAGTATAGTGATGTAATCTGGATCAGGATTGCTACGCATCACAGCGCACAGTACCACAACGCTAGTGTGAACGCAGCCCCACTCGTGCAGCCCCTAACCAGGTGCCCCCATGTCATATACATGCTCCCAATACATTATCATTACCACACTGTAACACAGGGCACAAGCCCTTCTAGTGAGGCGGGAAAGATCACTGTATGACAGAGCAGCATGCGGACATAGTCTAGATTATGTCTGCACTCTGGTCCCATACAGCTTCATCACTTTCCCATACAGCACATCCCTCACTTCCGAGCATCAGTGCGGCAACACAGATCACTGCACACAGACCCGTGTTGTCCTGGATCCGTGCTCCATAGAGCTCCATGTTAATTCCAGACGTGTAGCCGCGGATCCGTGTGTCTCCCTGTGCCTGCGTGTTTTTCAGATGACACAAAACTGCAACAAGTTGCGTTTTTGTGCATCTGATAAAATATTCAGACACAGCAATCTGTGGGAAAACGGTGACACCTGGATGCACAGTCCCATCCGTCACCACTGAAAGTCAATGGAGACAAAAACGGATCCGTGTGCAGCCAAAATATGCAAGTGTGAAACCAGCTTAACCCTATAAGGCCATGTGCACACGGTGCGGATTCTGCTGCGGATCCGCAGCGTTTCAGGCTCTGCAGCAGATTTAGCTGTGTTTTACAGTACCATTGTTTTCAATGGTAAACTGAAAAACGCTGTGCCCATGCTGCAGATTTTTCCGCACGGATTTGCTGCGGGTTCAAATCCACAGCATGTCAATTCTTTGTGCAGAATCCGCTGCGGTTTCAACCCTCCATTGTAGAGGTGTGAAACCGCAGGCTAATCCGCAGGTCTTTTTTACCTGCAGATTTTTCCAAATCCGCAGCACCAAAAATTGTGTGCACATAGCCTAATTATTGGGGCTGGACCTAGATCTCTGCACAGTCTTGCCTGAAATCACTTTATTATATTACCCTTAAGTGGGAGTCACACATAGCAATCTCGCTAGCGATATCGCTGCTGAGTCACAAGTTTTGTGACGTAACAGCGATCTCACCAGCGAGATCGCTGTGTGTGACAGCGATCAGCGAGCGGGCCCCCCTGCCGGTATCGCTGATCACTGGAAGAAACCTCTGGACATTTTTTGGTCGCTGGTCTCCAGCTGGCCGGCACGCATCGCTGTGTGTGACAGGCGGGAGACCAGCGATCAGCTGTAAAAAATAGAATTTAAATTAAAAATATTGTTATTCTCACCTTCCGACGTCCCGCGCAGCCATCCCGCCTCTCTCCACGCTCCGGTCCCAGTGATCCTTTGCACGAATGACCGCGAGACTTTGCACTCCCGCGAGATCGTGACGTCTCGTGGTCATTCTCGCAAAGGATTACTGGGACCGGAGTGTGGAGAGAGGCAGGATGGCTGAACGGGACGTCGGAAGGTGAGAAAAACTTTATTTTTTATTTAAATTCTATTTTTTACAGGGACGGCAAGCGACGCCGGGCGCTCGGTATCGCTGTGCTGATCGCTGGTGAAGCTGTCTGTGTGACAGCTCACCAGCGATCCTGACACCTTGATATCGGTGTCGGTATCGCTGGTAAGTCGCTATGTGTGACTCCAGCTTTACCCTACCCTCAGCAAGAACTGCCGCTTCTCCCTGTAGGGTTCCTGTCCTGTGTGACTGTCCTGTATCCTCTTCACTCACTCAGTGCTGCACTGCTGCTGAGGCTGAGCTGAGTCGGCTGACTTTAACTAATAGTATAGTATACCTGAGAGTCTACATGAGACCAATTTGCTGTCACTTAAGTTTAACCCCTCTACAGTCACATGCCATATACAGTATGCCATGCTTGCATGTCTGATGCTAGGAGGAGTATATCACTTTAAATATTTCCACTCACTCCAGCACAGACAGCACACATTTCTCTCTGTCTCCTGACAGCTCTGCCTCCTCCCAGATAAATCACTGCCACTGCCTGGCGCCAGAAAAAAAAAAAAAGAACCGGCTCGTTCACAGTGCAGAGCCGGCTCATTTCGTTCCCAGCGGGGAGCCGGCTCTTTGAATCGGATCGTTCACGAACGACACATCACTAGTCTGGATGGATGAGGTAACATTTATGTGTGGGACAGTGGGGTCAGGAGGGGTTTTACATGGTGGATGTAGCAGAGCCGTGTGTGTACTTGTGTGGGGTCAGGGAGGGGTTTTACAAGGTGTATGTAGCAGAGCCGTGTGTGTACTTGTGTGGGGTCAGGAGGGGTTTACAAGGTGGATGTAGCAGTGCCATGTGTGTACTTGTGTGGGGCCAGGTGGTGTTTTACATGGTGGATGTAGCAGAGCTGTGCGTGTACTTTTGTGGGGTCAGGAGGGGTTTTACAATGTGGATGTAGCAGAGCCATGTGTGTACTTGTGTGGGGTCAGGGAGGGGTTTACAAGGTGGATGTAGCAGAGCCGTGTGTGTACTTGTGTGGGGTCAGGGAGGGGTTTACAAGGTGGATGTAGCAGAGCTGTGTGTGTTCTTGTGTGGGGTCAGGAGGGGTTTACAAGTTGGATGTAGCAGAATCGGATCGTTGTACTTGTGTGCTTGTGTGGGGTCAGGAGGTGTTTTACAAGGTGGATGTAGCAGAGCCCTGTGTATTTGTGTGGAGTCAGGAGGGGTTTACAAGGTGGATGTAGTAGAGCCGTGTGTGTTCTTGTGTGGGGTCAAGAGGGGTTTACAAGGTGGATGTAGCAGTGCCGTGTGTGTACTTATGTGCGGGGTCAGGAGGGGTTTTACAAGGTGGATGTATCAGAGCCGTGTGTGTACTTGTGTGGGGTCAGGAGGTGTTTTACACGGTGGCTGTTGCAGTGCTGTGTGTGTACTTGTGTGGGGTCAGGAGGGGTTTACAAGGTGGATGTAGCAGTGCTGTGTGTGTACTTGTGTGGGGTCAGGAGGGGTTTTACAGGGTGAATGTAGCAGAGCCGCGTGTGTACTTGTGTGGGGTCAGGAGGGGTTTTACATGGTGGATGTAGCAGAGCCGTGTGTGTACTTGTGTGGGGTCAGGAGGGGTTTTACATGGTGGATGTAGCAGAGCCGTGTGTGTACTTGTGTGGGGTCAGGAGGGGTGTTTCAAGTTGGATGTAGCAGAGCCGTGTGTGTACTTGTGTGGGGTCAAGAAGGGTTTACAAGGTGGATGTAGCAGGGCCGTGTGTGTACTTGTGAGGGGTCAGGAGGGGTTTTACATGGTGGATGTAGCAGTGCCGTGTGTGTAGTTGTGTGGGGTCAGGAGGGGTTTACAAAGTGGATGTAGCAGAGCCATGTGTGTACTTGTGTGGGTCAGGAGGTGTTTTACAAGGTGAATGTAGCAGAGCCGTGTGTGTACTTGTGTGGGGTCAGGAGGGGTTTACAAGGTGGATGTAGCAGAGCCGTGTGTGTACTTGTGTGGGGTCAGGAGGGGTTTTTCAAGGTAGATGTAGCAGAGCCGTGTGTGTACTTGTGTGGGGTCAGGAGGGGTTTTACAAGGTGGATATAGCAGTGCCGTGTGTGTTCTTGTGTGGGGTCAGGAGGGGTTTTACAAGGTGGATGTAGCAGAGCCGTGTGTGTTCTTGGGTGGGGTCAGAAGGGGTTTACAAGGTGTATGGAGCAGAGCCGTGTGTGTATGAGGTGTACGGAGCAGACCCGTGTGTGTACGAGGTGTACAGAGAGGAGCCGTGTGTTTATGGAGCGGAGCCGTGTGTTTATGGAGCGGAGCAGAGCCGGGGGTGTGCGAAGTGTATGGTGGGGAGCATTTATACCTCCCGAGTCCCAACCGGGGACAGTCCCGATTTTGAGAGAGAGACTGCCCCAGCCGGGAGCATACTTTCCCCGCGGGACACAGGAGTACACAGCGGAGCCCCAAGGAGCAATTTAAAACTTGCACGTAACGTTCTGCCTGATTTGACGTGCTGGAAGCTGACCAGAAATGAGGTAATTTCGGGAGGAGATTGTGATGGAACCATGGAGGCACTTCAGGGAATGCTTCAGATCCATCACCGTGTCCTCCTCTGACAGAGCGGACAGCGGGATCGCCTTGGAATCGGGGATGTCGGCCATGTGAGCAGATCATGATATGTCCTGCACCAGGAGGCTCAGGTGGGCACTACAATGGGAGCTGGGCTGCTATAGTATCTTTATAGAATTTTTCTTTCTCTGTTTCTTTCTCTCTCTGTTCTTTCTCTCTCTCTCTGTTCTCTTTCTTTCTTTCTTTCTTTCTGTCTCTGTTCTTTCTCTCTCTTTCTCTGGCCCCGCCCACCAAATCGGCCCCCGAGTGGCCCCCACAGTTAAAACGGATCCTGAGTTGAAGTCTTGCAGGGGCACAGGCAAGTCTCTCATAAAGGGGCAGCCCAGGCACCATTTCAAACCACTATCTGTACTTCCTTCAGGAAATACACATCTAGTTATAGTGGTTTGAAAAAACCACTATATTTTAATCCGAACGCTGCTAACTTATTATAGTGGTTTGAAAAAACCACTATATTGTAATCCGAACGCTGCTAACTTATTATAGTGGTTTGAAAAAACCACTATATTGTAATCCGAACGCTGCTAACTTCTTATTATTTTCCAGTTGATTTCCGCAATTAATGCGGCCCGAACCGCTACACGCACAGACGCCGTTGAGGTGTCGTTTCAAAGCCAGCGTCCATGAGAGGTGTGCTAAGTATTTTTCGTGGCGATCGGATTTGTAGTTTTTGCGCAATTTGCGTTTGAAAAAACATTTTCTTATCACTGGAATGCACTGTCTCAATGCATTTCAATGGGAAATGGCAAAATGTGCCCTGAGGCGATTGAAATGGCAGTTGAGCTCATTGATATGCGCAGGCAGAACCAGTTACTATGCCAACGCCTACGAACGTCACATGACGCCCCAAGACAGAGCTTCTGCCACATATCAGCTCTTAAAGCAAAACCCACAGCACAAATGCAAATCTAGCTTCATCACATGACGCATGCCCCTGAGAGAGAATGTCCGCCAAAGTGGATTTAGAAGAAGCCCAGTGAGCCAAACTAGCTCTTAAAGGGCCGATGCGCCAAAGTGATTGTTAAAGGGCCGGCGCACCGAAATGAGTCTTAAAGGGCCGACACGCCAAATCGAAAGCTGAGTGACCCCAGGCTCCAAATAGGAGGCTGAGCCACCCCAGCCTCCAAATAGGAGGCTGGGCCACCCCGGGCTCCAATTCGGATGATGAGCCACCCCGGCCTCCAAATCGGAGGCTGAGCCACCCCGGCCTCCAAATCGGAGGCTGAGCCACCCCGGCCTCCAAATCGGAGGCTGAGCCACCCCGGCCTCCAAATCGGAGGCTGAGCCACCCCGGCCTCCAAATCGGAGGCTGAGCCACCCCGGCCTCCAAATCGGAGGCTGAGCCACCCCGGCCTCCAAATCGGAGGCTGAGCCACCCCGGCCTCCAAATCGGAGGCTGAGCCACCCCGGCCTCCAAATCGGAGGCTGAGCCACCCCGGCCTCCAAATCGGAGGCTGAGCCACCCCGGCCTCCAAATCGGAGGCTGAGCCACCCCGGCCTCCAAATCGGAGGCTGAGCCACCCCGGCCTCCAAATCGGAGGCTGATCGACCCTGGGGTCCAAATCGGACCCTGAGGGGCCCCGCCCACCAAATCGGACCCTGAGGGGCCCAACCAACAAAATCGGACCCTGAGGGGCCCAACCAACAAAATCGGATCCTGTGGGGCCCCACCCACCAAATTAGACCCTGAGGCCAAAGTGGTCTCTGAGAGGCACCCACATTTAAAACGGATCCTGAGTTGAAAGTCTTGCAGGGGCAGCAGGCAAGTCTCTCTAAAAGGGGCAGCCGGGTACGATTTCAAACCACTATCTGTACTTCCTTCAGGAAATACACATCTAGTTCTTCTTCTTCTTATTATTATTATAGTGGTTTGAAAAAACCACTATATTGTAATCCGAACGCTGCTAACTTATTCTTCTTATTAATATTATTATTATTATTATTAAGTTGATTTCCGCAATTAATGCGGCCCGAACCGCTACACGCACAGACTCCATTGAGGTGTCGTTTCGAAGCCAGCGTCCATGAGAGGTGTGCTAAGTATTTTTCGTGTCGATCGGATTTTTAGTTTTTGAGCAATTTGCGTTTGAAAATTTTTTTTCCCGTCATTGGAATGCACTGTCTCCAATGCTTTTCAATGGGAAATGGCAAAACGTGCCCTGAGGCGATTGAAATAGCAGTTAAGCTCATTGATATGTGCAGGCAGACCCAGTTACTATGCCAACGCCTACGAACGTCACATGACGCCCCGAGGACAGAACTTCTGCCACATAATATCAGCTCTTAAAGCGAAACCCACAGCACTAATGCAAATCTAGCTTCATCACATGACACATGCCCCTGAGAGAGAGTGTGCGCCAAAGTGGATTTAGAAGAAGCCCATTGAGCCAAACTAGCTTTTAAAGGGCCGACGCGCCAAAGTGATTGTTAAAGGGCCGACGCGCCAAAGTGATTGTTAAAGGGCCGGCGCACCGAAATGAGTCTTAAAGGGCCGACACGCCAAATCGAAAACTGATGACCACAGGCTTCAAATGGGAGGCTGATCGACTCCCCCGGCCTCCAAATGGGAGGCTGATCGACTCCCCCGGCCTCCAAATGGGAGGCTGATCGACTCCCCCGGCCTCCAAATGGGAGGCTGATCGACTCCCCTGGCCTCCAAATGGGAGGCTGATCGACTCCCCCGGCCTCCAAATGGGAGGCTGATCGACTCCCCCGGCCTCCAAATGGGAGGCTGATCGACTCCCCCGGCCTCCAAATGGGAGGCTGATCGACTCCCCCGGCCTCCAAATGGGAGGCTGATCGACTCCCCCGGCCTCCAAATCGGAGGCTGAGCCACCCCGGCCTCCAAATCGGAGGCTGAGCCACCCCGGCCTCCAAATCGGAGGCTGAGCCACCCCGGCCTCCAAATCGGAGGCTGAGCCACCCCGGCCTCCCAAATCGGAGGCTGAGCCACCCCGGCCTCCCAAATCGGAGGCTGAGCCACCCCGGCCTCCCAAATCGGAGGCTGAGCCACCCCGGCCTCCCAAATCGGAGGCTGAGCCACCCCGGCCTCCCAAATCGGAGGCTGAGCCACCCCGGCCTCCCAAATCGGAGGCTGAGCCACCCCGGCCTCCCAAATCGGAGGCTGAGCCACCCCGGCCTCCCAAATCGGAGGCTGAGCCACCCCGGCCTCCCAAATCGGAGGCTGAGCCACCCCGGCCTCCCAAATCGGAGGCTGAGCCACCCCGGCCTCCCAAATCGGAGGCTGAGCCACCCCGGCCTCCCAAATCGGAGGCTGAGCCACCCCGGCCTCCCAAATCGGAGGCTGAGCCACCCCGGCCTCCCAAATCGGAGGCTGAGCCACCCCGGCCTCCCAAATCGGAGGCTGAGCCACCCCGGCCTCCCAAATCGGAGGCTGAGCCACCCCGGCCTCCCAAATCGGAGGCTCTTTGACTCTGGCCTCCAAATCGGAGGCTGAGCGACCCCGGCCTCAAATCTTACCCAGAGTGGCCCCACCCACCAAATCGGACCCAGAGTGGCCCTGCCCACCAAACCAGACTTTGAGGGGCCCCGCCCACCAAATCGGACCCTGTGGGGCCCCGCCCACCAAATCGGACCCAGAGTGGCCCCGCCCACCAAATCGGACCCAGAGTGGCCCCGCCCACCAAATCGGACCCAGAGTGGCCCCGCCCACCAAATCGGACCCAGAGTGGCCCCGCCCACCAAATCGGACCCAGAGTGGTCCCGCCCACCAAATCGGACCCAGAGTGGTCCCGCCCACAAAATCTGACCCTGAGGGGCCCCACCCACAAAATCTGACCCTGAGGGGCCCCACCCACAAAATCTGACCCTGAGGGGCCCCACACAAAATCGGAACCTGAGGGGCCACACCCACAAAATCGAAGCCTGAGAGATCCCCGCCAACAATTCAAGCCCTGAGGCACCCAGGCCAAGTAATCGGATCCTGAGGGGCCCCACCCACCAAATCAGACCCCGAGGCCAAAGTGGCCTCTGAGAGGCACTCACAGTTAAAACGGATCCTGAGTTGAAAGTCTTGCAGGGGCAGCAGGCAAGTCTCTCTTAAAGGGGCAGCCCGGGCACCATTTCAAACCACTATCTGTACTTCCTTCAGGAAATACACATCTAGTTATTATTATTCAGTTGATTTCCGCAATTAATGTGGCCCGAACCGCTACACGCACAGACTCCATTGAGGTGTCGTTTCGAAGCCAGCGTCCACGAGAGGTGTGCTAAGTATTTTTCGTGTCGATCGGATTTGTAGTTTTTGCGCAATTTGCATTTGAAAATTTTTTTTCCCGTCATTGGAATGCACTGTCTCCAATGCTTTTCAATGGGAAGCTTAAAACATGCCCTGAGGCGATTGAAATGGCAGTTGAGCTCATTGATATGCGCAGGCACACCCAGTTACTATGCCAACGCCTACGAACACCACATGACGCCCCCAGGAGAGAGCTTCTGCCACATAATATCAGCTCTTAAAGCAAAACCCACAGCACAAATGCAAATCTAGCTTCATCACATGACGCATGCCCCTGAGAGAGAATGTGTACGCCAAAGTGGATTTAGAAGCCCAGTGAGCCACCCTGGCTCTTTAAGGGCTGACGCGCCAAAGTGATTCTTAAAGAGCCGGCGCACCAAAATGAGTCTTAAAGGGCCGGCGCGCCAAATCGAAAGCTGAGTGACACAAGGCTCCAAATCGGAGGCTGAGTCGCCCCGGCCTCCAAATCGGAGGCTGAGTGACACAAGGCTCCAAATCGGAGGCTGAGTCGCCCCGGCCTCCAAATCGGAGGCTGAGTCGCCCCGGCCTCCAAATCGGAGGCTGAGTCGCCCCGGCCTCCAAATCGGAGGCTGAGTCGCCCCGGCCTCCAAATCGGAGGCTGAGTCGCCCCGGCCTCCAAATCGGAGGCTGAGTCGCCCCGGCCTCCAAATCGGAGGCTGAGTCGCCCCGGCCTCCAAATCGGAGGCTGAGTCGCCCCGGCCTCCAAATCGGAGGCTGAGTCGCCCCGGCCTCCAAATCGGAGGCTGAGTCGCCCCGGCCTCCAAATCGGAGGCTGAGTCGCCCCGGCCTCCAAATCGGAGGCTGAGTCGCCCCGGCCTCCAAATCGGAGGCTGAGTCGCCCCGGCCTCCAAATCGGAGGCTGAGTCGCCCCGGCCTCCAAATCGGAGGCTGAGTCGCCCCGGCCTCCAAATCGGAGGCTGAGTCGCCCCGGCCTCCAAATCGGAGGCTGAGTCGCCCCGGCCTCCAAATCGGAGGCTGAGTCGCCCCGGCCTCCAAATCGGAGGCTGAGTCGCCCCGGCCTCCAAATCGGAGGCTGAGTCGCCCCGGCCTCCAAATCGGAGGCTGAGTCGCCCCGGCCTCCAAATCGGAGGCTGAGTCGCCCCGGCCTCCAAATCGGAGGCTGAGTCGCCCCGGCCTCCAAATCGGACCCTGAGGGGCCCCACCCACAAAATCAGACCCTGAGGCCAAAGTGGCCCCTGAGAGGCACCCACAGTTAAATCGTATCCTGAGTTGAAAGTCTTGCAGGGGCAGCAGGCAAGTCTCTCTTAAAGGGGCAGCCCGGGCACCATTTCAAACCACTATCTGTACTTCCTTCAGGAAATACACATCTAGTATTATTATTACTATTCAGTTGATTTCCGCAATTAATGTGGCCTGAACCGCTACACGCACAGACTACGTTGAGGTTTCGTTTCGAAGCCCGCGTTCACGAGAGGTGTGCTAAGTATTTTTAATGTCGATCAGATTTATAGTTTTTGCGCAGTTTGAGTTTGAAAAAACATTTTCCTGTCATTGGAATGCACTGTCTCAATGCATTTCAATTGAAAAATTTTGCCATAGGGAAAACATGGGGCAGTCATGAGGTGATTCAAGTAGCAGTTAAGCTCATTGATATGCGCAGGCACACCCAGTTACTATGCCAACGCCTACGAACTTTTCATGACCCCTCCAGGACAGAGTTTCTGGCAGATAATATCAGCTCTTAAAGCGAAACCCAGAGCACAAATGCAAATCTAGCTTCATCACATGACGCATGCCCCTGAGAGAGAATATGCGCCAAAGTGGATTTAAAAGCCCAGTGCGCCAAACTGGCTCTTAAATGGCCGACGCGCCTAAGTGATTCTTAAAGGGCCGGCGCACCAAAATGAGTCTTAAAGGGCCAGCACGCCAAATCGAAAGCTGAGTGACCCCAGGCTCCAAATCGGAGGCTGATTTACCCTGGCCTACAAATCGGAGGCTGATCGACCCTAGCCTACAAAACGGAGACTGAGCCACCCTGGCCTCCAAATCGGACCCAGAGTGGCACAGCCCACCAAATCGGACCCTGAGGGGCCCCGCCCACTAAACTGGACCCTGAGGGGCTCCGCCCACAAAATCGGACTCAGAGCGGCCCCGCCCACCAAATGAGACCAACAGTGGCCCCGCCCACCAAATCAGACCCTGAGGGGCCCTGCCCACCAAATCAGACCCAGAGGGGCCCTGCCCACCAAATCGGACCCTGAGGGGCCACGCCCACCAAATCGGACCCTGAGGGGCCACGCCCACCAAATCGGACCCTGAGGGGCCACGCCCACCAAATCGGACCCTGAGGGGCCACGCCCACCAAATCGGACCCTGAGGGGCCTCGCTCACCAAATCGGACCCTGAGGGGCCCCAACCACAAAATCGGACCCTGAGGGGTCCAGGCCACAAAATCGGACCCTGAGGGGCCCCGGCCACAAAATCGGACCCTGAGGGGCCCCGGTCACAAAATCGGACCTTGAGGGGCTCGGGGCACAAAATCAGACCCTGAGCGGCCCCACCCGCAAAATCGGACCCTGAGGGGCCCCACCCACAAAATCAGACCCTGAGGGGCCACACCCACCAAATCAAACCCTGAGGGATCCCGGCCACCAATTCAAGCCCTGAGGAGCCCAGGCCACCGAATCGGATCCTGAGGGGCCCCACCCACCAAATCAGACCCTGAGGCCAAAGTGGCCCCTGAGAGGCACCCACAGTTAAAACGGATCCTGACTTGAAAGTCTTGCAGGGGCAGCAGGCAAGTCTCTCTTAAAGGGGCAGCCCGGGCACCATTTCAAACCACTATCTGTACTTCCTTCAGGAAATACATATCTAGTATTATTATTACTATTCAGTTGATTTCCTCAATTAATGCGGCCCGAACCGCTACACGCAAAGACTCCGTTGAGGTGTCGTTTCGAAGCCAGGGTCCATGAGTGGTGTGCTAAGTATTTTTCGTGTCGATTGGATTTGTAGTTTTTGCGCAATTTGCGATAGAAATTTTTATTTTTCCCGTCATTGGAATGAATTGTCTCAATGCATTTGAATGGGGAAATTTTGCCATAGTCAAAACGTGCCCTGACGCGATTGAAATGGCAATTGAGCTCATTGATATGCGCAGGCAAACCCAGTTACTATGCCAACGCCTACGAACGTCACATGACGCCCCCAGGACAGAGCTTCTGCCGCATAATATCAGCTCTTAAAGCGAAACCCACAGCACAAATGCAAATCTAGCTTCATCACATGACGCATGCCCCTGAGAGAGAATGTGCGCCAAAGTGGATTTAGAAGCCCAGTGAGCCACCCTGGCTCTTAAAGGGCCGATGTGCCAAAGTGATTCTTAAAGGGCCGGCGCACCGAAATGAGTCTTAAAGGGACGGCGCGCCAAATCGAAAGCTGAGTGACCCCTGCCTCCAAATCGGAGGCTGAGCCACCCCAGCTTCCAAATCGGAGGCTGAGCCACCCTGGCCTCCAAATCGGACCCAGTGTGGCCCCGCTCAAAAAATCAGACCCAGAGTGGCCCCGCCCACCAAATTGGACCCAGAGTGGCCCCGCCCACCAAATTGGACCCAGAGTGGCCCCGCCCACCAAATTGGACCCAGAGTGGCCCCGCCCACCAAATTGGACCCAGAGTGGCCCCGCCCACCAAATTGGACCCTGAGGGGCCCCACCCACAAAATCAGACCCTGAGGGACCCCGACCACAAAATCGGACCCTGAGGGGCCCCGCCCACCACATTAGACCCTGAGGGGCCCCACCCTCAAAATCGGACCCAGAGGGGCCCCGGCCACAAAATCGGACCCTGATGGGCCCCACCCACAAAATCGGACCCTGATGGGCCCCACCCACAAATCCAGACCCTGAGGGGCCCCAGCCACAAAATCGGACCCTGAGAGACCCCGGCCACAAAATCGGACCCTGAGGGGCCCCGGTCACAAAATCGGACCCTGAGGGGCCCCGGTCACAAAATCGGACCCTGAGGGGCCCCACCCGCAAAATCGGACCCTGAGGGGCCCCACCCGCAAAATCGGACCCTGAGGGGCCCCACCCGCAAAATCGGACCCTGAGGGGCCCCACCCGCAAAATCAGACCCTGAGGGGCCCCACCCGCAAAATCGGACCCTGAGGGGCCCCGTCCACAAAATCAAGCCCTGAGGGGCCCAACCCACAAAATCAGACTCAGTGTCCCCGCCCACCAAATTGGACTCTGAAGGGCCCCGTCCACCAAATCGGACCCTGAGGGGCCCCGCCCACCAAATCGGACCCTGAGGGGCCCCGCCCACCAAATCGGACCCTGAGGGGCCCCGCCCACCAAATCGGACCCTGAGGGGCCCCGCCCACCAAATCGGATTCTGAAAGGCCCCGCCCACTAAATCGGATTCTGAAAGGCCCCAACCACAAAATCGGACCCTGAGGGGCCCCGCTGACCAAATTGAACTCTGAGGGGCCCCGCCCACCAAATCGTACCCAGAGTTGCCCGCCCACCAAATCAGACCTAGACTGGCCCCGCTCATCAAATTGGACCCCGAGGGTCCCCGCCCACCAAATTGGACCCCGAGGGGCCCCGCCCACCAAATTGGACCCCGAGGGGCCCCGCCCACCAAATTGGACCCCGAGGGGCCCCGCCCACCAAATCGGACCCCGAGGGATCCCGCCCACCAAATCGGACCCCGAGGGATCCCGCCCACCAAATCGGACCCCGAGGGATCCCGCCCACCAAATCGGACCCTGAGGGGCCCCGCCCACCAAATCGGACCCTGAGGGGCCCCACCCACAAAATCAGACCCTGAGGGGCCCCAACCACAAAATTGGACCCTGAGGGGCCCCGGCCACAAAATTGGACCCTGAGGGGCACCACCCACCAAATTGGACCCTGAGTGGCCCCTGCCACAAAATCGGACCCTGAGGGTCCCCACCCACCAAATCAGCCCCTGAGGGGCCCCACCCACCAAATCGGACCCTGAGGGGCCCCACCCACCAAATTGGACCCTGAGGTGCCCCACCCACAAAATCGGGCCCTGAGGGCCCCACCCACAAAATCGGACCCTGAGGCCAAAGTGGCCCCTGAGAGGCACCCACAGTTAAAACGGATCCTGAGTTGAAAGTCTTGCAGGTGCAGCAGGCAAGTCTCTTAAAGGGGCATCCCGGGCAGCATTTCAAACCACTATCTGTACTTCCTTCAGGAAATACACATCTAGTTCTTCTTATTATTCAGTTGATTTCCGCAATTAATGCGGCCCGAACCGCTACACGCACAGACTCCGTTGAGGTGTTGTTTCGAAGCCAGCATCCATGAGAGGTGTGCTAAGTATTTTTCGTGTCGATCGGATTTGTAGTTTTTGCGCAATTTGCGTTTGAAAATTTTTTTTCACGTCATTGGAATGCACTGTCTCCAATGCTTTTCAATGGGAAGCTTAAAACATGCCCTGAGGCGATTGAAATGGCAGTTGAGCTCATTGATATGCGCAGGGGCACACCCAGTTACTATGCCAACGCCTACGAACATCACATGACGCCCCCAGGAGAGAGCTTCTGCTACATAATATCAGCTCTTAAAGCAAAACCCACAGCACAAATGCAAATCTAGCTTCATCACATGACGCATTCCCCTGAGAGAGAATGTGCGCCAAAGTGGATTTAGAAGCCCAGTGAGCCACCCTGGCTCTTAAAGGGCCGACGCGCCAAACTGATTCTTAAAGAGCCGGCGCACCAAAATGAGTCTTAAAGGGCCGACGCGCCGAATCGAAAGCTGAGTGACCCAAGGCTCCAAATCGGAGGCTGATAGACCCTGGCCTACAAAAAGGAGGTTGAGCCACCCTGGCATCCAAATCGGGCCCAGAGTGGCCCCGCCCACCAAATCGGACCCAGAGTGGCCCCGCCCACCAAATCGGACCCTAAGGGGCCCCACCCACAAAATCAGACCCTAAGGGCCCCACCCACAAAATCGGACCCTGAGGGGCCCCACCCACAAAATCGGACCCTGAGGGGCCCCACCCACAAAATTGGACCCTGAGGGGCCCCACCCACAAAATTGGACCCTGAGGGGCCCCGGCCACAAAATTGGACCCTGAGGGGCCCCACCCACAAAATCGGACTTTGAGGGGCCCCACCCACAAAATCGGACTTTGAGGGGCCACACCCACAAAATCAGACCTGAGGGGCTTCGCCCACCAAATCAGACCTAGAGTGGCCCAGCCTATCAAATCGGACCGTGAAGGTCCCCGCCCACCTAATTAGACCCAGAGAGGCCCCAACCACAATATCGGACCCTGAGAGGCCTCGGCCACAAAATCGAACCCTGAGGAGCCCCTGCCACAAAATCGGACCCTGAGGGGCTCCGGACACAAAATCGGACCCTGAGGTGCCCCAACCACAAAACCGGACCCTGAGAGTCCCCAACCACAAAATGGGACCCTGAGGGGCCCCAACCACAAAATGGGACCCTGAGGGGCCCCGGCCACGAAATCGGACCCTGAGGGGAGCCGGCCACAAAATCGGACCCTGAAGGGCCCCAACCACAAAATCGGACCCTGAGGGGCCCCAACCACAAAATCGGACCCTGAGGGGCCCCAACCACAAAATCGGACCCTGAGGGGCCCCGGCCACAAAATCGGACCCTGAGAGACCCCAGCCACAAAATCGAACCCTGAGGGGCCCCACCCACAAAATCGGACCCTGAGGGGCCCCGGCCATAAAATCGGACCCTGAGGGGCCCCGGCCATAAAATCGGACCCTGAGGGGCCCCGGCCATAAAATCGGACCCTGAGGGGCCCCGGCCATAAAATCGGACCCTGAGGGGCCCCGGCCACAAAATCGTACCCTGAGGGGCCCCGGCCACAAAATCGTACCCTGAGGGGCCCCGGCCACAAAATCGTACCCTGAGGGGCCCCACCCACAAAATCAGACCCTAAGGGGCCCACCCATAAAATCGGACCCTGAGGGGACCCACCCACAAAATCGGACCCTGAGGGGCCACACCCACAAAATCGGACCCTGAGAGGCCACACCCACAAAATTGGACCCTGAGGAATCCCGGCCACTAATTAAAATCCTGAGGAGCCCAGGCCACCGAATCGGTTCCTGAGGGGCCCCACCCACCAAATCAGACCCTGAAGCCAAAGTGGCCCCTGAGAGGCAACCACATTTAAAACGGATCCTGAATTGAAAGTCTTGCAGGGGCAGCAGCCAAGTCTCTCTTAAAGGGGCAGCCCAGGCACCATTTCAAACCACTATCTGTACTTCCTTCAGGAAATACACATCTAGTTGTTATTATTAAGTTGATTTCCGCAATTAATACAGCCCGAACCGCTACAAGCACAGACGCCGTTGAGGTGTCGTTTCGAAGCCAGCGTCCACGAGAGGTGTGCTAAGTATTTTTCATGTCGATCGGATTTGTAGTTTTTGTGCAATTTGCGTTTGAAAAATTTTTTCCCGTCAATGGAATGCACTGTCTCCAATGCTTTTCAATGGGAAATGGCAAAACGTGCCCTGAGGCGATTTAAATAGCAGTTAAGCTCATTGATATGCACAGGCACACCCAGTTACTATGCCAACGCCTACGAACATCACATAACGTCCCAAGGACAGAGCTTCTGCCACATAATATCAGCTCTTAAAGCGAAACCCACAGCACAAATGCAAATCTAGCTTCATCACATGACACATGCCCCTGAGAGAGAATGTGCGCCAAAGTGGATTTAGAAGCCCAGTGAGCCACCCTGGCTCTTAAAGCGCCGACGTGCCAAAGTGATTCTTAAAGGGCCGCCGCGCCAAATCGAAAGCTGAGTGACCCCAGCCTCCAAATCGGAGGCTGAGCCACCCCGACCTCCAAATCGGAGGCTGAACCACCCAGGCCTCCAAATCGGTGGCTGAGCCACCCTGGCCTCCAAATCGGACCCAGTGTGGCCCCGCTCAAAAAATCAGACCCAGAGTGGCACAGCCCACCAAATCGGATCCTGAGGGGCCCCGCCCACCAAATCAGACTCCGAGTGGCCCCGTCCACCAAATCGGACCCTGAGGAGCCCCGCCCACCAAATCGGACCCTGAGGAGCCCCGCCCACCAAATCGGACCCTGAGGAGCCCCGCCCACCAAATCGGACCCTGAGGAGCCCCGCCCACCAAATCAGACCCTGAGTAGCCCCACCCACCAAATTGGACCCAGAGTGACCCCACCCACCAAATTGGACCCAGAGTGACCCCGCCCACCAAATCGGACCCTGAAGGGCCCGGCCATCAAATCGGACCCTGAAGGGCCCCGCCCATCAAATCGGACCCTGAGGGGCCCTGCCCATCAAATCGGACCCTGAGGGGCCCCGCCCACCAAATCGGACCCTGAGGAGCCCCGCCCACCAAATCGGACCCAGAATGACCCCGCCCACCAAATCGGACCCAGAGGGGCCCCAACCATCAAATCGGACCATGAAGGGCCCCGCCCACCAAATCGGACCCAGAAGGGCCCCGCCCACCAAATCAGACCCAGAGGGGCCCAGCCCACCAAATCGGACCATGAGGGGCACCGCCCACTAAATCGGACCCAGAGTGGCCCCACCCACCAAAATGGACCCAGGTGGCTCCACCCACAAAATCAGACCTAAGGGGCCCCACCCACAAAATCGGACCCTGAGAGACCCCGGCCACAAAATCGAACCTAGAGGGGCCCCAGTCATAAAATAGGACCCTGAGGGGCCCCAACCACGAAATCAGACCCTGAGGTGCCCCGGTCACAAAATCGGACCCTGAGGGGCCCCACCCACAAAACCAGACCCTGAGGGGCCCCACCCACAAAACCAGACCCTGAGGGGCCCCAGCCACAAAATCAGACCGTGAGGGGCCCCACCCACAAAATCAGACTCTGAGAGACCCCGGCCACAAAATCAAACCCAGATGGTCCCCAGTCACAAAATCGGACCCTGAGGGGCCCCAGTCACAAAATCGGACCCTGAGGGGACCCACCCACAAAATCGGACCCTGAGGGACCCCAGCCACAAAATCGGACCCTGAGGGGCCCCACCCACAAAATCGGACCCTGAGGGGCCCCACCCACAATTCCAGACCCTGAGGGGCACCGGCCACAAAATCGGACCCTGAGTGGACCCGCCCACCAAATCGGACCCTGAGGGGCCCCGCCCATCAAATCGGACCCTGAGGGGCCCCGCCCACCAAATCGGACCCAGATTGACCCCGCCCACCAAATCGGACCCAGATTGACCCCGCCCACCAAATTGGACCCTGAAGGGCCCCGCCCACTAAATCGGACCCAGTGGGGCCCCGCCCACCAAATCGGACCCATAGGGGCTCCGCCCACCAAATCGGACCATGAGGGGCACCGCCCACTAAATCGGACCCAGAGTGGCCCCACCCACCAAAATGGACCCAGGTGGCTCCACCCACAAAATCAGAACTAAGGGGCCCCACCCACAAAATCGGACCCTGAGTGGGCCCGGCCACAAAATCAGACCCTGAGGGGCCCCGTCACAAAATAGGACCCTGAGGGGCCCCAACCACAAAAGCAGACCCTGAGGTGCCCCAGTCACAAAATCGGACCCTGAGGGGCCCCACCCACAAAACCAGACCCTGAGGGGCCCCACCCACAAAATCGGACACTGAGAGACCCCGGCCACAAAATCGAACCCAGAGGGGCCCCAGTCACAAAATCAGACCCTGTGTGGCCACACCCACAAAATCGGACCCTGAGACCCCAGTCACAAAATCAGACCCTAAGGGGCCCGGTCACAAAATCGGACCCTGAGGGGCCCCACCCACAAAATCAGACCCTGAGGGACCCCAGCCACAAAATCGGACCCTGAGGGACCCCACCCACAAAATCGGACCCTGAGGGTCCCCGGTCACAAAATCGGACCCTGAGGTGCCCCACCCACAGAATCAGACCCTGAGGTGCCCCACCCACAGAATCAGACCCTGAGGTGCCCCACCCACAGAATCAGACCCTGAGGGGCCCCAGCCACAAAATCGGACCCTGAGGGGCCCCACCCACCAATCGGACCCAGAGGGGCCCCGCCCACCAAATCGGACCATGAGGGGCACCGCCCACTAAATCGGACCCAGGTGGCTCCACCCACAAAATCAGACCTAAGGGGCCCCACCCACAAAATCGGACCCTGAGTGGGCCCAGCACAAAATCAGACCCTGAGGGGCCCCAACCACAAAATCGGACCCTGAGAGACCCCGGCCACAAAATCGAACCTAGAGGGGCCCCAGTCATAAAATAGGACCCTGAGGGGCCCCAACCACAAAATCAGACCCTGAGGTGCCCCGGTCACAAAATCGGACCCTGAGGGGCCCCACCCACAAAATCAGACCCTGAGGGGCCCCACCCACAAAACCAGACCCTGAGGGGCCCCAGCCACAAAATCAGACCGTGAGGGGCCCCACCCACAAAATCAGACTCTGAGAGACCCCGGCCACAAAATCAAACCCAGAGGGTCCCCAGTCGCAAAATCGGACCCTGAGGGGCCCCGGTCAAGAAATCGGACCCTGAGGGGCCCCACCCACAAAATCAGACCCTGAGGGACCCCAGCCACAAAATCGGACCCTGAAGGGCCCCACCCACAAAATCGGACCCTGAGGGGACCAACCCACAATTCCAGACCCTGAGGGGCACCGGCCACAAAATCGGACCCTGAGGGGCCCCGCCCATCAAATCGGACCCTGAGGGGCCCCGCCCACCAAATCGGACCCTGAGGAGCCCCGCCCACCAAATCGGACCCTGAAGGGCCCCGCCCACTAAATCGGACCCAGTGGGGCCCCGCCCACCAAATCGGACCCATAGGGGCTCCGCCCACCAAATCGGACCCTGATGTGCCCCGCCCACTAAATCGGACCCAGTGGGGCCCCGCCCACCAAATCGGACCCATAGGGGATCCACCCACCAAATCAGACCTGAGGGGCCCCACCCACAAAATCGGACCCTGAGTGGGCCCAGCCACAAAATCAGACCCTGAGGGGCCCCAAACACAAAATCGGACCCTGAGAGACCCCGGCCACAAAATCGAACCTTGAGGGGCCCCAGTCACAAAATAGGACCCTGAGGGGCCCCAACCACAAAATCAGACCCTGAGGTGCCCCAGTCACAAAATCGGACCCTGAGGGGCCCCACCCACAAAATCAGACCCTGAGGGGCCCCAGCCACAAAATCAGACCCTGAGGGTCCCCACCCACAAAATCGGACCCTGAGTGACCCCGGCCACAAAATCGAACCCAGAAGGGCCCCAGTCACAAAATCAGACCCTGAGGGGCCACACCCACAAAATCGGACCCTGAGAGACCCCGGCCACAAAATCGAACCCAGAGGGGCCCCAGTTACAAAATCAGACCCTAAGGGGCCCCGGTCACAAAATCGGACCCTGTGGGGCCCCAGCCACAAAATCAGACCCTGTGGGGCCCCACCCACCAAATCGGACCCAGAGTGGCCCCGCCCACCAAATCGGACCCTGAGAGGCCCCGCCCACCAAATCGGACCCAGAGTGGCCCCGCCCACCAAATCGGACCCTGAGAGGCCCCACCCACCAAATCGGACCCAGAGTGGTCCCGCCCACCAAATCGGACCCAGAGTGGTCCCGCCCACCAAATAGGACCCAGAGGGTCTCCGCCCACAAAATCTGACCCTGAGGGGCCCCACCCACAAAATCTGACCCTGAGGGGCCCCAACCACAAAATCGGACCCTGATTGGTCCCAACCACAAAATCGGACCCTGAGGGGCCCCACACAAAATCGGAACCTGAGGGGCCACACCCACAAAATCGAAGCCTGAGAGATCCCCGCCAACAATTCAAGCCCTGAGGCACCCATGCCAAGTAATTGGATCCTGAGGGGCCCCACCCACCAAATTAGACCCTGAGGCCAAAGTGGCCTCTGAGAGGCACTCACAGTTAAAACGGATCCTGAGTTGAAAGTCTTGCAGGGGCAGCAGGCAAGTCTCTCTTAAAGGGGCAGCCCGGGCACCATTTCAAACCACTATCTGTACTTCCTTCAGGAAATACACATCTAGTTATAGTGGTTTGAAAAAAACACTATATTGTAATCCGAACGCTGCTAACTTATTCTTCTTCTTATTATAGTGGTTTGAAAAAACCACTATATTGTAATCCGAACGCTGCTAACTTATTCTTCTTCTTATTATTATTATTATTATTAAGTTGATTTCCGCAATTAATGCGGCCTGAACCGCTACACGCACAGACTCCGTTGAGGTGTCGTTTCGAAGCCAGCGTCCATGAGAGGTGTGCTAAGTATTTTTCGTGTCGATCGGATTTGTAGTTTTTGCGCAATTTGCGTTTGAAATTTTTTTTTCCCGTCATTGGAATGCACTGTGTCAATGCTTTTCAATGGGAAGCTTAAAACGTGCCCTGAGGCGATTGAAATGGCAGTTGAGCTCATTGATATGCGCAGGCAGACCCAGTTACTATGCCAACGCCTACGAACGTCACATGACATCTCCAGAACAGAGCTTTTGCCACATAATATCAGCTCTTAAAGCTAAACCCACGGCACAAATGCAAATCTAGCTTCATCACATGATGCATGCCCCTGAGAGAGAATGTGTGCGCCAAAGTGGATTTAGAAGCCCAGTGAGCCACCCTGGCTCTTAAAGGGCCGACGCGCCAAAGTGATTCTTAAAGAGCCGGCGCACCAAAATGAGTCTTAAAGGACCGGCGTGCCAAATCGAAAGCTGAGTGACCCAAGGCTCCAAATCTGAGGCTGATAGACCCTGGCTTACAAAAAGGAGGCTGAGCAACCCTGGCATCCAAATCGGACCCAGAGTGGCCCCGCCCACGAAATCAGACCCAGAGTGGCCCCGCCCACGAAATCGGACCCTGAGGAGCCCCACCCACAAAATCGGACCCTGAAGGCCCCACCCACAAAATCGGACCCTGAGGGGCCCCACCCACAAAATCGGACCCTGAGGGGCCCCGGCCACAAAATCGGACCCTGAGAGACCCCGGCCACAAAATCGAACCCAGAGGGGCCCCACCCACAAAATCGGACCCTGAGGGGCCCCAACCCCAAAATCGGACCCTGAGGGGCCCCAACCCCAAAATCGGACCCTGAGGGGCCCCAACCCCAAAATCGGACCCTGAGGGGCCCCGGCCACAAAATCGGACCCTCAGGGGCCCCGTCCTCAAAATCGGACCCTGAGGGGCCCCTCCCTCAAAAATCGGACCCTGAGAGGCCCCGCCCACCAAATCAGACCCTGAGGGGCTCCGCCAACCAAATCGGACTCTAAAGGGCCCCACCCACAAAATCAGACCCTGAGGGCCCCCAACCACAAAATAGGACCCTAAGGGGCCCCACCCTCAAAATCGGACCCTGAGTAGACCCGGCCACAAAATCGGACCCTGAGGGGCCCCAACCACAAAATCGGACCCTGAGGGGCCCAGGCCACAAAATCGAACCCTGAGGGGCCCCACCCTCAAAATCGGATCCTGAGGGGCCCAACCAACAAAATCGGACCCTGAGGGGCCCCAGCCACAAAATCGGACACTGAGGGGCCCCACCCACAAAATCGGACCCTGAGGGGCCCCGGCCACAAAATTGGAACCTGAGGGGCCCCGGCCACAAAATCGGACCCTGAGGGGGGTCCCAACCACGAAATCAGACCCTGAGGGGCCCCGGACTCAAAATCGGACCTTGAGAGGCCCCGGCCACAAAATCGGACCCTGAGGGGCCCCGGCCACAAAATCGGACACTGAGGGGCCCCACCCACAAAATAGGACCGTGAGGGCCCCCAACCACAAAATCGGACCCTGAGGGGCCCCAACCACAAAATCGGACCCTGAGAGACCCCGGCCACAAAATCGGACACTGAGGGGCCCCAACCACAAAATCGGACCCTGAGGGGCCCCAGCCACGATATCAGACCCTGAGGGGCGCCGGCCACAAAATCGGACCCTGAGGGCCCCCAACCACAAAATCAGACCCTGAGGGGCCCCGCCACAAAATCGGACCCTGAGGGCCCCCAACCACAAAACTGGACTCTGAGGGGCCCCAACCACAAAATCAGACCCTGAGGGGCCCCAACCACAAAATCGGACCCTGAGGGGCCCCGGCCACAATATCGGACCCTGAGAGACCCCGGCCACAAAATCGAACCCAGAGGGGCCCCACCCACAAAATTGGACCCTGAGGGTCCCCGCCCACCAAATCGGACCCTGAGGGTCCCCGCCCACAAAATCGGACCCTGAGGGGCCCCGCCCTCAAAATCGGACCCTGAGGGGCCCCACCCACAAAATCGGACCCTGAGGGGCCCCACCCTCAAAATCGGACCCTGAGGGGTCCAACCAAGAAAATCGCCACAAAATCGGACCATGAGGGGCCCCGGCCACAAAATCGGACCCTGAGGGGCCCCGGCCCCAAAATCGGACCCTGAGTGGTCCTGGCCACAAAATCAGGCCCTGAGGGGCCCCACCCACAAAATCAGACCCTGAGGGGCCCCGGCCATAAAATCGGACCCTGAGGGGCCCCGGCCACATAATCGTACCCTGAGGGGCCCCGGCCACATAATCGTACCCTGAGGGGCCCCACCCACAAAATCAGACCCTGAGGGGCCCCACCCATAAAATCGGACCCTGAGGGGCCCCACCCATAAAATCGGACCCTGAGGGGCCCCACCCATAAAATCGGACCCTGAGGGGCCCCACCCATAAAATCGGACCCTGAGGGGACCCACCCACAAAATCGGACCCTGAGGGGACCCACCCACAAAATCGGACCCTGAGGGTCCACACCCACAAAATCGGACCCTGAGAGGCCACACCCACAAAATCGGACCCTGAGGGGACCCACCCACAAAATTGGACCCTGAGGAATCCCGGCCACTAATTCAAATCCTGAGGAGCCCAGGCCACCGAATCGGATTCTGAGGGGCCCCACCCACCAAATCAGACCCTGAGGCCAAAGTGGCCCCTGAGAGGCACCCACATTTAAAACGGATACTGAGTTGAAAGTCTTGCAGGGGCAGCAGCCAAGTCTCTCTTAAAGGGGCAGCCCAGGCACCATTTCAAACCACTATCTGTACTTCCTTCAGGAAATACACATCTAGTATTATTATTACTATTCAGTTGATTTCCGCAATTAATGCGGCCCGATCCGCTACACGCACAGACTCCGTTGAGGTGTCGTTTCGAAGCCAGCGTCCACGAGTGGTGTGCTAAGTATTTTTCGTGTCGATCGGATTTGTAGTTTTTGCGCAATTTGCGTTTGAAAAAACATTTTCTTGTCATTGGAATGCACTGTCTCATTGCATTTTAATGGGAAAATGTTGCCATAGGGAAAACATGGGGCAGTCGTGAGGTGATGGTTATGCTCATTGATATGCGTAGGCCAGGGCCGGCGTCAGCACCCGGGCAAGTGCCGGGGCCCTGGCGAGATGGGAGGACCCACTCACGCTGTCTGGGATACCCGCCGGCCGCCGCCATGCCCCCCATGTACTGACCTCATCCTGCGCCCTCCACGAGGGACCCACGCAGTGACGCAGCCCCTTAGGCTGAGTGCACACGACTTTTTAGCCCTGCGGATTTTTCCACTCAGAATGGAAGAAATCCGCAGGTTAAATGACCTGCATTTTTCCTGCGGATTTCTTCCATTTTTCCTGCGGTTTTCTGTGGTTTTCCTCCTGCGGATTTGGAGACAGGGGAGATGGAAAACCGCACAAAAGAAGTAACATGCTGCGGATTTTGTACCGCAGGAAAACTGCGCAGAAAAATCCGCAGCGTCTGCTGTACGTTTTTTTTTTTTCATTGATGTTAAGGCTACTGTACATCACAATGCGGATATGCAATGTTTCTGCGCGGTAAAATCCGCTGCGGATCCACTGGATATCCGCATCGTGTGCACACAGTCTTACTGCCAGCAATGGTCCTCGCTTCCTTCGGCTGTAATCTTGTGTGCAGTGTTGTCAAAGGACCTGTGATGAGGTCACAGGAGGGGAGGAGTCAGGGGTCACATGATCAGGGCGGCTGCAGGACTGCTGTGCTGGTCGTTTGTCATTACGGTGCTCTGGATGGATGAGGTAACGTTTATGTGTGGGACAGTGGGGTCAGGGAGGTGTTTTACAAGGTGGATGTAGCAGAGCCGTGTGTGTACTTGTGTGGGGTCAGGGAGGTGTTTTACAAGGTGGATGTAGCAGAGCCGTGTGTGTACTTGTGTGGGGTCAGGGAGGTGTTTTACAAGGTGGATGTAGCAGAGCCGTGTGTGTTCTTGTGTGGGGTCAGGAGGGTTTTACAAGGTGGATGTAGCAGAGCCGTGTGTACTTGTGTGGGGTCAGGGAGGGGTTTTTCAAGGTGGATGTAGCAGGGTCGTGTGTGTCCTTGTGTGGGGTCAGGAGGGGTTTACAAGGTGAATGTAGCAGAGCCGTGTGTGTACTTGTGTGGGGTCAGGAGGAGGGGTTTACAAGGTGGATGTAGCAGAGCCGTGTGTGTACTTTGTGTGGGGTTAGGAGGGGTTTACAAGGTGGATGTAGCAGAGCCGTGTGTGTACTTGTGTGAGGTTAGGAGGGGTTTACAAGGTGGATGTAGCAGAGCCGTGTGTGTACTTGTGTGAGGTTAGGAGGGGTTTACAAGGTGGATGTAGCAGAGCCGTGTGTGTACTTGTGTGAGGTTAGGAGGGGTTTACAAGGTGGATGTAGCAGAGCCGTGTGTGTACTTGTGTGAGGTTAGGAGGTGTTTTACAATGTGGATGTAGCAGAGCCGTGTGTGTACTTGTGTGGGGTCAGGGAGGGGTTTTTCAAGGTGGATGTAGCAGAGCCGTGTGTGTACTTGTGTGGGGTCAGGAGGGGTTTTTCAAGGTGGATGTAGCAGAGCCGTGTGTGTACTTGTGTGGGGTCTGGAGGGGTTTTAGATGGTGGATGTAGCAGAGCCATGTGTGTACTTGTGTGGTTCAGGAGGTGTTTTACAAGGTGGATGTAGCAGAGCTGTGTGTGTACTTGTGTGGGTCAGGAGGTGTTTTACAAGGTGGATGTAGCAGAGCCGTGTGTGTACTTGTGTGGGGTCAGGAGGGATTTTACAAGGTGGATGTAGCAGAGCCGTGTGTGTACTTGTGTGGGGTCAGGAGGTGTTTTACAAGGTGGATGTAGCAGAGCCGTGTGTGTACTTGTGTGGGGTCAGGGAGGTGTTTTACAAGGTGGATGTAGCAGAGCCGTGTGTGTACTTGTGTGGGGTCAGGAGGGTTTTACAAGGTGGATGTAGCAGGGCCGCGTGTGTACTTGTGTGGGGTCAGGAGGGGTTTTACAAGGTGGATGTAGCAGAGCCGCGTGTGTACTTGTGTGGGGTCAGGAGGGGTTTACAAGGTGGATGTAGCAGAGCCGTGTGTGTACTTGTGTGGGGTCAGGAGGGGTTTACAAGGTGGATGAAGCAGAGCCGTGTGTGTACTTGTGTGGGGTCAGGAGGGGTTTACAAGGTGGATGTAGCAGAGCCTTGTGTGTACTTGTGTGGGGTCAGGGAGGGGTTTTACATGGTGGATGTAGCAGAGCCGTGTGTGTACTTGTGTGGGGTTAGGAGGGGTTTACAAGGTGGATGTAGCAGAGCCGTGTATGTACTTGTGTGGGGTCAGGAGGGGTTTTACATGGTGGATGTAGCAGGGCCGTGTGTGTACTTGTGTGGGGTCAGGAGGGGTTTTACAAGGTGGATGTAGCAGAGCCGTGTGTGTACTTGTGTGGGGTCAGGAGGGGTTTTACAAGGTGGATGTAGCAGAGCCATGTGTGTACTTGTGTGGAGTCAGGAGGGGTTTTACAAGGTGGATGTAGCAGAGCCGTGTGTGTACTTTATGTGGGGTTAGGAGGGGTTTACAAGGTGGATGTAGCAGAGCCGTGCGTGTACTTGTTCGGGGTCAGGAGGGGTTTTACAAGGTGGATGTAGCAGAGCCGCGTGTGTACTTGTGTGGGGTCAGGAGGGGTTTACAAGGTGGATGTAGCAGAGCCTTGTGTGTACTTGTGTGGGGTCAGGAGGGGTTTTACATGGTGGATGTAGCAGGGCCGTGTGTGTACTTGTGTGGGGTCAGGAGGGGTTTACAAGGTGGATGTAGCAGAGCCGTGTGTGTACTTGTGTGGGGTTAGGGAGGGGTTTTACAAGGTGGATGTAGCAGTGCCGTGTGTACTTGTGTGGGGTCAGGGAGGGGTTTTACAAGGTGGATGTAGCAGGGCCGTGTGTGTACTTGTGTGGGGTCAGGGAGGGGTTTTACATTGTGGATGTAGCAGAGCCGTGTGTGTACTTGTGTGGGGTCAGGGAGGGGTGTTACAAGGTGGATGTAGCAGGGCCGTGTGTGTTCTTGTGTGTTGTCAGGAGAGGTTTTTCAAGGTGGATGTAGCAGAGCCATGTGTGTACTTGTGTGGGGTCAAGTGGGGTTTTACATGGTGGATGTAGCAGTGCCGTGTGTGTACTTGTGTGGGGTCAGGAGGGGTTTACAAGGTGAATGTAGCAGAGCCGTGTGTGTACTTGTGTGGGGTCAGGGAGGGGTTTTACAATGTGGATGTAGCAGGGTCGTGTGTGTTCTTGTGTGGGGTCAGGAGGGGTTTACAAGGTGAATGTAGCAGAGCCGTGTGTGTACTTGTGTGGGGTCAGGGAGGGGTTTTTCAAGGTGGATGTAGCAGGGTCGTGTGTGTTCTTGTGTGGGGTCAGGAGGGGTTTACAAGGTGAATGTAGCAGAGCCGTGTGTGTACTTGTGTGGGGTCAGGGAGGGGTTTTTCAAGGTGGATGTAGCAGGGTCGTGTGTGTTCTTGTGTGGGGTCAGGAGGGGTTTACAAGGTGAATGTAGCAGAGCCATGTGTGTACTTGTGTGGGGTCAGGAGGAGGGGTTTACAAGGTGGATGTAGCAGAGCCGTGTGTGTACTTTGTGTGGGGTTAGGAGGGGTTTACAAGGTGGATGTAGCAGAGCCGTGTGTGTACTTGTGTGGGGTTAGGAGGGGTTTACAAGGTGGATGTAGCAGAGCCGTGTGTGTACTTTGTGTGGGGTTAGGAGGGGTTTACAAGGTGGATGTAGCAGAGCCGTGTGTGTACTTGTGTGGGGTCAGGAGGGGTTTTACAAGGTGGATGTAGCAGAGCCGTGTGTGTACTTGTGTGGGGTCAGGAGGGGTTTTTCAAGGTGGATGTAGCAGAGCCGTGTGTGTACTTGTGTGGGGTCTGGAGGGGTTTTACATGGTGGATGTAGCAGAGCCATGTGTGTACTTGTGTGGGTCAGGAGGTGTTTTACAAGGTGGATGTAGCAGAGCCGTGTGTGTACTTGTGTGGGGTCAGGAGGGATTTTACAAGGTGGATGTAGCAGAGCCGTGTGAGTACTTGTGTGGGTCAGGAGGGGTTTTACAAGGTGGATGTAGCAGAGCCATTTGTGTACTTGTGTGGGTCAGGAGGGGTTTACAAGGTGGATGTAGCAGAGCCGTGTGTGTACTTGTGTGGGGTCAGGAGGGGTTTACAAGGTGGATGTAGTAGAGCCGTGTGTGTACTTGTGTGGGGTCAGGAGGGGTTTTACAAGGTGTATGGAGCAGAGCCGTGTGTGTACGAGGTGTACGGAGCAGAGCCGTGTGTGTACGAGGTGTACGGAGCGGAGCCGTGTGTGTACGAGGTGTACGGAGCCGAGCCGTGTGTGTACGAGGGGTACGGAGGGGAGCTGAGTGTTTATGAAGCAGAGCCGTGTGTTTATGGAGCGGAGCAGAGCCGGGGGTGTACGAGGTGTATGGTGGGGAGCATTTATACCTCCCAACTGTCCCGGATCCAGCGAGACAGTCCCGATTTTGAGAGAGAGACTGCCCCAGCCGGGAGCATACTTTCCCCGCGAGACACAGGAGTACACAGCGGAGCCCCAAGGAGCAATTTAAAACTTGCACGTAACTTTCTACCGGAAGTGACGTGCTGGAAGCTGACCAGAAATGAGGTAATTTCGGGAGGAGATTGTGACGGAACCATGGAGGCACTTCAGGGAATGCTTCAGATCCATTACCGTGTCCTCCTCTGATAGCGCGGACAGTGGATCGCCTTGGAATCGGGGATGTCGGCCATGTGAGCGGATCATGATATGTCCTGCACCAGGAGGCTCAGGTAGGCATTACAATGGGAGCTGGGCTGCTATAGTATCTTTATAGAATTTTTCTTTCTCTGTTTCTCTCTCTCTGTTCTCTTTCTTTCTTTCTTTCTCTCTCTGGCCCCGCCCACCAAATCAGCCCCCGAGTGGCCCCCACAGTTAAAAAGGATCCTGAGTTGAAAGTCTTGCAGGAGCAGCAGGCAAGTTTCTATTAAAGGGGCAGCCCAGGCACCATTTCAAACCACTATCTGTACTTCCTTCAGGAAATACACATCTAGTTATTATTATTAAGTTAATTTCCGCAATTAATGCGGCCCGAACCGCTACACGCAAAGACTCCGTTGAGGTGTCGTTTCGAAGCCAGCGTCCATGAGAGGTGTGCTAAGTATTTTTCGTGTCGATCGGATTTGTAGTTTTTGCGCAATTTGCGTTTGAAAATTTTTTTTCCCGTCATTGGAATGCACTGTCTCCAATGCTTTTCAATAGGACATGGCAAAACGTGCCCTGAGGCGATTGAAATGGCAGTTGAGCTCATTGATATGCGCAGGCAGACCCAGTTACTATGCCAACGCCTACGAACTTCACTTGAACCCCAGCACAGAGCCTCTGCCACATAATATCAGCTCTTAAAGCGAAACCCACAGCACAAATGCAAATCTAGCTTCATCACATGACACATGCCCCTGAGAGAGAATGTGTGCGCCAAAGTGGATTTAAAAGAAGCCCAGTGAGCCAAACTAGCTCTTAAAGGGCCAACGCGCCAAAGTGATTGTTAAAGGGCCAGCGCACTCAAATGAGTCTTAAAGGGCCGACACACCAAATCGGAGACTGAGCCACCCCGGCCTCCAAATCGGAGGCTGAGCCACCCCGGCCTCCAAATCGGAGGCTGAGCCACCCCGGCCTCCAAATCGGAGGCTGAGCCACCCCGGCCTCCAAATCGGAGGCTGAGCCACCCCGGCCTCCAAATCGGAGGCTGAGCCACCCCGGCCTCCAAATCGGAGGCTGAGCCACCCCGGCCTCCAAATCGGAGGCTGAGCCACCCCGGCCTCCAAATCGGAGGCTGAGCCACCCCGGCCTCCAAATCGGAGGCTGAGCCACCCCGGCCTCCAAATCGGAGGCTGAGCCACCCCGGCCTCCAAATCGGAGGCTGAGCCACCCCGGCCTCCAAATCGGAGGCTGAGCCACCCCGGCCTCCAAATCGGAGGCTGAGCCACCCCGGCCTCCAAATCGGAGGCTGAGCCACCCCGGCCTCCAAATCGGAGGCTGAGCCACCCCGGCCTCCAAATCGGAGGCTGAGCCACCCCGGCCTCCAAATCGGAGGCTGAGCCACCCCGGCCTCCAAATCGGAGGCTGAGCCACCCCGGCCTCCAAATCTTACCCAGAGTGGCCCCACCCACCAAATCAGACCCTGAGGCCAAAGTCTTGCAGGGGCAGCAGGCAAGTCTCTCTTAAAGGGGCAGACCAGGCACCATTTCAAACCACTATCTGTACTTCCTTCAGGAAATACACATCTAGTTATTATTATTAAGTTGATTTCCGCAATTAATGCGGCCCGAACCGCTACACGCACAGACTCCGTTGAGGTGTCGTTTCGAAGCCAGCGTCCACGAGAGGTGTGCTAAGTATTTTTCGTGTCGATCAGATTTGTAGTTTTTGCGCAATTTGCGTTTGAAAATTTTTTTTCCCGTCATTGGAATGCACTGTCTCCAATGCTTTTCAATGGGTAATGGCAAAACGTGCCCTGAGGCGATTGAAATGACAGTTGAGCTCATTGATATGCGCAGGCAGACCCAGTTACTATGCCAACGCCTACGAACTTCACTTGAACCCCAGCACAGAGCCTCTGCCACATAATATCAGCTCTTAAAGCGAAACTCACAGCACAAATGCAAATCTAGCTTCATCACATGACACATGCCCCTGAGAGAGAATGTGTGCGCCAAAGTGGATTTAAAAGAAGCCCAGTGAGCCAAACTAGCTCTTAAAGGGCCAACGCGCCAAAGTGATTGTTAAAGGGCCAGCGCACCCAAATGAGTCTTAAAGGGCCGACACACCAAATCGGAGGCTGAGCCACCCCGGCCTCCAAATCGGAGGCTGAGCCACCCCGGCCTCCAAATCGGAGGCTGAGCCACCCCGGCCTCCAAATCGGAGGCTGAGCCACCCCGGCCTCCAAATCGGAGGCTGAGCCACCCCGGCCTCCAAATCGGAGGCTGAGCCACCCCGGCCTCCAAATCGGAGGCTGAGCCACCCCGGCCTCCAAATCGGAGGCTGAGCCACCCCGGCCTCCAAATCGGAGGCTGATCGACCCCGGCCTCCAAATCGGAGGCTGATCGACCCCGGCCTCCAAATCGGAGGCTGATCGACCCCGGCCTCCAAATCGGAGGCTGATCGACCCCGGCCTCCAAATCGGAGGCTGATCGACCCCGGCCTCCAAATCGGAGGCTGATCGACCCCGGCCTCCAAATCGGAGGCTGATCGACCCCGGCCTCCAAATCGGAGGCTGATCGACCCCGGCCTCCAAATCGGAGGCTGATCGACCCCGGCCTCCAAATCGGAGGCTGATCGACCCCGGCCTCCAAATCGGAGGCTGAGCCACCCCGGCCTCCAAATCGGAGGCTCTTTGACCTCGGCCTCCAAATCGGACCCTGAGGGGCCCCGGCCACCAAATCGGACCCTGAGGGGCCCCGGCCACCAAATCGGACCCTGAGGGGCCCCACCCACAAAATCAGACCCTGAGGCCAAAGTGGCCCCTGAGAGGCACCCACAGTTAAATCGTATCCTGAGTTGAAAGTCTTGCAGGGGCAGCAGGCAAGTCTCTCTTAAAGGGGCAGCCCGGGCACCATTTCAAACCACTATCTGTACTTCCTTCAGGAAATACACATCTAGTATTATTATTACTATTCAGTTGATTTCCACAATTAATGTGGCCTGAACCGCTACACGCACAGACTACGTTGAGGTTTCGTTTCGAAGCCCGCGTTCACGAGAGGTGTGCTAAGTATTTTTAATGTCGATCAGATTTATAGTTTTTGCGCAGTTTGAGTTTGAAAAAACATTTTCCTGTCATTGGAATGCACTGTCTCAATGCATTTCAATTGAAAAATTTTGCCATAGGGAAAACATGGGGCAGTCATGAGGTGATTCAAGTAGCAGTTAAGCTCATTGATATGCGCAGGCACACCCAGTTACTATGCCAACGCCTACGAACTTTTCATGACCCCTCCAGGACAGAGTTTCTGGCAGATATCAGCTCTTAAAGCGAAACCCAGAGCACAAATGCAAATCTAGCTTCATCACATGACGCATGCCCCTGAGAGAGAATATGCGCCAAAGTGGATTTAAAAGCCCAGTGCGCCAAACTGGCTCTTAAATGGCTGACGCGCCTAAGTGATTCTTAAAGGGCCGGCGCACCAAAATGAGTCTTAAAGGGCCAGCACGCCAAATCGAAAGCTGAGTGACCCCAGGCTCCAAATCGGAGGCTGATTTACCCTGGCCTACAAATCGGAGGCTGATCGACCCTAGCCTACAAAACGGAGACTGAGCCACCCTGGCCTCCAAATCGGACCCAGAGTGGCACAGCCCACCAAATCGGACCCTGAGGGGCCCCACCCACCAAACCGGACCATGAGGAGCCCCACCCACCAAGTCAGACCCAGAGTGGCCCCGCCCACTAAACTGGACCCTGAGGGGCTCCGCCCACAAAATCGGACTCAGAGCGGCCCCACCCACCAAATCAGACCCTGAGGGGCCCTGCCCACCAAATCAGACCCTGAGGGGCCCTGCCCACCAAATCAGACCCTGAGGGGCCCTGCCCACCAAATCAGACCCTGAGGGGCCCTGCCCACCAAATCAGACCCTGAGGGGCCCTGCCCACCAAATCAGACCCTGAGGGGCCCCGCCCACCAAATCGGACCCTGAGGGGCCCCGCCCACCAAATCGGACCCTGAGGGGCCTCGCTCACCAAATCGGACCCTGAGGGGCCACAACCACAAAATCGGACCCTGAGGGGTCCAGGCCACAAAATCGGACCCTGAGGGGCCCCGGCCACAAAATCAGACCCTGAGGGGCCCCGGTCACAAAATCGGACCTTGAGGGGCTCGGGGCACAAAATCAGACCCTGAGGGGCCCCACCCACAAAATCGGACCCTGAGGGGCCCCACCCACAAAATCAGACCCTGAGGGGCCCCACTCACAAAATTGGACCCTGAGGAATCCCGGCCACTAATTCAAATCCTGAGGAGCCCAGGCCACCGAATCGGATCCTGAGGGTCCCCACCCACCAAATCAGACCCTGAGGCCAAAGTGGCCCCTGAGAGGCAACCACAGTTAAAACGGATCCTGACTTGAAAGTCTTGCAGGGGCAGCAGGCAAGTCTCTCTTAAAGGGGCAGCCCGGGCACCATTTCAAACCACTATCTGTACTTCCTTCAGGAAATACATATCTAGTATTATTATTACTATTCAGTTGATTTCCTCAATTAATGCGGCCCGAACCGCTACACGCAAAGACTCCGTTGAGGTGTCGTTTCGAAGCCAGGGTCCATGAGTGGTGTGCTAAGTATTTTTCGTGTCGATTGGATTTGTAGTTTTTGCGCAATTTGCGATAGAAATTTTTATTTTTCCCGTCAATGCATTTGAATGGGGAAATTTTGCCATAGTCAAAACGTGCCCTGACGCGATTGAAATGGCAATTGAGCTCATTGATATGCGCAGGCAAACCCAGTTACTATGCCAACGCCTACGAACGTCACATGACGCCCCCAGGACAGAGCTTCTGCCGCATAATATCAGCTCTTAAAGCGAAACCCACAGCACAAATGCAAATCTAGCTTCATCACATGACGCATGCCCCTGAGAGAGAATGTGCGCCAAAGTGGATTTAGAAGCCCAGTGAGCCACCCTGGCTCTTAAAGGGCCGATGTGCCAAAGTGATTCTTAAAGGGCCGGCGCACCGAAATGAGTCTTAAAGGGCCGGCGCGCCAAATCGAAAGCTGAGTGACCCCTGCCTCCAAATCGGAGGCTAAGCCACCCCGGCCTCCAAATCGGAGGCTGAGCCACCCCAGCTTCCAAATCGGAGGCTGAGCCACCCTGGCCTCCAAATCGGACCCAGTGTGGCCCCGCTCAAAAAATCAGACCCAGAGTGGCACAGCCCATCAAATCGGATCCTGAGGGGCCCCGCCCACCAAATCAGACTCCGAGTGGCCCCGCCCACCAAATCGGACCCAGAGTGGCCCCGTCCACCAAATCGGACCCAGAGTGGCCCCGTCCACCAAATCGGACCCAGAGTGGCCCCGTCCACCAAATCGGACCCAGAGTGGCCCCGTCCACCAAATCGGACCCAGAGTGGCCCCGTCCACCAAATCGGACCCAGAGTGGCCCCGTCCACCAAATCGGACCCAGAGTGGCCCCGTCCACCAAATCGGACCCAGAGTGGCCCCGTCCACCAAATCGGACCCAGAGTGGCCCCGTCCACCAAATCGGACCCAGAGTGGCCCCGCCCACCAAATCGGACCCAGAGTGGCCCCGCCCACCAAATCGGACCCAGAGTGGCCCCGCCCACCAAATCGGACCCAGAGTGGCCCCGCCCACCAAATCGGACCCAGAGTGGCCCCGCCCACCAAATCGGACCCAGAGTGGCCCCGCCCACCAAATCGGACCCAGAGTGGCCCCGCCCACCAAATCGGACCCAGAGTGGCCCCGCCCACCAAATCGGACCCAGAGTGGCCCCGCCCACCAAATCGGACCCAGAGTGGCCCCGCCCACCAAATCGGACCCAGAGTGGCCCCGCCCACCAAATCGGACCCAGAGTGGCCCCGCCCACCAAATCGGACCCAGAGTGGCCCCGCCCACCAAATCGGACCCAGAGTGGCCCCGCCCACCAAATCGGACCCAGAGGGGCCAAGGTCACGAAATCGGACCCTGAGGGGCCCCACCCACAAATCCAGACTCTGAGGGAACCCGGTCACAAAATCGGACCCTGAGACCCCGGTCACAAAATCGGACCCTGATGGGCCCCACCCACAAATCCAGACCCTGAGGGGCCCCGGCCACAAAATCGGACCCTGAGAGACCCCGGCCACAAAATCTGGACCCTGAGGGGCCCCGGTCACAAAATCGGACCCTGAGGGGCCCCGGTCACAAAATCGTACCCTGAGGGGCCCCACCCACAAAATCAGACCCTGAGGGGCCCCACCCACAAAATCAGACCCTGAGGGACCCCGACCACAAAATCAGACCCTGAGGGGCCCCACCCACAAAATCGGACCCTGAGGGGCCCCGCCCACCAAATTAGACCCTGAGGGGCCCCACCCTCAAAATCGGACCCTGAGGGGCCACAGGCACAAAATTAGACCATGAGTGGCCCCGTCCACAAAATCGGACCCTGATGGGTCCCACCCACAGAATCGGACCCTGAGGGTCCCCGGTCACAAAATCGGACCCTGAGGGGCCCCACCCACAGAATCAGACCCTGAGGGGCCCCACCCACAGAATCAGACCCTGAGGGGCCCCACCCACAGAATCAGACCCTGAGGGGCCCCACCCACAGAATCAGACCCTGAGGGCCCCACCCACAAAATCGGACCCTGAGGCTAAAGTGGCCCCTGAGAGGCACCCACAGTTAAAACGGATCCTGAGTTGAAAGTCTTGCAGGTGCAGCAGGCAAGTCTCTTAAAGGGGCATCCCGGGCAGCATTTCAAACCACTATCTGTACTTCCTTCAGGAAATACACATCTAGTTCTTCTTATTATTCAGTTGATTTCCGCAATTAATGCGGCCCGAACCGCTACACGCACAGACTCCGTTGAGGTGTTGTTTCGAAGCCAGCATCCATGAGAGGTGTGCTAAGTATTTTTCGTGTCGATCGTATTTGTAGTTTTTGCGCAATTTGCGTTTGAAAATTTTTTTTCACGTCATTGGAATGCACTGTCTCCAATGCTTTTCAATGGGAAGCTTAAAACATGCCCTGAGGCGATTGAAATGGCAGTTGAGCTCATTGATATGCGCAGGGGCACACCCAGTTACTATGCCAATGCCTACGAACATCACATGACGCCCCCAGGAGAGAGCTTCTGCTACATAATATCAGCTCTTAAAGCAAAACCCACAGCACAAATGCAAATCTAGCTTCATCACATGACGCATGCCCCTGAGAGAGAATGTGCGCCAAAGTGGATTTAGAAGCCCAGTGAGCCACCCTGGCTCTTAAAGGGCCGACGCGCCAAACTGATTCTTAAAGAGCCGGCGCACCAAAATGAGTCTTAAAGGGCCGACGCGCCAAATCGAAAGCTGAGTGACCCAAGGCTCCAAATCGGAGGCTGATAGACCCTGGCCTACAAAAAGGAGGCTGAGCCACCCTGGCATCCAAATCGGACCCAGAGTGGCCCCGCCCACCAAATCGGACCCAGAGTGGCCCCGCCCACCAAATTGGACCCTGAGGGGCCCCACCCACAAAATCAGACCCTAAGGGCCCCAGCCACAAAATCGGACCCTGAGGGGCCCCACCCACAAAATCAGACCCTGAGGGGCCCCAACCACAAAATTGGACCCTGAGGGGCACCGGCCACAAAATTGGACCCTGAGGGGCACCACCCACAAAATCAGACCCTGAGGGGCCCCTCCCACAAAATCGGACCCTGAGGGGCCACACCCACAAAATCGGACCTGAGGGGCCCCGCCCACCAAATCAGACCTAGAGTGGCCCAGCCTATCAAATCGGACCGTGAAGGTCCCCGCCCACCTAATTAGACCCAGAGAGGCCCCAACCACAAAATCGGACCCTGAGGGGCCTCGGCCACAAAATCGGACCCTGAGGGGACCGGCCACAAAATGGGACCCTGAGGGGCCTCGACCACAAAATCGGACCCTGAGGGGCCCCGGCCACAAAATCGAACCCTGAGGGGCAACACCAACAAAATCGGACCCTAAGGGCCCCGGCCACAAAATCGGACCCTGAGGGGCCCCGGACACAAAATCGGACCCTGAGGGGCCCCGGCCACAAAATCGGACCCTGAGGGGCTCCGGCCACAAAATCGGACCCTGAGGGGCCCCGGACACAAAATCGGACCCTGAGGGGCCCCGGCCACAAAATCGGACCCTGAGGGGCCCCGGCCACAAAATCGGACCCTGAGGGGCCCCGGCCACAAAATCGGATCCTCAGAGGCCCCACCCACAAAATCGGACCCTGAGGGGCCCCGGCAACAAAATCGGATCCTGAGGGGCCCCGGCCACAAAATCAGACCATGAGGGGCACCACCCACAAAATCGTACCCTGTGGGGCCCCACCCACAAAATCGTACCCTGTGGGGCCCCAACCACAAAATCGGACCCTGAGGGGCCCCGGCCACAAAATCGAACCCTGAGAGGCCCCGGCCACAAAATCGAACCCAGAGGGGCCCCACCCACAAAATCGGACCCTGAGGGGCCCCGCCCACCAAATCGGACCCAGAGGGGCCCAGCCCTCAAAATCGGACCCATGAGTAGACCCGGCCACAAAATCAGACCCTGAGGGGCCCCAACCACAAAATAGGACCCAGAGGGGCCCAGGCCACAAAATCAGACCCTGAGGGCCCCACCCTCAAAATCGGATCCTGAGGGGCCCAATCAACAAAATCAGACCCTGAGGTGCGCCAGCCACAAAATCAGACCCTGAGGGGCCCCACCCACAAAATCGGACCCTGAGGGGACCCAGCCACAAAATCGGACCCTGAGCGGCCCAACCACAAAATCGGACCCTGAGGGGCCCCGGCCACAAAATCGGACACTGAGAGACCCCGGCCACAAAATCGAACCCAGAGGGGCCCCACCCACAAAATTGGACCCTGAAGGGCCCCAACCACAAAACCGGACCCTGAGGGGCCCGGCCACGAAATCAGACCCTGAGGGGCGCCGGCCACAAAATCGGACCCTGAGGGGCCCCAACCACAGAATCGGACCCTGAGGGGCCCCAACCACAAAATCGGACCCTGAGGGGCCCCGGCCACAAAATCGGACCCTGAGAGACCCCAGCCACAAAATCGAACCCTGAGGGGCCCCGGCCATAAAATCGGACCCTGAGGGGCCCCGGCCATAAAATCGGACCCTGAGGGGCCCCGGCCATAAAATCGGACCCTGAGGGGCCCCGGCCATAAAATCGGACCCTGAGGGGCCCCGGCCACAAAATCGTACCCTGAGGGGCCCCACCCACAAAATCAGACCATGAGGGGCCCCACCCACAAAATCAGACCATGAGGGGCCCACCCATAAAATCAGACCATGAGGGGCCCACCCATAAAATCAGACCCTGAGGGGACCCACCCACAAAATCGGACCCTGAGGGGCCCCACTCACAAAATTGGACCCTGAGGAATCCCGGCCACTAATTCAAATCTAGCTTCATCACATGACACATGCCCCTGAAAGAGAATGTGCGCCAAAGTGGATTTAGAAGCCCAGTGAGCCACCCTGGCTCTTAAAGCGCCGACGTGCCAAAGTGATTCTTAAAGGGCCGCCGCGCCAAATCGAAAGCTGAGTGACCCCAGCCTCCAAATCGGAGGCTGAGCCACCCCGACCTCCAAATCGGAGGCTGAACCACCCAGGCCTCCAAATCGGTGGCTGAGCCACCCTGGCCTCCAAATCGGACCCAGTGTGGCCCCGCTCAAAAAATCAGGCCCAGAGTGGCACAGCCCACCAAATCGGATCCTGAGGGGCCCCGCCCACAAAATCAGACTCTGAGAGACCCCGGCCACAAAATCAAACCCAGATGGTCCCCAGTCACAAAATCGGACCCTGAGGGGCCCCGGTCACAAAATCGGACCCTGAGGAGACCCACCCACAAAATCAGACCCTGAGGGACCCCAGCCACAAAATCGGACCCTGAGGGGCCCCACCCACAAAATCGGACCCTGAGGGGACCCACCCACAATTCCAGACCCTGAGGGGCACCGGCCACAAAATCGGATCCTGAGTGGACCCGCCCACCAAATCGGACCCAGAGGGGCCCCGCCCATCAAATCGGACCCTGAGGGGCCCCGCCCACCAAATCGGACCCAGATTGACCCCGCCCACCAAATCGGACCCAGATTGACCCCGCCCACCAAATTGGACCCTGAAGGGCCCCGCCCACTAAATCGGACCCAGTGGGGCCCCGCCCACCAAATCGGACCCATAGGGGCTCCGCCCACCAAATCGGACCATGAGGGGCACCGCCCACTAAATCGGACCCAGAGTGGCCCCACCCACCAAAATGGACCCAGGTGGCTCCACCCACAAAATCAGACCTAAGGGGCCCCACCCACAAAATCGGACCCTGAGTGGGCCCGGCCACAAAATCAGACCCTGAGGGGCCCCGTCACAAAATAGGACCCTGAGGGGCCCCAACCACAAAATCAGACCCTGAGGTGCCCCAGTCACAAAATCGGACCCTGAGGGGCCCCACCCACAAAACCAGACCCTGAGGGGCCCCACCCACAAAATCGGACACTGAGAGACCCCGGCCACAAAATCGAACCCAGAGGGGCCCCAGTCACAAAATCAGACCCTGTGGGGCCACACCCACAAAATCGGACCCTGAGACCCCAGCCACAAAATCGAACCCAGAGGGGCCCCAGTCACAAAATCAGACCCTAAGGGGCCCCGGTCACAAAATCGGACCCTGAGGGGCCCCACCCACAAAATCAGACCCTGAGGGACCCCAGCCACAAAATCGGACCCTGAGGGACCCCAGCCACAAAATCGGACCCTGAGGGGACCCACCCACAAATCCAGACCCTGAGGGGACCCGGCCACAAAATCAGACCCTGAGAGACCCCGGCCACAAAATCGGACCCTGAGGGGCCCCAACCACAAAATCAGACCCTGAGGGGCCCCAGCCACAAAATCAGACCCTGAGGGGCCCCAGCCACAAAATCGGACCCTGAGGGGCCCCAGCCACAAAATCGGACCCTGAGGGGCCCCAGCCACAAAATCGGACCCTGAGGAGCCCCGCCCACCAAATCGGACCCAGATTGGCCCCGCCCACCAAATCGGACCCAGATTGGCCCCGCCCACCAAATCGGACCCTGAAGGGCCCCACCCACCAAATCGGACCCAGAGGGGCCCCGCCCACCAAATCGGACCCAGAGGGGCCCCGCCCACCAAATCGGACCCAGAGGGGCCCCGCCCACCAAATCGGACCATGAGGGGCACCGCCCACTAAATCGGACTCAGTGGCCCCGCCCACCAAAATGGACCCAGGTGGCTCCACCCACAAAATCAGACCTAAGGGGCCCCACCCACAAAATCAGACCCTGAGTGGGCCCGGCCACAAAATCAGACCCTGAGGGGCCCCAACCACAAAATCGGACCCTGAGAGACCCCGGCCACAAAATCGAACCTAGAGGGGCCCCAGTCATAAAATAGGACCCTGAGGGGCCCCAACCACAAAATCAGACCCTGAGGGGCCCCAACCACAAAATCAGACCCTGAGGTGCCCCGGTCACAAAATCGGACCCTGAGGGGCCCCACCCACAAAACCAGACCCTGAGGGGCCCCACCCACAAAACCAGACCCTGAGGGGCCCCAGCCACAAAACCAGACCCTGAGGGGCCCCAGCCACAAAATCAGACCCTGAGGGGCCCCACCCACAAAATCGGACCCTGAGGGGCCCCGCCCACTAAATCGGAACTATCTGTACTTCCTTCAGGAAATACACATCTAGTTTGAAAAAACCACTATATTGTAATCCGAACGCTGCTAACTTATTCTTCTTTTTCTTCTTATTATTATTATTAAGTTGATTTCCGCAATTAATGCGGCCCGAACCGCTACACGCACAGACTCCGCTGAGGTGTCGTTTCGAAGCCAGCGTCCACGAGAGGTGTGATAAGTATTTTTCGTGTCGATCGGATTTGTAGTTTTTGCGCAATTTGCGCTTGAAAAAATTTTTCAAGTCATTGGAATGTACTGTCTCAATGCTTTTCAATGGGAAATGTAAAACGTGCCCTGAGGCAATTCAAATGGCAGTTAAGCTCATTGATATGCACAGGCACACCCAGTTACTATGCCAACGCCTACGATGGTCACATGACGCCTCCAGGACAGAGCTTCTGCCACATTATTATCAGCTCTTAAAGCGAAACCCACAGCACAAATGCAAATCTAGCTTCATCACATGACGCATGCCCCTGAGAGAGAATGTGTGCCAAAGTCGATTTAGAAGCCCAGTGAGCCACCCTGTCTCTAAAACGGCCGACGCGCCAAAGTGATTCTTAAAGGGCTGGCGCACCAAAATGAGTCTTAAAGGGCCAGCGTGCCAAATCGTAGGCTGTGCCACCCCGGCCTCCAAATTGGAGGCTGATCGACAATGGCCTCCAAATCGGACCCAGCGTGGCCCCGCTCAAAAAAATCAGACCCAGAGTTGCCCCGCCCACCAAATCGGACCCAGAGTGGCCCTGCCCACCAAATTGGACCCTGAGGGGCTCCGCCCACCAAATCAGACCCAGAGTGGTCCCGCCAACCAAATCGGACCCAGAGTAGCCCCACCCACCAAATTGGACCCTGAGGGGCCCCGACCACCAAAATAGACTGAGTGGCCCCGCCCACCAAATTGGCCCCGAGTGGCCCCGCCAACCAAATAGGCCCACGAGTGGCCCCACTCACCAAATCGGCCCCCGACTGGTTCCGCCCACCAAATCGGCTCCCGAGAGGCCCCGCCCACCAAATCGCCCGAGTGGCCCCGCCCACCAAATCTGCCAATAGGCCCCCGAGTGGCCCCGCCCACCAAATCAGCCCCCGAGTGGCCCCGCCCACCAAATTGGCCTCCAAGTGGCCCCGCCCACCAAATTGGCCCCCCGAGTGGCTTCGCCCACCAAATTGGCACCCGAGTGGCCCCCACAGTTAAAACGGATCCTGAGTTGAATGTCTTGCAGGGGCAGCAGGCAAGTCTCTCTTAAAGGGGAAGCCCGGGCACCATTTCAAAGCACTATCTGTACTTCTTTCAGGAAATACACATCTAGTTTTCTTTGCTCTCCCCTTGGGATTATTCTAACTTTGGGATTTTTATTCTATTGAGCTTTCCAGGTCCTATTGGACATGTTATATTTATATGTATTGCTTTAGCCTCATGAGCCACTAGCAAAGGGGTTAATTGAGGGTCATTTATTGTCTACTCTCATGCATTTGGGTTATTATTGTATCAATTTTTCTCTGTGGACACAGTTCTACGGTTTTAAGTGTGCTTAATTGTATTGAGTGCCAATAAAATTGTTGTGATTTATATTTTTCATATATATTTTTCTGTGGTGTGCATTTTTCCGGTAGTACTTTTTTGGCTGGTTTCACATTTGCGTTAAAACAACGCTGCGCCCTGCGTCATTAAGCCCCGCCCTGAGCCGGCTCCCTGCCCGCCCCATCCGGGATCACCGCCTACTTTCGCATTTGCACGCATGCGATCGGCGCACCCTATCTTTAGCATAGGGTGCGCAGATCATGCGCTGCCAGTGTGAAAGTAGCGTGCTGCGCACTTTTGACGGTGCGCCGTGCGCGCCGAAATGCAGCATGTTGCATTTTGGCGCGCACGGCGCACAGTCAAAAGTGCGCAGCACGCTACTTTCACACTGGCAGCGCATGATCTGCGCACCCTATGCTAAAGATAGGGTGCGCCGATCGCATGCGTGCAAATGCGAAAGTAGGCGGTGATCCCGGATGGGGCGGGCAGGGAGCCAGCTCAGGGCGGGGCTTAACGATGCAGGGCGCAGCATTGTTTTAACGCAAATGTGAAACCAGCCTTTCTCTTCTTTAAACATGTAAGGAGGGTACTGTCACAATCTATTTTTAGATCTGTGCCAGTTTGGGCTGCCCACATTTAAACTTTTTTCCTTTCTAGCCATTGAGGGTTAATGTCAGTTTCCACCCGGTGGCAGCTGGTTTTACTACATGTTTAGTTAGTCTGCTGGTGGTGACCACTCCCACCTTCCTATATAAGGTCACCTGAGGCATCAGCTGGTGTTGGTGATACACCTCCTTTTGGATACCAACCGTGGTGAAGACAGAATCTGGCTGAGTGCAGTGGTGCTTCAGCTGAATGCTGATCTGGTGCCTTACTCTGCTGCATGGTGCATTGGCAGCAGAGAAAGCTTAGTGTTGTTTGTCTTACCTTGTCTGTTATCTTTCCTTGGTGTTATATTAGTGCAGCGATGGGACCAGTGTCCGCACTTACCAATTCCCTATTAAGGGATAGGTGCAGGGCAAGTGAGGGCTAAGGTATCCTGTGCGACGACAGGTTGAAAGAACCTGTATAGGGACATCAGGGAAATCAGGGCACATCCTTAGGAGAGTGCAGGAGGTGTCCCTTTCCCCACTCCCTACAGCAGGGCCCACCGTTATAATTGTGTCCCCGGTGTTCCAGTTGTTTTGGTGACTGACCGATCATCGGGTCGCGACACGCAGGGCCAGTCGCATATCGTGACAGCGGGGTTACGAAGTTGGCTGGAGCCGTCCAGTGGTCCATAGAGCCGTTTGGAGCCGTGCAGAGTTTGGCAGAGCGGTACTTAGCCATGCAGAGAGGTGCAGAACCTTGCGGAGCCATGCAGAAGCTGGCAGAGGTGGTGCAGAGCCTTGCGAAGCTGGACAGAGCCTGGAAGACTGGTGCGGAGCCTTGTGGAGTGGCTGCAGCAGCGTGTGATCAGCAGCCGGAGGTGCCAGGAGAAGCAGTGGCTGCAGCAGGAGCTGTGGCAGGGCTAGCAGGAGCTGGTGAGGTGTCATAAAAGAACATTGGTGGTCCAGGTCATACAAACTCTTAAAGGGCCACTGCAAGCCCAGAGAGATAATGGTGTACTGTGCGAACTGGGACCAGACAGGGCCATGGGAGAGTCCACTGGGCGTACCCCAGAGAGGGATAGTGTCCCTAGAAGGAGTGCAGTCCCAAAGGGGGTGGTGACCCAAACAGGGATGGTTGCCCAAAATGGGGTGGAGTCCCAAAAGGGGGCGTTGACCCAAACAGGGATAATGGCCTAAAAGTGGATGGAGTCCCGGAAAGTGGTAGTTACCCAAAAGAGGGCGGAGCATCCCAAAGTCAAAGGTGTGGTGCAGACGGATTGTTGCCAGGGACAGTGGTCAGTGGTACTATGTGTGTCCAGTCTGCCATATGAACTACCCTCCGGGCAAGAGTCTACATGGGTGTGCCCTGCAGATGAATACAGAGGATGTATTCCGGCTGGTCAATTCTGGGAGGTCAGTGACCCTAGTGAGGGCTGTACCCGATAAATTTGTAATATCAAATAGGAAGATAGAGGTAACCTGCATCCATAAGGCCACTAAGGACTATTCAGTGGCCTTGGTGATTCTCAAGACGTTCAGGGACATTTCAGGCCATGAGGTCACTATAGTCCCAAATGTAACCTATTCTGTGATAGTAGGATGGGACTCTAGGCTGCTCTCAGACTTATGGGAGGAGAGATGGATGCCCCAAATTTGGGCATTTTCATTACCTCCTGATGATTTTTGTTTGACGTCAGTGGAAGCATTCTTTACTGCTATGGGGTTGTTATATGATGATCCTGATTGGGACACAGCAGCTGAGGCAGAGCTCAGATGGCTTAAACAGGTTGCTGCTGATGCTGAAAGGTACTGCATCCTGTTCAGACGATGGTCCGCAGAGATCAGGTGGAATGACCCAGCGCTCAAGAGTCAGTTTTTAGCAGGTGTGAATGAAAGGGTTAAAGATTTACTTATTGCATACCCAGCACCTGCTACTTTGGAAACTGCTATGCAGTTAGCTATCAGTGTGGATAGAAGGTTGAGAGACAGGCAGAGTGAAGACAGGACTCCTGCAGTGCTGGACCCAGTCTCTCAGGATGGCCCCGTAGACAGCGGGGAACCTATGCAACTTGGGGTGATGTCCTCCCGTTCCCAGGAGAGGGAGAGGAAGTTCTCGGAGGGGCTATGCTTGTATTGTGGTAAGGCTGACCATTTTATTAAGCAATGTGAGAGTCTCATAAGGAAATAAAAAAAGGGGTCAGTAGGAGCAACACTCCTGTTCGTACTGCGTTTATACGGTCCGCAGGAGTCGTTTTTTCTGGTAATACCATCTATCGTGGTCAGTCCATTGATTTTCAGGTAATGGTGGATTGTGGTTCTGCACTTAATTTGATTGATCAACAATTTCTAGACAACTATAAGTTTGATTCTGAACCATTGTCTTCTCCTTTTCCTGTTGTGGCGATTGATAACACTCCCCTGGAGCATGGATGGGTTTCCCGAAAGCTCACCAGGTTCCCACTTATTGTGAATAGGGAACATCAGGAGTGTATAGACTTGTTTGTATTTGCTAAATTGCCTTTTCCAGTCGTCCTGGGTTTACCCTGGGTAAAGGTGCACAATCCTTTGCTGGACTGGTCGTCTGGTACTATAAGTGTGGTAAATGTTGTAATATGCACATTGCTGCTGTTGTGAAGAGTGAGCTACATGAACGAATTCAGGATTTCTGGAATGTATTTTCGGAAGTTGAGTCACAAGCTCTTCCACCCCATAGAGATTACGATTGCGCTATTGAGTACGTCCCAGGTGCTACACTCCTTAAGAGTCTTTTATTTTATCTGATGATTCCCGTGAAGGAGGCCTTAAAGGAATACCCACAGAATAGTCTAGCTGCAGGTCATATAAGACCCTCTAAGTCCCCTGTGGCCGTAGGATTTTTTTTTGTCAAAAAAAGAATGGGGGTGTTAGGCCGTGTCTGGATTTTCGGGAGATTAATAAGATTACTGAGCGCAATCCCTACCCGTTACCGCTAATTCGGGATTTGTTTAACCAACTAGCCGGAGCCGAGTGGATCTCTAAAATTGACCTTCGTGGGGCATATAATTTGCTGCAGATGAAGGAGGGCAATGAATGGAATATAGTCTTTAATACCCCGGAAGGTCATTTTGAGTGTCTAGTGATTCCTTTTGGCCTTACTAATGCACCTGCGTTTTTTCAAAATTTCATTTATGACATTCTGAGGCCGTTGATTGATAAGAGTTTTTGTTAGGCGTCGGGTTCTTGCCTCTGCACAAGAGGAATCTCGAGCCTTGCCTTCTGCGGTCTCCCATTCCTCTCCGGCTACAGAGGAGCCTGCTCAGCAAAGACGTCGTTCCCGGCGTCTTGCTCTGTCTACTACTGTTGGCTTGGTTACTGCTGCCAATCAGGGTTCAGCTATGGTAACCTGCAATAGCCACCAGCGTGCAGCTCTTGGGACTAAGTCCTTCTTTCGGCCCACTGAGCATGCCCATGGGAAGTCCTCTCATTGGAGGTCTGAGGTCACATGCTCAGGTCCTATTGCTGCTCCCATTGGACCACTAGGAAGGTCCCGAAAGGACGCTGCTATAAGAGTCGCATGGCCGCACGACCATGCGCTAGTATAGACTCATAGTATTAAGTTGTGGTATGTGTGATGATGGATGCATGAAACTGGTGAATGACTTATTATGAAACCCCTATCCCTTGGTATGCATGTGTTGTGTAGCCTAGCCTGTCCAGTGCCCAGGCTTAGGGTAGGTAGTTGGTGGAGTCAGCGCCGAGTGGTGGCACTGCATAGCGCCGCAGGGCTTCCAGCGCCTCTCACACGTTATGCCAAAGAGTGTCATCTGCATGAGACACCTCTGTACCGCATACGCCGCAGTGTCCATCTCAGCAGTGCCGTGTGCAGTTACTGCGCTTTCCAGCGCTAACTTAGGCTGGCTAGTGCAATCTGCCAGGGCGGCATTGTACGCACACAGTGTGGTAACACGACTGTCAGCTGCACCCTGTGACTGCTAACAGGGCACAGCGTTTCTCTAGGGTTAATCCCTGGTGCCGCAGTAGCAGTTCCTTAAGCCGCAGTCTGTGACGTAACAGGCTTCAGCGTCTCTTTCTGCGGCTCAGTGCTGTAACAGAGTTCGCTCCTGTGCACACCGGGTCAGTGGTTACTCCGCCGGTGTTTAGTTAGTGTCCGCCATTACCGAGCAGCAGTTTACCATCTCTGCACGGTGGACTCCGGGTTGCGATCGCACTTTATTATATTTTATATTTAGTGTGATCCGCAACCCTAACAGTGTTATTGTTTATTTGGATGATATTTTAATCTACTCACCTGATCTGGAGTCGCTTTGGCAGAGAGTCCACGATGTTCTACAGATTTTGAGCGAAAACACACACGGGCGAGTTTGCAGTACAGAAAATTAGTTTTTTGGGGTACTTTGTCTCCAGTGAAGGCTTTGAAATGGACCCGGTGAAGGTTCAGGCAGTACTGGAGTGGCCTAGGCCTGAAGGTTTAAAGTCGGTTCAAAGATTTTTAGGGTTTGCTAACTATTATAGAAAATTTATAAAGAATTTTTCTGTTATCGCTAAACCTATAACTGATCTCACCAAGAAGGGTTCTAATACTGCACAATGGTCCACTGAGGCTGTTAAGGCTTGTGAGCATCTCAAGGAGAGGTTTAGCTCTGCTCCTGTTTGATCCAGACAGATGAGACTAAGCCATTTCAGGTAGAGGTTGATGCCTCATCAGTAAGGGTGGGGGCAGTTCTGTCCCAGGAGGGAGAGGATGGGGTGCATCCCTGTGCTTTCTTTTCTAAAAAATTTTTGGAGACTGAGCTCAACTATGATGTTGGGAACAGAGAGTTGCTGGCTATTAAACTCGCGTTTGAGCATTGGTGACATTTTTTGGAGGGGGCTAGACATCCAATACACGTTTTTACTGATCATAAGAATCTGATATATCTGGATGCTGCTAAACGTTTGAATGCCTGTCAAGCTAGGTGGGCACTGTTTTTTGCCCGGTTCCATTTCTCCATAACATATATCCCTGGGACAAAGAATGTTAAAGCGGACGCTTTGTCTCGTAGTTTCTCTCCAGATGTTGACACTGAGAATGAGAAATGTATTTTGCAGAGCGGGGTGGTGGTGGCAGCATTGAGTTCTAAGTTGAAGAATGGCATCCTCGAAGCCCAGAATGCTGCACCAACGAACACTCCGTATTGTAAATTATTTGTGCCTAGAGCCTTAAGGAGTGCTTTGTTTGCTGAATGTCATGAGTCTCGCTTGGCGTGTCATCCAGTGATTTCAGAAACTAGAAAATCGATCGGTTGAAGTTTCTGGAGGCCAGGGTGGCAAAGAGAAATCATCAAGTGGGTGCATCAGTGTACTGTGTGCGCTAGGTCAAAAGCCTCACATGCCCTGTGTTAGGAGTCAGATTTCTGCCCTTACTATGCAGGAATCTAGACCCTCACATTCTGCAGTCTCCTGCTCAGTGTCTACTGCAGAAGATATTGCAGAGCAGATTGTCTTGCAGCAACTCTCTCCGGAGGCTAAGTCCTTCTTTCCGTCTTCTGAGCATGCTCGTGAAACGTGCTCTCATTGGTGTTCGGGAGTCAGGTGCTCAGGTCCTGCTCCTAATCCATTTGGTTCAGCTCAGAGTTCTGGAGACTTCCGGAAGGTCCCATTTGCTATAAAAAGTGCGCATGGCTGTTCCGCCATGCGCTAGTGTAGTCATACTTGCTGCTGTGTGTGTGTTGATGGATGCATGATCTGGTGAATGACTCAATTGAAACCCCATTCCTATGATATTACGATTGTGTGAGGGAATGAGTTATAGCCAGTATTAGCGCCAGCGCTAGCGCGCCATTGCTCCACAAGCACACCTGCTAGCGTCTACATCGCGCCTGCGTTTACTGCGGTGTTACCCTGCGGCATTCTCCACGCCGCGCTGCTGTAGCAGCTTTAGTGTGTGTCCGCGGTTGCAACGCTGTTCACACAAGTATTTACGGTAGGTCTAGACGGATGTAGCGCCGTCTTTTATAACTACTCCGGTGACCACTTACCGCTTGTGTGCCGCTGAGTCCCTGTGTCTCTAACAGGCTCAGCGTTGTTACATTTATCATTTGTAATAGCAGCTCTGTGAATTCAACAGAGATTGCTTAACTGCACCTAGGTGATATCTAACCCTGTGCACACTACCGCCTGATTGCTCTGCCTTCACCTAGCAGCGGTTTTAACATCTACTACACGGTGGACCCCGAGTGGCTAACGCGCTTTATTTATATTTTTTATTTCGTGCCTTCCACCACTCCTATCACCCTGGCTGCAGGGTTGCTGTGCCCTTTGGAGGTTCCAAGTTCACCATGGACACATCTTGAAATGGATTTTATCACCGATCTGCCGGTCTCTGAAGGTTTTTCTGTCATCTGGGTTGTTGTGGACCGGTTTAGAAAGATGTGTCATCTGGTCCCGTTTAATAAATTACCCTGCGCCAAGACTCTAGCTAATGAGAAAATGGAAACGGTCTTAGGAGCGCAGGAAAGAGACTCCGACAAGAGATGGGTTTAAACCACAACGTGTTTCGATGGAGGATCCGTCTTCATCAGGTGGCAGTTTCCTGCGCTCCTAAGACCGTTTCCATTTTCTCATTGCTCCTATCCTCCATTGGAGGTTTTCGGCTGGAGCTGGTGGAGACCTGACATCTTTGTCTGCCCCTGGGTTGCTTCCTAAGCGCTCCTCTATGACCGCTAATCACTGACTCTTAAGACTCTAGCTAAGGCATTTTTGAAAGAGATTGTCAGGCTCCATGGTGTTCCCACGGACATTGTTTCTGATAGGGGACCACAGTTTGTGACTCGTTTTTTGTGACAGATTGAAGGTTCATTTGTCATTTTCGTCAGGTTGTCATCCGGAGTCCAATGGACAGACCGAAAGGAAGAACCAGGACGTCAAGCAGTTTTTGAGATGTTTTGTGGCAGACAATTAGGAGATGTGTTCGGAATATTTACCACTAGCTGAGTTTGCTCTTAATAATCATATGTCTTCCTCGGCTGGGTGTTCTCTTTTTTTTTTGCTGTACAGGGAGACATCCATCTTTCAGTCCAGTTTCAAAGATGGGGGCGGCAGTGCCTGAGGAGGAGAGTTTTTCTGGAAATTTGGAAAGGGTTTGGACCAGTGTACACCGTAATCTGTAAGAGGCGAATAGGAGGTCAAAGAAATATTTTGACAAGAAAAGAAGGGAGGCGTTGTTTGCAGTCGGGGACATGGTCTGGTTGTCCTCTAGGAATCTGCGTTTGACGATCCCTTCTAAAAAACTGGGGCCTAAGTTTGTAGGACCCCTCAAAGTGGTTCAGGTTGTCAACTCGGCAGCGGTGAGATTAGACATCCCCTCGTCCTGGAGAATTAATCCAGTTTTTCATGTATCTTTATTGAAGAGAGTTGACATGCTAGATAAGAAGGCGATGCCGACTGTTCCTCCAATTGTTGAGGAAATTGTTGATTTCTCCCTGTTTTCGGGAGAAATTCCACAACAAATTATGTGGTCCATTTTCTCAGCTTAGCTTAGTGAAAATTAAAAATCTGGGGCTGAAACATTTCTGGGGAAAAAATGTCATTTTTCATTTTCCCATTGCAATGTTTTAAGATTCCACAAAGCACCTGTGTGTTCAAGTTTGGGGTGTAGTTTCCAAAATGGGGTCACTAGAGGGGAATTTCCATTGTTTAGGCACATCAGGGGCTCTGCATACGAGATATAGCGTCCGATATCTATTCCAGCCAATTTTGCACTCCAAAAGTCAAAGAGTGCTCCTTCCCTTCTGCCACATATTGGGTATCACAAATATTATCCATTGTCTCCTGTTACTCTTGTGAAAACGAAAAATTTGGGGCTAAAGCAGGGGTGGGGAACCTCCAGCCCGTGGGCTGCTGTGGCTCGCGGTGACTTTTCATGGGCAAGTCCCCAGAGTCCACAATCCTCGGGCGGCAGCCGTAACCTGCCAGCTGCCGGCCCTTTAACTCCCAAGTGCATGGTACATAGTGTTCATTACAGAACGCTGCCTACCTGCACATGGATGGTGATGTCACCAGGGTGGGCGGAGTTAGCACCCAATGCGCTCCCGTCCTCGAGTCTCTGAAGAGGAGCTGCTGCCATAGAGTCCAGAGCGATCTTTGTGCATGCCGGCAGCTATGTCTGCTGGTGATTCCTGTGCCCGAAGCTCCGTGCCGTTCTGGTGATCTGGTGTCCCTCAGCTATGTTCCCCCGTGATCTCTGTGCCCCCCCACTGTATGCCCCCCTGTGATCTCTGTGACTTCCAGCTATGTGCTCCCATGTGATCTCTGTGCCCCCTCTGTGATTTTTGTGGCCCCAGCTATGTGCCCCCCTGTGATCTTTGTGCCCCCCAACTATGCCTCCCTGTGATCTCTGTGCCTCCCAGCTATGTGCCCTCTGTGATCTGTGCCTCCCATCTATGTGTCCCTCCTGTGATCTCTGTGCCTCCTAGCTATGTGCCCCCATGATTTCTGTGCCCCCCAGAAATGTGCCCCCTGTGGCCCCCAGCTATGTGCCCCCTGTGATCTCTGAGTCCCCAGCTATGTGCCCCCTGTGATCTCTATGCCCCCCAGTTATGTGCCCCCTGTGATCTCTGTTGCCCCAGCGATGTGCCCCCTGTGATCTGTGCCCCCCAGCTATGTGCCCCCAGCAATGTGCCCCCTGTGAATTGTGCCCACCAGCTATGTGCCCCCATGTGATCTGTCCCCAGAGCTATGTGCCACCTGTGATTTCTGTGTCCCCCAGCTATGTGCCCCTTGTTATTTCTGTGCCCCCCAGCTACGTGCACCTCTGTGATCTGTGGCTCCGAGCTTTGTGCCCCCCTGTGGTCTATGTGATCCCTGTGCCCCCTGCTATGTACCTCCCTGTGATATTTGTGCTCCCATGTGATCTGTGCCCCCTGTGATCTGTCTCCTCCAGCTATGTGTCCTCCTGTGATCTTCACGCCACCCACCCTGTGATCTTTGAGCCCCCTGTGATCTTTGTGCCCCACCGTGATCTTGGTGCCCCCCCGTGATCTCTGTGCGCCCCCTGTGATCTTCGTGCCACCCCCGGTGATCTCTGTGTGTCCCCGCTGATCTATGTGCCTCCCTGGTGATGCCTGTCCCCCCAGTGTGGTATATCCCCCTCCCCGAGTGCTGTATATCCCCCAGGGCTGTATGTTCCCCAAGTGATATGTATATTCCCCAGTAATACATTTGGCTCAGAAGTGCTGTATATCCCACCACATGTGATGTATATAGCCCCCAATGCTGTATGTAGCCCCCAGTAATGTATGTGACAGCACTGGGGGTATATACTGTATGTCCCTGGGGGAATATACATCACTGGATGTATATTCCCCCAGGGACATACAGTATATACCCCCAGTGCTGTCTATTCTTCCTAGTGATGTATATAGCCCCTCAATGATATCTATTCCCCCCTGCCTCCCGGTGATGAATATGTCCCAGCATCTCCTGTGATGTCTATGCCCCCCAGCCCCTCCTGTAATTTATATGACCTCAGTCTCCTGTGATGCATATACAGCAGTCTCAATGTTTCCTATGTTATGTATGTACAGCAGTCCCAGTGTCTCCTATGTGATGTATATTCAGCAGTCCCAGAGTCTCCTGTGTTATGTATATAAAGCAGTCCCTGTGTCTCTTAGGTGATGTATATACAGCAGTCCCAACTTCTCCTATGTGATGTATATTCAGCAGTCCCAGCATCTCCTGAGTGATGTAAATACAGTAGTCACTGTGTTTCATATGTGAAGTATATACAGCAGTCCGTGTTTCCTATGTGATGTATATACAGCAGTCCCTGTGTCTCCTATGTGATGTATATTCAGCAGTCCTAACGTCACCTATGTGATGTATAGACAGCAGTCACAGTGTCTCGTATGTGATACTTATATAGCAGCCCCATTGTCTCCTATGTGGTGTATATACAGCTGTCTCAGCGTCTCCTATGTGATGTATATACAGTAGTCCCAGTGTCTCCAATGTGATGTATATGATTTACAAAACTTATGCCAAAAAGTTGACTCCTCTCCTATCCAACACAAACCTGGAAAAGCAGCTGTGAGAAGCAACATGATCAGTATCACATATTACAGTTGCACCAAAGAGAAGTAGATCCAGTCGTCACATTAATGGTGAGTTACCGTAATTGTTTGACTAAATATACCGGGGTAATTTTCAAGGTGATCATTTTTGTGTGGCCCCCAAATGATGGTAGAAATTTCCAAATGGCCACTGGCTGGAAAAAGGTTCCCCACCCCTGGGCTAAAGCAACATTTTTGTCGGAAAAAGTCAAATTTCCATTTTTTCCTTCCACATTGTTTTAATGCCTGTGATGTACCTAAAAGGGTTAATACATTTCTTGAATATGGTTTTGAGCACTTTTAGGGGTGCAGTTTTTAAAATTGTGTCACTGTTGAGTATTTTCTGTCACATAGGTGTATGCTGTGGTCCCCAAAAAAATAAGTTTTGTAAATTTTGTTGGAAAAATGGAAAATTGCTGATAAACTTTTAACCCTTCTAACTTCCTAAAAAAAATGTTTAAATATTGATGCTAATGTGAAGTACACATTTGGAAAATGTTATTTATTAACTATGTTGTGTGGAATAACTATCTGATTTAAGGGCAAAAATAAAAGCATTTTTTTGTCTAATTTTTTATATTTTCATAATTAAATGCAAATCATATAGACAAAAATTTACCACTAACTCGAAGTACATGACACAAAAAAGTCTCAGAATCACTGGACTATCTTAAAGGTTTTCAGAGTTATTACCACATAAAGTGACCTTGGTCAGATTTGGAAAATGAGGTTCAGTAACTAAAAGTGTAGCCCAGGGAGACAAACATTTTTTGTACTGTTTCTGCCTTCATAAACTATAAATATGAGCTGCCCAGTGCAAGTTCTATTATCTTTAGAACACTCAGAATTCAGTGTGACAGGAACTGCTCCTCACTGCTTCCCCTTCTCATCTGGGACACTGTGTCATACAGAATTGTGAAGCTCCGTGCTATAACAGCCTGCCAAAGAAGAGGGGGAAACAGCTATTATAAGTAGACTGACTGACAGTAACAGCAGGAAGCTGCACACTGTTGTAAAATCCCAGAAGGGAGGGGTGAGCAGTGAAGAGCAACTCCAAACATGTCAGCTCCCGATATTATATTATTATTATTATTATTATTATTATTATTAATATAGCACCATTAATTCCATGGCGCTGTACATGAGAAGGGGTTACATACAAAGTTATAGATATTGTTTATAGTAAACAAATTTACGATGACAGACTGGTACAGAGGGGAGAGGACCCTGTCCTTGCAGACTTACATTCTACAGGATAATTGGAAAGAGACAGAAGGTCAGGGGTGCAGCAGCTCTGGTGGTGGTGAGGCGGCATAATGGTTATTGCAGGCTGTGAGCTTTACTGAAGAGATAGGCTTTCAGGTTCCGTTTGAAGGATCTGAGGGTGGTGGATAATCGGACATGTTGAGGTGTGGAATTCTAGAGGATGGGGGATATTCAGGAGAAATCTTGGAGGCGGTTGTGTGAGAAATGAATAAGTGTGGAAGAGAGTAGGAGGTCTTGGGAGGATCGACTGGAGTAGTGCAAGAGAGTTAGCAGGGAGTGTTGTGAACTCTCTTGATCTGACTTCTGAGTCAGGGCTCCCTCTGGTGGTTGTCGTGAGTAGTGGAGCTGGTCGTATTGACAGAGGTCTATCACCTGAAGACGATGATTGGAAGTCAGGGGTTACTGACTGGGAGGATTTAAGTGAGCAAGCTTCCTTCAGTTGCTGCTGGTGATTTGTTTGTCTTCCTGTTCACTGTGAAGTCTGCTTTTTCCCCTCCTTGGTCTTGCATCATTCAGATAAGTTATTTGTTTGCTGGAATCTTTTGCATTTGATATAGTTTTTGCCTTTCTCTGCTTTTTGCTTTGCTGTGTGGGTTAAGCATTATTCCCTGCTGGGATTTGTGCTGGACCCCGCTCATATGTCACAGTTTGTCATTCTGTTCAGTATGGCTAATCCCGTAATATTAGTATCTTTTGCTTTGCTTCCAGTTCACACCAGAATGCTGATCTAGCAGGGGAGAGGTTGTGTGGCCTCAGTGTTTCTGTATATCAGACGTGTTGGCTTTTTTAGGGGTTTTTTTCGTGATTGCAGACAGTATCTTTTCTATCCTGTCTAGCCAGTTTGGGCCCCATCATTTGCTCATTCTATTTTCTACCTGCGCTTGTGCCTCATCATGACTCGCCAACAATATATGTTTGGGGGCTATCTATTTCTTTGGGGTTCTACTCCGGGGCAGTTTAGCTTTCCCCTTTCTTGCTTTCGGCTTAGTTAACTCTTTGGCTGTGCCGAGGCGTCTAGGGCATCATAGGCACGTCCCACGGCTAATGCTAGTTGTGTTGTTAGGCTTAGGGGTCTGCAATCCGCTATGTTGCTAACCATTCTGGTTTCCTGGTTGCTTAGCTAATTTTCCGTAATCCTCCTCAGTGACCGAATCATAACAGGGGAGGCCTCAGAGGATGATGTTGGAGTAATCAAGGAGGGAGCTGATGAGGGCATGCACAAGAGTTTACGTAGATAGAGGGCTGAGAAAGGGACGGATTCTGGAAATATTTTTGAGTTGGAGGCAACAGGAGGTGGCAAGAGTTTGGACGTGCGGTTTGAAGAACAAGGCAGAGTCGAGTGTTACGGTGGCTCAGTGGATAGCACTGCAGCCTTGCAGCGCTGTAGTCCTGGGTTTGAATCCTACCAAGGACAACATCTGCAAGGAGTTTGTATGTTCTCCCCGTGTTTGCGTGGGTTTCCTCCGGGTACTCCGGTTTCTTCCCACATTCCAAAGACATACTGATAGGGAATTTAGATTGTGAGCCCCATTGGGGACAGTGATGATAATGTGTGGAAACTGTAAAGCGCTGCGGAATATGTTAGCGCTATATAAAAATAAAGATTATTATAAAAAATAAAGAATATTATTATAAGTTATGCCAAGGCAGCGGATATCAGGTGCGGGAGAGTGATGCCGTTTACCGTAATAGATAGGTCGGGTAGAGATGAAGGAAAGATGATGAGTTTGGTTTTGTCTACATTGAGTTTTAGGAAGCGAGAGGTGAAGAAGGAGAATATGGCTGATAGGCACTCTGGGATTCTAGACAGCAGAGAGGTGATATCTGGGCCAGAGAGGCAAATCTGAGTGTCGTCCGCATACAGGTGGTACTGGAAGCCATGGGACTTAGAGTTATGCTAGGCCAAGGGTATAGATGGAAAAAAGTAGGTGCCCCAGACAGAGCCTTGAGGGACTCCAACAGAGAGAGGGCGGGAGGAGGAGGTAGTATGGGGGTGGGAAACGCTAGAGGTGCGGTCGGAAAGGTATGAGGCAATCCAGGACAGGGCAAGGTCTTTGATACCAAGGGAAGAAAGAATCTGTAGCAGTAGGCAGTGGTCAACTGTGTCAAAGGAGGAGGATGGAGAACTGTCTGTTAGCTTTGGCTGCGAGTAAGGCCGGGATCACACTACCATGTGATGCGAGAAACTCGCATGAGTCTCTTGCATCAACACCCGGCACTGCCGACGGCACTCAGGACCTGAGCTGTGGCTGCATGTATTTCTATGCAACCGCAGCTCTGGTCCTGAGTGCCGGCGGTACCACCAGGTGTTGATGCAAGAGATTTGTTCAAGTTTCTCTCATCACACACTGTAGTGTGATCCCTGCCTAAGTCATTAGTAACTTTGGTCAGGGCAGTTTCGGTGGAGTGGTGGGGGTGGTCTGTGAGGGCATGGCAGAGGGATGGCCTGCTCCCTACTAGTAGCTGTAGAATGAAAGAAACAATATCATGGGCCTAGCTACTAGCCAGGGGGCAGGACACGCCCCTGCCACGTCCCCTCATCTCATGCTGCAGTGAAGAAGACATCAGGGGGCTGGCTGCTGCTACTAAAAGCCAGAAGCAGGCAACACCCCCTTTTCTCAGCCAGGCTGTTACTCACAGGGGGAGCTACACACTGCTTTGTGACGTACAGTCCCATATGGGAGCGGGGAGCAGTGAGGCGCCTCTGTCACACTGAATTACAAGTGTTCGAAAGATAATATAAGAGCACTGGGCAGCTCAGTTTTATAGTTTATGAAGGAAATGAACGTACACATTTTTTTTATCTCCCCAGAGTGCCCCTTTAACCTAGAAAATAGCTCAGTTCATAAAGTGGACTTACCACCATAAAAACGCTGTTAATCTGCATTTAATAGCATTACTTACTTGCCCAGCGCCAGCACATAGCCAAAGGCTGCTGGAGAAATTTAACTTTTTTCTCCCTGGCAGCATTAGTTTCATTCACTTCAGGGGGATACGACGCCAGTTCAGTCACTGCTCTGAAAATAAAGAGCGGCAGCTGTAACAGTACCCCCGGCCCTGACTGACAGTCGGCCCCAATGAAGAGCCATTGCAAGTCAGGACCGAGGGAGCGGTTACAGTCACTAAACTTGCACCGGCACCCCATGACTGAAACCAAATGCAGCAGGGAGGATAAAGTTAATTTTATCTCAGCAGCATTCAACTAAGTGCAGGTGCCTGGCAGGTTAGCAAAGCTTGTAGCCTGCAGATTAACCCCATATCTGCAGATTTTTTTTCTGGTGACATGTTCCCAATAAAGGATTAAACACATCCAGTTGTGGAACTTGTTTTCATTCCAAAATGGGAAAATAAGCAAAATAAGAGCAAGTCATCTATGTTGATGGTGAGCTGGTGGCTTTAACAGTTGACCAAACTTTTGAATGTCTATGCCAGCTAAAGTCCTTATACATCAACTGTAAAAAAAAAGCCACTTTGGCAAAAATTTGCAAATATATAAATGTGTGAATACAGCAAGGACTTACTCTCCAAGAAGAATTACATCAACCAGGACTTCAAACATCTGGTAAAGGCCCGATGCTTCATTTATTCTCTTCAGTAATACATTTAAGAGTTGGGAGAGTGAATAATGAGTTGATGGCCAGGGAATATTGTGGTAGCGATTCTCCATGATGCGGTGTACAGATCGAGCTAAAGAACAAAACATATTAAACAGTTTACCTGACTTCATGAACATAATACAAAATATATATACTACAATATTTACCCCAATGAACTGTGGATCAGTCATTAGACTAGGAAAGGGCAACATAGTATGAGAACAGGTTCGCTGTCCCACAAGTCAAAAATGCCCACAAATATTACACTATTTGGTGCATATGAGTGATCATAGTTTTGAGTCTAGTGAATTCATGAGAAGAGTGCTCCATCACTCCTCACCCTCCAATCTAAGCATTAGTAGATGGCTGGTTCCTAGGTATGTGCATACGCAGCAGCCTGGTAATCATTCATTGTCAGGTAGGCAGAGGAAAGACTTTCAAAATGAATACAACAAACTCTTCACCAGTGTATTTTTTAAAGTGAAGCCAACATCGAAAATTACTGTTTAAATCAGGTCTTCTTGTGAAACATATTGTGACTACTCCTGGAGTGGACCCTCTGAGTCGTGGCACCAACCCTCCCAGGGCGAGCTGACCTAGTGAGGACCACCCCCTATACAGGGAGTGTCAGGGGCAAGCCCAAGGGGGTAAGGTATCACGACTGCTGGCACCAGGTGGCCGGCTCGCAGGAGACACAAGTGAGTGTCTGCAGGAACGTGGAAAGCGTGGACACAGGGACACGCTGGGTACAGGACGGTGCAAGGCGAGTGTACGGAGGCACGGAAAGTACTGGAGAACACAAGGCGTGTACACGGGAGTGCGCTAGATACAGGATAGTGCAATGCGGGTACACAAGAGCACGTATGGCGTGCACTGACTAGCACGCCCGGGTGTGAGCAAAGCAGGACGCGTACAAAGGAGCACGTCAGAATACTGAGTTAGGCAGCAGGTGTGCCAGGAGGTGCAACAGAGTACAGGAACAGAGTGTGTGTCAGGAGGCACAACTGAGCACAAGGCAGAGTACAGGATCAGAGCGTGTGCCAGGAGGCACAACTGAGCATAAGGCAGAGTACAGGATCAGAGCGTGTGCCAGGAGGCACAACTGAGCATAAGGCAGAGTACAGGATCAGAGCGTGTGCCAGGAGGCACAACTGAGCACAAGGCAGAGGACCCAAATACAGTGCACCTCCAGGCAAGGACAAGGCAGATCAAGCCAGGAAGCACAACAATAATCAGGCACCTCCCATAGGAAGAGGTAGCCTGATATAGCACATGATCACTAAGACTTCCGGGTCAAGTCCTCCAATACCATAGAGAGGACAGGCCCAGAGACAGAGCTGAGAAGAGCGCGCATGCGCACAAAGAACACGGTGCAAACATGAACCTAAGCACGAGAGGTGCGCTTGCGCACCCGACGGGACCTCCAGAGTGGTCGCGGCTCCGGAAGAGGTGACGTCGGGACCGAGGTCCTGCCCCCAGGTGAGCGCGGTGTGACACATATTTTTAAACACATTTTGGCAATGTTTATATTTTGCCATATCAAATAACAAATATAAATCTTAGAATTTTCAAGCCACTGGAGCTTTTTAGACTCAAACTTCCTGTTTCAGGAAATCCACTTGTAGAACAGTCAGACCTCAACCTAATATAATATATAATTGGCAATCAGCTCTGTCACATCTTCCGGTGATTGTGTCGCTATCCCACAATCCACTGTGCTGCACAGGAAGTACGCCGACCGCCATATTGGAATACCCAAGTGATGGGTATTCCAATATGGCACCCGCTGGTGGTACTAGGCCCTTGCCCAGTATCACCAGTGGGACCCTCACCGGGACTCCCACCTGCCACCAGATCATACTTACCCTCCCCCTGACGCGTCTCGGCAGCCCCCCTGCTTCTCTCACGCCTTCCTTCAGCGGTCACGTGGTACCACTCATTAAAGTCATGATTATGCGCATATTCATGACTTTAATGAGCAGTACCACGTGACCGCTGAAGGAAGGAAGAGCTCCCGGAGACGCAGGGGCTGCAGAGACCACGCTAGGAGGGGGTAAGTAATATTCGCCTGTCCCTGGTCCATCGCTGCGCGTCGCCCTGTCCTCCGCCAGTGACGTTCAGGCAGCAGAGGGCGCGATGACGTAGTTATAGCACGCCGTGCCCTCTGCCTGAACAGTCACTGACCGAGGGACCAAGAAGACAGCGGCGAGCAGCGATGGACTGGGGACAGATGAATATCGCAGGTGCCAGGGCCCTGAGCCAGCGGTGACAATGGCACCTGTCCCCCAGCGACGAGAGGTGAGTATGTCATTTTTTTTATTTGCAGCAGCGGCAAATAATCAATTTATTTGCAGCAGCGGCAAATAATCAGCAGGGGGCATAATCTATAGAGCATCTTATGGGGGCAGCATATAGGGGCATAACCTATGGAGCATCTTATGAGGGCTTAATCTATGGAGCATTTTATGAGGGCTTAATCTATGGAGCATTTTATGGGGGCATAATCTACGGAGAATCTTATGGTGGCATACTCTATGGAGCACTTTATGGGGGCATAATCTATGGAGCATCTTATGGGGTCATAATCTATGGAGCATCTTATGGGGGTATAATCTATGGATCATCTTATGGAGCATCTTATGGGGGCTGTTATGAATGGGTCACCAAGGAGGATGGCAGGAACATGCTAAGCCACCAGAAGACCAGAGAGGTTGGTAACTAAATAGATTGCAGACCCCTGATCCTATCCACACAACTAGCAGTAGCCGTGGAGCGTTCCTACGATGCCCTAGACACTTCGTCACAGCCGGAGAACCAACTAAGCCTAAAGACAGAAAGGTGAAATCTAAACTGTCCCGAAGCAAATCCCCAAAGGAATGGACAGTCCCCAAAAATATCGATAGACCGGATATAACTTCAAGAGAAATATGCTGTCTTCCAGGTGCAAAAACTAAAGATGTGTCTGATAGGATATCAGAACTCTTCAGACATACAGATGACTACCGATTCCTTCTAATACATGTGGGGACAAATGACACAGCAAGAAACGATCTGCAGTGATTTTGAAAACTTAGGTAAGAAAGTTAAAGAACTGGGAGCGCAGGTGGCCTTCCCTTCCATCCTCCCAGTGGATGGCCATGGAACAAGGAGGTGGAATAAGATTCTGCAGGTGAACAACTGGCTACGTCGATGGTGCCGTCAGCAAGGTTTTGGATTTCTGGATCACAGAGTGAATTACCTATACGATGGACTACTTGCTAGACATGGGGTGCACCTTACAAAGACTGGAAAACATGTATATGGAAGTCGCCTTGCTACACTCATCAGGAGAGCTTTAAACTAGAACAATGTGGGAAGGGAAGCAAAAGGCCAGAAAAAGACACACACCTGACAAATGCTATTGAGAACTGGAAAGGAAGAACAAAGACAAAAGAATCTAAATAATAAAAATATTGGAGAAAAAGAAACCAATCACAAACTAAAATGTTTCTATACTAATGCACAAAGCATGGGCAACAAACAAGGAGAATTGGAACTACTAACGCAGGAAAAGAAATATGATGTCATTGGAATCACTGAAACTTGGTGGGACAATACACATGATTGGAATACAAAGCTAGAAGGATACAACTTATTTGCAAGAAACAGACTTGATAAACAAGGAGGAGGTGTTGCATTGTATGTTAGAAACGCATATGTCTGCACAGAGATTGAAGCTTCAGAGAATGGGATGCCTGTGGAAACTGTTTGGGTAAGAATACAAGGACAGAACAATGGAAAGGACACCATTGTAGGCATTTACTACAGACCGCCTGTGCAAGCTAAAGATATGGATGAACTCTTTATGCATCAAATGGCCAAGTTCTCCAAAAAATGACATAGTTGTCATGTGGGATTTCAACTTTCCAGACATTTGTTGGGAATCTCTCTCAGGCAAAACTATCAGGTCAAGGAAATTCTTATCCTCTCTTGCTGACAACTTTATCTTCCAAAAGGTAGGGGAGAAAACAAGGGGATCTGCTACCTTGGATCTAATCCTCATAAACAGGGAGGACATGGTGGAGGAGGTAAAAGTGGCTGGGACCCTAGGAGGTAGCGACCATGCTATTTTAGAATTTTGCATAACTAGAGGAGGAAGACCTGTGAAGACTCAGACGTCAAGGTTAGATTTCAGAAAGGCAGATTTTAAGGGACTCAGAAAGAGAATTGGAGGGATCCAATGGCTGGATATCGTTAAGGACAAAAATGTCCAGGAAGGATGGGAAATCTTGAAAAATGAAATTCTCAAAGCACAATTGTTAACAATTCCGAAAAGAGGGAAGAATAGGAAGCATTTAAGGAAACCAGGATGGATGAACACAGAACTTAAGCACATGCTAAAAAGGAATAAATGTTTATAAAATGGAAATAGGAAGGCATATCTAAAGAAGAGTATAATGCTGTCTGCAGAACCTGCAGGGCACAAATCAGATTACTAAAGCCGACAATTAGAGTTGAGCGCAACGGGTCAAAAAAATTCAAAAGTCGACGACTTTCGCCAAAGTCGGGTTTCATGAAATGAAACCCGACCTTAGCGTGAGGTCGGCCACGAGGTCGGCGACTTTAGCGCCAAAGTCGCATTTCAAAAGATGCTTTAGCGCCCTTTTTCAGCCAATCAGGAAGAACGGACACTGTGGGCAAAGTGATGACATAGGCAGCGGTCACCACCATCTCGGAGAAGGGCATGCAAGTGATTGGCTTGCTTTGTGTGGCGTCACAGGGGGTATGAAAGGGCGGTGACGCCGACCGCCATGTTACTCATGCTGATCTCAGAATAGGGAGAGCTGCTGCAGCTGCTGATTCTGTAGGGAAAGTGTTAGGAAGGCAAAAAGAAAAAAAAACTGCTTCTGCTGCTAGCGCTTTTCACTGTAGTTACTGTGCAGTGAAAGGTGAAGATTTTTGCTTTTGTGCAGCAGCGCTGGTGGTGATTAGCCTGCCTTTTAAGGCTAGCTGCATTGCTGTGTGCACACTGGTGTTCAAACTGCTTTTTTAAAAGCAATCCAAATTGTATTGTTTTGTCCTGGTGAGGTAGTGAGCGTTCATTTTTTCACACACTGTACAGCGGTGTATGCTCCTCACACTGTACCATGTAACGGCTGTTATCATGGCCAAATTGAAGCTATCTACGTGTGTGACTCTGTAAGGAAAAGTCGAGGAGTTTGTCCATTATTACAGACTTACACCTTTATAGTTTTGTCCATTTTTCAAACAGTTTAGTATATTTGTTGTTTGATTACATTCAAAACTAGAGAGAGACAGCGTGTGTCAGTCCGTATACAAAAACACGGAACTTGACAATTTTACATACACCGTACAGCGGTGTACATGCATGCTCCTCTCTCAGGACCGTGTAACGGCTGTTATCATGGCCAAATTGAAGCTATCTACGTGTGTGACTCTGTATGGAAAAGTCGAGGAGTTTGTCCGTTCTTACAGATCTACACCTTATAGTTTTGTCTGTTTTTCAAACAGGTTAGTATATTTGCTGTTTGATTACATTCAAAACTAGAGAGAGACAGCGTGTGTCAGTCTGTATACAAAAACACGGAGCTTGACAATTTTACATACACCGTACAGCGGTGTACGTGCACGCTCCTCTCTCAGTACCGTGTAACGGCTGTTATCATGTCCAAATTGAAGCTATCTACATGTGTGACTCTGTAAGGAAAAGTCGAGGAGTTTGTCCGTTCTTACAAACCTACACTCTAGGGAGATTCCAATTCTGCCCAATTCTATATACACCATGTAGTTTGTCATACACTAGGCAATTTCTGCCGGTCACATTGCGGTGTTATACACAGGGCCTGACAGAATCCAACTGTGTCCTGAAGTGTAGAGAGATTCCAATTCTCCACAGTCCTCTATCCACCTTTCTTACAACATCCAGAATCTGCCTGTTACATTGCGGTGTAAAATAAACAGGGCGTGACAGAATCCAACTGTGTCCTGAAGTCTACAGAGATTCCAATTCTCCACAGTCCTCTATCCACCTTTATTACACCATCCAAAATCTGCCTGTCACATTGCGGTGTAAAATAAACAGGGCCTGACAGAATCCATCTGTGTCCTGAAGTCTACAGAGATTCCAGTTCTCCCCACAACTATATACACCTTGTACCTTGTTTTACAGTACCATATAGTTGGTGGTTTTTTGGGTACATTTTCCCCAAAAATGAGGAAGTGTGGTGGAAGAGTCTGTGGAAGTGGGCGGGGGTTGGCAGCTGGTAATGATGGTGTTAGTGGTGGATCTGCTGGTTGTGGCAAATGCAAAATAGCACCTAGTGCAGGAGGAGTTGAGCCTGCGTCATCGTCTGGCTCCACAAGGCCTCGAAGGCTCCCTTTTCTGGGAGTAGGTAAACCGCTTTTAAAGCCGGAGATCAAGAACAAGTTTTGGCTTACATTGATGACTCAGCCTCCAGCTCTATTGCCTCCTCTTCTGAAGTTTTAAAAAATAAAAGCACTGAGTCATCATTGGAGGCTCATGTTCATGAACCACACCTTTCCTTGTGTCCTTCACCCCAACCAAAATTGAAGGATGTGGCAGGCCACACTACAGATTACTCCATGGAGCTGTTTTCACATACCATGCCTGGGTTATCAAGTCAAATCGTGAATTACACAGGCAAAGATGAATCTGACATGGAGTGTACTGATGCACAGCCACTGATAGATGATTCTGCTGGTACATTCACTCAGAGCACTACATTGTCCTCGCAGTGTACTGATCCAGAATCTGACCCAGATGAAACTCAGGTGCCCCTTCCCGCATACTATACCACCATACACAGTGACACAGAGGAAGGTGCACATGACATTGAAGAGGAGGTGATGGATGACCCAGTTGTTGACCCAGATTGGCATCCATTGGGGGAAGAGGGTGCTGCTTCCAATAGCTCAGAAGAGGAGGAGGAGCATCCGCAGCGGGCATCGACATCGCAACAGCTGTTATATGGCATGCCAGGAGCAGTCCAAAAACGGGTTACAAAAACCAAAAGAGTTGCAGGACAGCTTGGCCAGACGGTCAAAATAGCACAGCATGCAAGGCCTCAAAATGTCTTCCATAGTAGGAAGAGTGCAGTGTGGCACTTTTTTGAACAAAATCCTAATGATCAGGCAAAGGTTATCTGTAAGAAGTGCGCAAAGACCTTTAGCCGAGGGTATAATCTGAGAAATTTGAATACCAGTAGCATGCTAAGACATTTAACCACCATGCACTTGAAAGCGTGGACAGACTACCAAAACTCACGTACCACATGTGCTGCTGCTCCCAAAGAAGGTAGTCAGTAACGCTACATTGTTTCCTCCACTGTAAGTCCATCGGTTAGCACACCACCAGCCAGCAAATGTTGAGTTGTCGTTGCAAGGGCAAATCAGTCAGGGAATCACACTGTTATTGCAACGAAAGACTGAATCTAGGCCATCAGAAAGAACACCAACTCCATCACCATCATCAACCCTCTCTCAGTCCGCAATGTCCACCGCTAGTTCCACCATATGCAGCTCTCAAGTCCAGCTCACCCTACCAGAGACTATGAGTAGGCCAAGAAAGTACTCATCCTCTCATCCGCGTACACTGGGTTTGAAAGCCCACATTGCCAAACTAATCTCGTTAGAGATGATGCCCTATCGGTTGGTTGAAAGCGCAGCTTTCCGCGAACTCATGGCCTACGCAGTACCACGCTATGACCTACCCAGTCACCACTTCTTTTCTCGCAAAGCCATCCCAGCCCTCCACCTTCATGTGAAAGACCGCATTGTCCATGCACTCAAGCAATCAGTGAGTGGAAAGGTGCACCTCACAACTGATGCAAGGTCCAGTAGGCATGGCCAGGGCCGTTACGTGTCCATCACTGTGCACTGGGTTAATGTGGTGGATGCAGGGTCCACAGGGGACAGTTGTGATGGCACAGTGCTGCCTAGCCCACGGTATAGGAAACAGTTGGCTGTAGGCGTTCGACCCTCCTCCTCCTCCAGAAGCGAAAGCTCGTCCACAGAGTGCAGTCGCACGAGCACTGCATCCGCAGCTGACAGTGGTGCACACGATGTGTCCCCCTATCGATCAGCTAGTGGAAAGCTTGAGCAGGCTGTGTTGCAGATGATGTGTTTGGGCAACAGACACACCGCCGAGGTACTGGCTGACTACTTTCAGCGACAAACTGAGTCATGGCTGAGCAGTCTACATCTTGAGGCAGGCAAGGTAGTTAGTGATAATGGCCGTAATTTTGTGGCAGCCATAGCCCTTTCAAAACTCAGACACATACCTTGCTTGGCTCACACCTTGAACCAGGTGGTGCAGTGCTTCCTCACTAATTATCCGGAGTTAACAGGCCTGCTCCATAAGGTTCGAAGACTGTGCTCGCACATCCGCAGGTTGCCGGTACACTCCAGTCGTATGCAGAAGCTGCAGTGATTACTCCACCTTCCCAAGCACCGCCTAATTATCGACGTTGCAACAAGGTGGAACTCCACCCTGCACATGGTTGAGCAGCTGTGCAAACAGAGGCAGGCCGTAATGCATTTGTGGGAGGATACACGGGCAGGCACTTTGAGGGCAGACATGGAGTTGACAAGTGTGCAGTGGAAGAAGCTGAAAGACCTCTGTAAAGTCCTTCAATGTTTTGAGGAATGCACACGGCTGATAAGCGCAGACGACGCCATCATAAGCATGAGCATCCCAATTATGCGTCTGCTCATGCAAACTTTGACGCACATCAAGGAGCAGGCGTCTGCAGCCGAGGATGCTGAGGAAGAGGAGGAGGGAAGCCTTGATGACAGTCAGCCATTGTCTGTTCAGGGAACTGTCATGGACGAGGTGGAGGAAGAGGAGGAGGAGGAGGATGATGATGGAGATGATTATTTAGGGGAGGAGGATGCTTCTCGTGGGGAAAGAGAAAATGTTGGCGTGGCAAGGTCTGGTACTGGGTTTGTGCGTAACTGGAGGGATGTGGATTTGCCTGAAAGTGCTCCATCACCCAGCACTCGCAGTGCATCATTGACACCGGGAACATTGGCTCACATGTCAGATTATGCCTTGCAGATCCTAAAAAGGGACCCCCGCATTGCCAAAATGATGAACGATGATGACTACTGGTTGGCCAGCATCCTGGATCCACGCTATAAAGGCAAATTCCAAAACATCATGCCACAGGAGAATCTTGACCTAATATTGGCTAACAAACAAGCAACTCTGGTAAACCGGTTGGTTGAGGCATTCCCAGCACACAGCAGCGGTGATGGTTCTCACACGAGCCGTAGGAGCCGGGGGCAACTTGGAAGAGGTGTTGGTGGTGCACACATCAGAAGTGGCGTTGGAGACAGGGGTTTCATGACCATGTTGTGGACTGATTTTTCAAGTCCCGCTCACACGACTGGTAATACTGCATCAATTGAAAGTGACAGGAGACAGCACTTGTCAACTATTGTTACAAACTACTTTTCCTCCCATATCGATGTTCTCCTTCACAGGTCATTCCCATTTGACTATTGGGCAGCTAAACTGGACACCTGGCCTGAATTGGCACAATATGCCTTACAGGAGCTCGCTTGCCCAGCTGCAAGTGTGCTATCGGAAAGAGTCTTCAGTGCAGCTGGATCAATCCTGACAGAAAAAAGGACCCGTCTGTCAACCCAAAATGTGGATGATCTAACCTTCAATAAAATGAACCATGCATGGGTTTCCAAAGATTTTGTCACACCTTACCCTTATGGCACATAGGTTGACAGAAAAATGGCTTTCTTTGGTCCGCCTCATCCTGGGACTTGACCAATTTCGCCTTTAGCAGCAGGTGAATGTCCCACATCAACATATGCCATTTTGTAAACCTCCCTAACTGGGCTGCCTCCTCCCCCCATGGCCGGGGTCACCACCTAGCGCACGCAACCGTGCGAGTGCCGTTGCCCTGGACAGGTGGGTGGGCCGACTCATGGGTGCGGGCACTGGCACAGGGTCCCTCATAGTGCAATCAAGTGTCTCTGACGGTGGGGGTGCACACCCGCCGTCAGACACACCGCCGTGCTATGAGGGGCCCAGTGCCAGTACCGACTCCCACGAGTGGGCCCCCCTTGCTTGGGCAAGGCCCCAGCATTTGCAATGTTTACCTTTCCCTTCTCCTCCACTGTGTAGTCTGGGCTGTCAAATCCTTCACTGGGACTGCCACTACAAATTTGGTGAACTGATAGAAGATGATGGTTAAGATGTAGCTATGCCCTGTCCCGCTGGCCGGGATCTAGCTTCAGATGATTAATGGCTTCCATTTCTTATGGACGTCGACTCGCAATGAGATGCAGTGGTGGTTTCTCATCAGCTTTCACAGTTTTCCTACCCACAGACGTGTGACATTCCAGCGCACATTTTTAAATGTGCACTCTCATGCCAATTCAAATGAATCGCCTATGGCTTCTGTCTTTTGCACTCCAAAGTTATGTGACAGAGCATGATAGGCAGTGAGCACCATGTTTACATCTCTCCCTGTGATCAAAATTATATGGATATGAGTAATGGCGATGGGATCAACTGTACTGCGATACAGCAACACTTTCTTCACAAAGAAAGGTTTTCGCTGTCTCCACACACTAATTAATTGAGGGTCTGCCTCGCCTCTGAGAATTGTGATGGAAGTTTATCCCGTGAATAGGAATTCCTAGATTTCTGCAATCACTAGAATTTATGTCAGTAATTGTATGCATCTCATTTCCTATTGTGGAGAGTGAGACAGAAATATATATGAAGATTTAAAAATGCCACCAAAAGTGTATACTGGTGTACACTTCAAATACATTTCCTTTTTTTCTACTTTTTAGATTGTTGTCTAATCCATACTGAGAACATGGAGATTTTAACTATTTAAACTATGCTATATATACCTGCTATCCAGTGATAATGTACACTTTCTCAACTTTGTACAAGCTGGTCAAGTCCATACTGGGCCTGAGACTGTCTGAGCCTGCCTCCTGATCTATAGACATAGGCTTATAATGTGTAAACTATGCTATACATACCTGTAATCCGGTGATACGTTACCCTTTCTCACCTTTGTCCAATCACGTTTAATCCATACAGGGCCTGAGACCGTCTGTGCCTTCCTCCTGTTATATAGACATAGGTTTTTAATGTGTAAACTATGCTATACATACCTGTTATCCAGTGATACGGTACCCTTTCTCACCTTTGTCCAATCACATCTAATCCATACTGGGCCTGAGACCGTCTGAGCCTGCCTCCTGTTATATAGACCAACGTTTTTAATGTGTAAACTATGCTATACATACCTGTTATCCAGTGATATGGTACCCTTTCTCACCTTTGTTCAATCACGTCTAATCCATACTGGGCCCGAGACCGTCTGAGCCTGCCTCCTGATCTATAGACATAGGTTTTTAATGTGTGAACTATGCTACATATATACGTGTTACCCATTGAAACTGTACCCTTTATCAACTTTCTAGAATCTTGTCGAATCCATACTGGGCCTGAGAACGGCTGCCGAGCTGTTATGCAAGCTACAGCAAGTGTGGTTTGGACACGTAATTTTTTGCATTTTTTCAGAAATGCCGGTTAGGCCTAATTCAGGAATTGCGGTTGACCTGTACTTACTGGGAAATGATCGTTCACGGGGAATAATTGGAATCCCAGATCCCCATCACTAACGGTGTTCTGCTGGTTATCTGCACCTGTAAGCGACAAAAGCTGGTCCTTTCAGTGTAGCGCGCATGCAGCCCTGGACATGTAACGCCATGATAGACCATGATAGAGCCTCGCGTATCCCTCTAGTAAGCTTGACGCATAACACGGGGGTGATAGACCATGATAGAGCCTCGCGTATCCCTCTAGTAAGCTTGACGTGTAACGCGGGGGCATGCCGGAGTCGCGTTCGTTAATGGAATAAAGCTGACAAATTGCTAGCACAACTACAAACGGACATACCACACCACACACACAATCGACAAAGCTTTCAATATGTGCATCTTTTCTTGAGGTGGCATGGTTGTGGTTTCCCGGGAGGAGTCCAATTAAGCCGCAGGCTCCACTCCTGGTGGTGCCATTTTGGACATTCCTTTAAGGTTCAGCTTTGCAATCATACTGGCCCCGGAAAGCAAACACTTTGCCTTCATGGACGCTGTTTGGAGGTTCGTGGAAATAACGCCGCCCGATCGCCAGTTGGCATAATTTATTGGTGGGAAGTCCGGCGGTATATGATCGTGTTCGATTTCAGAATTTTTTTTTTTTTTGGTTGGTATTTTACATTTTTATTCCAGCCTTTCTTGACTTCATAAGGGAATGACAAGCCTATATCTGTGTCTCATCCACCTCCTCCTTTTGCTCCTCCACCTCTTTTCCAAATGTAGTTGCCCTTTACCATATGTAATTTTTGTCTTCTGAGCATTTTCTCTGCTTTGGGACACCTTTTAAGGTGTTTTGTAATTGTTTTCTATGTGTTTGTATGTGTTTGTGTTTGCCTGCCATTGTTTTCAATGGGATTCGACGAACTTGCCTCCTGTGTGACGAACCAAAACACTAGCGTGGTGGCTCAACACTACTCCTGATATATAGATGTACATTGTTAATGTTTAAACTATGCTATATATACCTGCTATCTGATGATACTGTACACTTTGTCTACTTTTTATATTCTTGTCTAATCCATACTGAGCCTGTGAGCGTCTCTGTGTGACTGATGGAATATATATGGAGATTGACAATTATCCTTTGACTGAATAGAGCTGTACATTTCTGATACAGTGCCATATATCTGATGTTATTTTGAGTCTATTTTGGGAAAAATTTTGAAGCTTGGTGGAAGAGGCCACGGACGTGGGCGCGGGGGGACCAGCTGCTGATGATGGTGGTGGTGCATCTGCTGGTAGTGGCAAAAGCACAATAGCAGCTAAGGCAGGAGGTGTTGAGCCTGCGTCATGGTCTGGCTCCGGAACACCTGGAATGATACCTTTTCTGGGAGTAGGTTAACCGCTTTTAAAGGCGGAGCATGAGGAACTGATTTTGGCTTACATTGCCGAAACAGACTCCATCAAATATGCCCGCCTCTTTCCTAAGTTTCAAAAAATTCAAGCACTGAGTGGTCAAGTGCTGGCTCCTGGTCAGGAAGAACCCCTTTACTTGTGTCCTGCACCCCCACCCAAACTTAATGATGCAGCAGACGACACTTCAAATTAGTCCATGTAGCTCTTTCTATCATACCATGCCTGGGTTATCAAGTCAAATCGTGAATTCCCCAGTCCAAGGTGAATCTGACATGGAGTGTGGGTGGCCAGCCAGGGCAGTGGAGTTAATAGGTACTGGGCCGGTGTCTCACAGGTATGTGTCATGGTGGTGGTGACCCGTTCCGTGGCCCTGGGCGTCCATGCAAAGGGGTGAATTACGTTTATAGTTGAATGATACGTGATGCCACCTCTGGTTTCTGATTAGATTGACCAGCTCTGCAGTATCGCTTCTGTGGGACAGATGTTGTGGTGCAGCTAAGATGTAGAAGACCTGCACAGGTAGGGCCATAGTCGCAGGGCAGATGAAAGAGTTGGGAGATGGTGTGCAGTGCAGGATGTAGCTGAGCCGTGCGCCAGGCGCAGGAAAAAGATGACAGACACAGTCGTGCAGTTCCTTTACCTGTACTTGGTAGGTGCTGTCCAGGACCCAGAGTACAGATGGAGAAGGAGTTGGTCAGCCTGGAAGCCAATTTGGATTTCTCTCTCTGCAGATAGGTAGTGTGGCCTCCGTTCTAGCGCTTATCTGAGGTACTCGCAGTGCTGAGTTCAATGAAGTTCCCCCTGTTGACTCTCTTTTGGAACTTTCTCGTATGGCTGGCAGCCATAGCCTTTTCCTTCTGGCTCACACACGTCAATGCTGGGGCCTCCGAGCCTCAGTTGGGTACAGAGCATTTACAGCTGCTACTTCCTCCGGATTCTGCTGCAGGAACGTCAGTGTCCCTACAAACTCGGAGACCGGAATCCGGACCATGCTCTCCAGCTAGGAGTGAGCCTTAATTCTGCTCATCCTCCAGCTCCCCTTCTCACGTCCACACACTTCCACTTCCCTGCACAGAATGGTCTAACTTACCTCCTCCCGACCACAGAGAGCAGCTCCTCAGCAGTCATGTTCAGAGGTCTCCCTGCTGGCGTGGAGTGGGAAATGTGTTGTGTGTTGGTTTAACTGCTAGAGAGATCCTTCGTTGCTCCCAAGCATGACATCACACTCCCTAGGAGGAAGGTAATGCCACTGTGGCGACTGTACTCCTGGGGACGCCACAAGTGCACTGATGCCCAGCCATTGCTAGATGATTCTGCTGGTACATTGACCCAGACCACTACATTCCCCTCACACTCTACACAGCCAGAATCTGACCCAGAGGAAACTCAGGTTCCCCTTCCCGCATACTATACCACCTTACACGGTGACAAAGAGGAAGGTGCAGATGAAAGTGCAGGTTCCTTGAGCTGGTGGGGGGCATACTCATGGGCGACAGCACTGGCACAGGGCCCCTCATAGTACGCAAAAGTGTCTCTGCCGGTGGCCCACCTCCACCCGTCGTCAGACACACCGCCACACACCGCCGTACTATTAGAGGGGCCCTGTGCCACTGCTGTCGCCAATGAGTGTTCCCCCCCCTGCTTGCTCAGGATCACAGCACTTGCCAAGTTGAAATACTTACCTCTCCCTGCTCCACCGCCATGACGTCTTCCGCATTTCCTGTCAGTGATAGTCTGATCAGAGAGCGCAATGACATCATGTCTGTACGCCCTCTGCCTAAACAGCCAAGTGCAGTGAGATGGACGATGGGGACGATGAGGAGTCCAGACTAGTACAGGGATTCCATAGCGAGGAGACTTATTTAATTGTTTTCAATGTTGGGACAGCAATTTTTGGGGAGCACTATACTCTGGAGAATGATTTATGGGGCCCACCATATTCCAAAGGTGGACATCAGACACTGGAGCAGCATTTACAGGGCACATTATACACTAGAGCATTAGAAATGGGGCCCATTATGTATGGAGCATTATTTGGGCCCATAAAACAGTGGAGCTTCATCCATGGGGACCAACATATACTGTAGCATTATGTGGAGCTCATCATATACTGTTTCAAACATTATATGGGACCAATGATTCTGTATGGAGAAATAGATGGGCCTCATTACTCTGTATAGCGCACTATGCGGTGGCCATAATACTGTATGGAGTAATATACTGTCCGTTTTTGGAGCTATTAAAAATGGATATCAGTCATGAGATGTAAAAAGTGAAGTATTTTTCATTGTACTATGCCGCTATTTCTCTGCAGTATCGGAGCATCATGAGTTGTGGTATGTGTTGAAGGGGCGCTCTTTGGCCCAGGGCACATGAAAACCTGGAGCCAGCCCTACCCCCCCACAAATTTATCCAAATAAACCCATTTTTCAGTGCGTAACTAGTATTATGAAGTAAATTAAGGTTGAAAAGCTTCCGTAATCAGAATTGATGTTTTTGGCATTCAAAAGGGCACTGTAGGTGTGTTTCCTGTCCTCCACTCCCTGCCGACTTTGCTTCCCCATTGACTTGCATTGGGTTTCGTGTTTCAGTCGGCCTTCGACTTTTCACGATAATCGTCCGATTTCGTTCAACCCGACTTTTGCGAAAGTCGGGTTTCGTGAAACCCGACTCGACCTGAAAATAGGCAAAGTCGCTCATCTCTACCGACAATGAATTGAGGCTTGCAAGAGACATCAAAAGCAATAATAAAGGATTTTGGGGATATGTAAAAAGTAAAAGAAAAGTCAAAGATGCTATTGGATTTTTACAGGATGAAAATGATGAAATGGTAAGACAGGATGTTGAGAAGGCCAAACTTTTAAATTCCTATTTTGCACCTGTTTTCTCTCAGAAAGGAAATGTAACATCAACTGTTCTTCACTGTCCTATTAAGGGAACAGAAGAATCCAGGATATCTATAGACTGAAAGATAGTGAGGAAACACTTATCTAAACTAAATGAATTCAAGTCTCCAGGTCCAGATGAATTACACCCCAGAGTACTGAAGGAGATAGCAGAAGAAATCTTTTAACCCCTCTCCATAATCTTTGAAAATTCTTGGAGAACAGGAGAAGTCCCAGAAGACTGGAGAAGAGCAAATGTTGTTCCTATCTTCAAAAAGGGGAAGAAGGTGGACCCAGGCAACTATAGGCCGGTGAGTCTGACTTCTATACCAGGAAAGATCTTTGAACAAATTATTAAACAACATGTATGTCAGTACCTGGATAAGAATGAAGTGATTAAACAGAGTCAGCATGGGTTTGTAACTAATAAGTCATGTCAGACTAACTTAATTTTCTTCTATGACGGAATCACGGATTGGGTGGATCAGGGAAATGCTGTAGATATAGTATATCTTGACTTCCCCCAAAACAGCTGGAATTTGAACTTGGCAAACAGGTCGACTCGAACACCGCTCATCTCTAATCAGGAGGCAGACTGAGACGGTCTCAGGCCCAGTATGAATTTGACAACATTGTAGAAAGTTGAGAAAGGGTACAGTATCACCAGATAACAGGTATATGTAGCATAGTTTACACATTAAAAATCTATGTCTATATATCAGGAGGCAGACTCAGACAGTCTCAGGCCCAGTATGGATTCTACAAGATTGTAGAAAGCTGAGAAAGGGTACAGTATCATTGGATACCAGGTATATATAGCATAGTTTAAACATTAAAAATCTCTGTGTGTATTTCCAGAGTCCGACAAAGACACTCACTGCCTCAGTATGGATTAGACAAGAATCTAAAAAGTAGAAAAAGGGTAATGTATTCGAAGCGTACACCATTATACACTGTTGGGGTATTTTTCAATCTTCATATATATATTTCAGTCTCAGTAAGACAGTCCAGACTCTCCGCAAGAGGAAGCGAGATGGATACAAGTACAGACGGAAAGTCGAGTGATTGCAGAAATTTTGGAATTACTAATCACGGGAAAAACTCCTGGGAGAATTCTGAGAGGCGATGCTGACCCTCAATTACTTTGTCTGTGGAGACAGCGAAAACAGTTCTTGTGAAGAAAGGTTTGGTGTATCGCAGTACCGTGGATCCTATCACCATTACTCATCTCCATCAAATTGTGATCATAGGGAGAGATGTAGACATTGTCCTCACTGCCTATCATGATCTGTCAGGTAACTTTGGAGTGCAAAAGACAGAAGCCACAGGCCGTAGGCGATTCTATTGGATTGGCATGAGAGGACACATTTAAAAAAGTGGGCAGGAATGTCACACGTCTGTGAGTAGGAAAACCGTGAAAGCTGATGATAAACCACCACTGCATCTCATTGTGAGTCGACGTCCATAACAAATGGAAGCCATTGATCATCTGAAGATAGAGCCCAGCAGGACAGGGCATAGCTACGTCTTAACCATTAACTATCAGTTCACCAAATTTGTATTGGCAGTCCCAGTGAAGGATTTAACAGCCCAGACTGCACAGCGGTGGAGCAGGGAGAAGTAAGTATTGCAAGTGCTGGGGCCCTGAGCAAGCAGGGGGGCCCACTTGTGGGCGGCGGTACTGGCACAGGGCCCCTCATAGTACGGCGGTGTGTCTGACGGTGGGTGTGCACCCCCACTGTCAGAGACACTTGATTGCACTATGAGGGACCCTGTGCCAGTGCCGTCGCCCAAGAGTGGGCCCACCCACCTGTCCAGGGCAACGGCACTCGCACGGGTGCGTGCGCCAGGTGGTGACCCCGGGCCTGGGGGGAGGCAGCCCAGTTAGGGAGGTTGAAAAAATGGCATATGTTGATGTTGGACATTCAGCAGCCATTTTTCTGGCAACCTACGTGTCAGCATGGGAAGGTGGGACAATATCCTTTGAAACCCATGCATGGTTCATTTTAATGAAGGTTGGATCATCAACATTTTGGGTCGACAGACGGGTCCTTTTTCCTGTCAGGATTGATCCAGCAGCACTGAAGACTCTTCCGGATAGCACACTAGCAGCAGGGCAATATGCCTGTAAGGCATATTGTGCCAATTCAGTCCAGGTGTCCAGTTTACAGGCCCAATAGTCAAAGGGGAATGACCTGTGAGGGAGAACATCGATATGGGCGGAGAAGTAGTTTGTAACCATAGTTGACAACTGCTGTCTCCTGTCACTTTCAATCAATGCAGTATTACCAGTAGTGTGAGCGGTACATGAAAAATCAGTCCACAACATGGTCATGAAACCCCTGTGTCCAGCGCCACTTCGGCTGTGTGCACCACGAACACCTCTTCCATGTTGCCCCCTACAGCTCGTGGGAGAACCATCACCGCCGCTGTGTGCTGGGAATGCCTCAAACAAACGGTTTACCAGAGTTGCTTGTTTGTTAGCCAATATTATCTCTAGGTTCTCTTGTAGCATGATGTTTTGGAATTTGCCTTTATAGCGTGGATCCAGGATGCTGGCCAACCAGTAGTCGTCATCGTTCATCATTTTGGCAATGCGGGGGTCCCTTTTTAGGATCTGCAAGGCATAATCTGACATGTGGGCCGGTGTCAATGATGCACTGCGAGTGCTGGGTGGTGGAGCACTTTCTGGCAAATCAACATCCCTCCAGTCACCCAGTCACGCACAAACCCTGTACCTGACATTGCCATGCCAACATTTTCTCTTGCCCCCTGAGAAGCATCCTCCTCCCCTAAATAATCATCCCCAGCATCATCCTCCTCTTCCTCCACCTCATCCAGGAGAGTTACCTGAGCAGACAATGGCTGACTGTCATCAAGGCTTCCCTCCTCCTCTTCCTCCTCAGCTGCAGACGCCTGCTCCTTATTGTGCGTCAAAGTTTGCATGAGCAGACGCATAAGTGGGATGCTCATGCGTATAATGGTGTCGTCTGCGCTTACCAGCCGTGTGCATTCCTCAAAACACTGAAGGACTTTACAAAGGTCTTTCAGCTTCGACCACTGCACACCAGACAACTCCATGTCTGCCCTCAAAGTGCCTGCCCGTGTATCCTCCCACAAATGCATTACAGCCTGCCTCTGTTCGCACAGCCTCTCAACAATGTGCAAGGTGGAGTTCCACCTTGTTGCAACGTCGATAATTAGGTGGTGCTTGGGAAGGTGAAGCAATCGCTGCAGCTTCTGCATATGACTGGAGTGTACGGGCGACCGGCGGATGTACGAGCACAGTCTTATGTTGCAGGGCTGTTAACTCCGGATAATTATTGAGGAAGCACTGCACCACCAGGTTCAAGGTGTGAGCCAGGCAAGGTATGTGTCTGAGTTTTGAAAGGGCTATGGCTGCCACAAAATTCCGGCCGTTATCACTAACTACCTTGCCTGCCTCAAGATGTAGACTGCCCAGCCATGACTCAATTTGTCGCTGCAAGTAGTCGGCCAGTACCTCCGCGGTGTGTCTGTTGTCGCCCATACACATCATCTTCAACACAGCCTGCTGACGCTTACCACTAGCTGTTCGATAGTGGGACACCTCGTGTGCAAAACTGGCAGCTTCGGATGGAGTGCTCGTGCGACTGCGCTCTGTGGACGAGCTTTCGCTTAAGGAGGAGGAGGGTCGAACGCCTACAGCCAACTGTTTCCTATACCGTGGGCTAGGCAGCACTGTCCCACCGCCGATGTCTCCTGTGGAGCCTGCATCCACCACATTAACCCAGTGCGCAGTGATGGACACGTAACGGCCCTGGCCATGCCTACTAGACCATGCATCTGTTGTGAGGTGCACCTTTCCACTCACTGATTGCTTGAGTGCATGGACAATGCGGTCTTTCACATGCAGGTGGAGGGCTGGGATGGCTTTTCAAGAAAAGAAGTGCCGACTGGGTAGGTCATAGCGTGGTACTGCGTAGACCATGAGCTCGCGGAAAGCTTCGCTTTCAACCAACCGGTAGGGCATCATCTCTAACTAGATTAGTGTTACACTTCGGGTGCCGGAAGCGAGAGTGGACCCACTGGACCGTGACGCCTAACCCTCCCCGAGCGAGCGCACCAAGTGGACCGACCCCTATACAGGGACCGTTAGGGAACAGACTCGGGGAGTTCAAGCGCCACGGCAGCCAGGACCAGGGGTCGGCTCAAGAGGGTGAGTGATGAAGAGGAGTAGTGGGAGATCCGAGGAGGAGACGGGTACACCGGGATCCGTAGGCGGAAGGAGTGGAAGGTGGGACGGCGGGACCAGCAGGAGGCAGGAAAGGGAGCAACACTAAAAGGAGAGAGGACACAGAGGGTTAAACAGCGGGCAGGAGCAGGAGACACAGCGATAACACGATGGCACAGCAGGAAGCGCAAAGACTGGGAGGACAGGGACAGGGAGCACAAAGGCAGGCAGCACAGAGGGTTAACAGGATAGCAGCTGCTACAGCAGCGAGCACGGCCTCGACACAAGAGACAATAACTCAATAGTCAGGCGCCTCCCCTAGGGGAGGGCGGCCTGAAATACCTAGTGGAGGGCGCTGATAGGTCGGCCGGAGGTCCGAGCAGGTCACGCCGACAGACTGCCATAGGCGCACGATCTAACCCTCCGGCGCGTGCGCAGAGGTACCATGCGCGCGGCCGAGGGAAGTGGAGGAGGACGTCGGGAGGCCAGCTGCCGGAAAGCACGCAGAGCGGGGGCGCGCGTCAAGGCAGAGACTGAGGAGGAAGCCGGACCAGGAGCGGGAGCGGTGAGTACAGCCGGGGAGCGGGGAGCGGTGGGAGCGGTGCTAACAGTACCCCCTCTCTTACCCTCCCCTCCACTGCATCTGGCTAAAAACCTCTTAAGAATGCGTGGAGCATTGATGTTTTCCTGTGGCTCCCAAGATCTCTCCTTGGGACCGAAACCTTTCGAATCAATTAGGAAAAAAGTTTTACCCCTGACTTTTTTCGAGGCCAAAATGTCTCTTACCTCAAAGATATCATCAGAACAGACAGGTAGAGGAGAAGGGTTGGGAGCCGGGTGGAACCGATTCAAGACAACTGGCTTAAGGAGAGAGACGTGGAAGGAGTTGGGGATCCGAAGCGAGACGGGTAACTCCAGTTTGTAAGATACGTTGTTAATGCGTTTGAGAATCTTGAAAGGTCCAATGTAGCGAGGTCCCAGTTTGTAAGAAGGGAGCTTTAGCCTAATGTACTTGGCTGAAAGCCAAACTTGTTGACCCGGGAGGTAGATCGGAGAGTCCAAGCGTCTTTTGTCAGCGTGTCTTTTCATGCGCTCCCCAGACTTTTTGAGAGCCTCCTTAGTCTCAGACCAGATAGAGAACTCCAGGGCCAGAGAATCTGCTGCAGGCACACCAGAGGTAGTGGAAATAGGTAGCGGGATACCAGGATGCATCCCAAACACCACGAAGAATGGAGACTTGGCTGAAGACTCGCTGGGGTGATTATTGTAGGAGAACTCTGCCCAGGGGAGGAGATGGACCCAGTTATCCTGATGAGCGTTGGTGAACTGCCATAAATATGTCGCTAGTACCTGATTAATGCGTTCCACTTGGCCATTGGACTGAGGATGGTACGCGGAGGAAAAGTCCAACCTTACCTCCAGAAGCTTACATAAGGCTCTCCAGAATCGCGAGGTGAATTGTACGCCTCGATCAGACACAATATGCTTCGGAAAGCCGTGGAGGCGAAAGATGTGCTGGATAAAAATCTTCGCCAACTCTGGGGCGGAGGGCAAGGCTGGAAGAGGCGTGAAATGGGCCATCTTGGAGAAGCGGTCGACAGTTACCAGGATAGTTGTATATCCGGAAGAGTCAGGCAGATCCGTAATGAAATCCAAAGTGATATGTTGCCAAGGGACTGAGGGAATCGGCAGGGGAAGCAGAAGACCGGAGGGTGATCGCCTAGGAACCTTGACCTTGGCACAAGAGGAACAGGACGCCGTGAAGTCAGACACATCCTGGTGGAGAGAGGGCCACCAGTAAAAACGAGCAATGAGCTCCATCGTCTTTTTGACTCCGACATGTCCAGAAACTTTAGAGGAATGTCCCCAATGCAGTACCTTTTTTCTGTCTGCCTCGGGCACGTGGGTCTTGCCTGGGGGAGGAGTAATCAGTCTCACCGGGGCCACCGTGATGATCTTGGCTGGATCGATGATGTGAGTCGGTTCCTCCACCAAATCAGGAGACTGCAGAGACCGGGACAATGCATCCGCCTTGAAGTTCTTTGGCCCGGGGCGGAAATGCAGCTTGAAATCGAACCGAGCGAAGAATAGAGACCATCTGGCTTGTCGAGGATTAAGTCTCTGGGCCGACTGGAGATATGCCAGGTTCTTGTGATCGGTAAAGATGGTAAACGGGTGGACCGACCCCTCAGGGAGGTAGCGCCACTCCTCCAACGCCAATTTTATGGCCAGCAGTTCACGATCCCCGATGGAGTAGTTACACTCTGCTGGAGAGAAGGCTTTCGAAAAGAACCCGCAGGTAACCAGTCGGCCGGATGGGGATCTCTGAGAAAGCACTGCACCTGCTCCGATGGAAGAGGCATCCACCTCCAGAATGAATGGCTTGGTAGCCTCGGGTCGGTGTAAAACAGGTGCCGTTGCAAAGGATTGTTTCAGACAGGAGAAGGCCTCTTCAGCCTCCGGAGACCAGGACGAGGGGCTGAAGTCTTTGCGAGTGAGACTGGAGATAGGTCTGATGACGGATGAAAAATGCGGCACAAATTGGCGATAATAATTGGCGAAGCCGAGGAACCTTTGAATCGCCTTGACTCCCACCGGCCGGGGCCACTGAAGAATTGCCGACAACTTTCCAGGATCCATCTCCAGACCAGAATCAGAAACAATGTACCCCAAAAAGGGTAAGGAAGACTGCTCAAAGAGACACTTCTCCAGCTTCGCGTAGAGGTGATTCTCCCGTAGGCGTTGTAGAACCAGTCGAACGCTCCTCCTGTGAGAAGCCAGATCCGAGGAAAAAATAAGGATGTCGTCCAGATACACCACCACGCAGGAGTATAATAGATCTCGGAAGATATCGTTGATGAATTCCTGGAACACCGCAGGAGCGTTGCAGAGACCGAAGGGCATGACCAGATATTCGTAATGCCCGTCCCGGGTGTTGAAGGCGGTCTTCCATTCGTCACCCGGACGGATGCGGACGAGGTTGTAGGCTCCGCGTAAATACAACTTCGAGAAGATGCGGGCCCCACGCAGCCGATCAAAGAGTTCCGGGATGAGAGGCAAGGGATACTTGTTTTTTACAGTAATGTCGTTCAAACCCCGGAAATCGATGCAAGGACGGAGAGAACCGTCTTTCTTCTTCACAAAGAAAAACCCGGCTCCGGCAGGCGAAGAAGACTTCCATATGAAACCTCTGGCTAAATTCTCACGAATGTACTCAGACATGGCCGCAGTCTCAGCTGGGGACAAGGGGTAAATTCGCCCACGGGGCGGAATGGTCCCGGGTCGTAGTTCGATAGGGCAGTCATACGGGCGATGCGGAGGAAGGATCTCCGCCTCCTTCTTATCGAACACGTCTGAGAACGACCAGTATGCGGCTGGTAAGCCCCCAGGACCCGAGGAAACTGGAAGAGGACTGACTGGACGCACAGACCTCAGGCATCTCTCCTGGCAGGGATGTCCCCAGCTGAGGACCTCCCCGGAACGCCAAATCAGGACGGGTTCGTGTGTTCTAAGCCAGGGTAGCCCAAGTAGCAAGGCATGGCCTAGGTCGGGAAGAACATAGAATGCGATCCGCTCCCGGTGCAAGGCCCCGATTTGCAGACACACCTCCTCCGTAACCAGGGACACGGACTCCTGTAGGGGTCTTCCATCTATGGAGGCGATAACACGCGGAGTTTTCAGGGTAATAACGGGAATCTGGTACTTCCTCACCTCCTTCAATCTCATGAAGTTCCCCGCCGCGCCCGAGTCCACATAGGCCACCTCCGAGCCACGTCTCTGACCAAAAACCAGCTGAACCGAAAGGGTAAGGGGATGAGAGGAGTGAGATACACCTAGGTCGGCCTCTCTTACCTGCCCTAGGTGGAGGAGTTTCCCGGCCTCTCAGGACAAGAACGCAGGAAGTGGGATGCGCTGCCACAATACAGGCATAAACCCTCCATCAGTCTCTCCTTACGGCGCTGTTCAGCCAACTTGACTCGATCCACCTGCATCGGCTCCAGTGCCAGACTGGAGGACGGACCAGGAGGACGAGGACTGGACGGCCTGTGAAAAGAAGCAGATGGTCTGAGCGGACGCCTCTCTCTCGCAGCCTTTCTAGCGCGTTCCTGGAACCGGAGGTCAATTCGTGTGGCCAGAGAAATAAGACCCTCCAAGGTGGTCTGGGTATCACACCCTGCCAGTTCGTCTTTGATTTTGCCGGAGAGACCACGCCAGAAGGCCCCGACCAAAGCCTCATTATTCCACCCCAACTCAGAGGCCAAGGTACGGAACCGGATGGCATATTGTCCGACCGTAAGGGTACCCTGAGTGAGGCAGAAAAGGGACTCCGTGGCGGAAGCTACCCGACCGGGCTCATCAAAGACTCTACGGAAAGTGTCCATGAAGTTCTGGACACTAGAGACTACAGGATCGTCCCGCTCCCACAGAGGATTCACCCAGGAGAGGGCCTCTCCCTCCAAATGGGACACAATAAAGGCCACCTTGGCCCGATCAGTGGGATACTGTTGGGGCAATAGTTCGAAATGCAACCTGCACTGATTTAGGAAGCCCCTGCACAACTTTGGGTCGCCGCCATACCGAGGCGGTTTACCCAGCCTGGGTGACGGGGCAGGTACGGAATCGGAACCGCGGGACGGATCGCGTGCGGCAGCCGACTGCAGGGACAGCAACCGATCGTCGACCGAGGCCATGTAAGAGCGGATATGGGATTGGGTGTCCCGTTGCTGAACCAGCTCCTGCTGGAGGCTGGCCAGTTGGGAGGCGTTGCCAGGGTCAGCGGCCTGTAAGGCCGACAGGCGGGAATCCATGGTCTTCATAAAAGACATAATTTGAGTCTGGTTCTCCCTCAGGAATACCAACTCCTTTTGGGCGGCGGCCCCGGCGGGGTCCATGGCCTGACTATTCTGTTACACTTCGGGTGCCGGAAGCGAGAGTGGACCCACTGGACCGTGACGCCGAACCCTCCCCGAGCGAGCGCACCAAGTGGACCGACCCCTATACAGGGACCGTTAGGGAACAGACTCGGGGAGTTCAAGCGCCACGGCAGCCAGGACCATGGGTTGGCTCAAGAGGGTGAGCGATGAAGAGGAGTAGTGGGAGATCCGAGGAGGAGACGGGTACACCGGGATCCGTAGGCGGAAGGAGTGGAAGGTGGGACGGCGGGACCAGCAGGAGGCAGGAAAGGGAGCAACACTAAAAGGAGAGAGGACACAGAGGGTTAAACAGCGGGCAGGAGCAGGAGACACAGCGATAACACGATGGCACAGCAGGAAGCACAAAGACTGGGAGCACAGGGACAGGGAGCACAAAGGCAGGCAGCACAGAGGGTTAACAGGATAGCAGCTGCTACAGCAGCGAGCACGGCCTCGACACAAGAGACAATAACTCAATAGTCAGGCGCCTCCCCTAGGGGAGGGCGGCCTGAAATACCTAGTGGAGGGCGCTGATAGGTCGTCCGGAGGTCCGAGCAGGTCACGCCGACAGACTGCCATAGGCGCACGATCTAACCCTCCGGCACGTGCGCAGAGGTACCATGCGCGCGGCCGAGGGAAGTGGAGGAGGACGTCGGGAGGCGAGCTGCCGGAAAGCGCGCAGAGCGGGGGTGCGCGTCAAGGCAGAGACTGAGGAGGAAGCCGGACCAGGAGCGGGAGCAGTGAGTATAGCCGGGGAGCGGGGAGCGGTGGGAGCGGTGCTAACAATTAGTTTGGCAATGTGGGCGTTCAAACACAGTGTACGTGGATGAGAGAATGAGTACTTTCTTGTCCTACTCAGAGTCTCTGGTAGGGTGAGCTGGACTTGAGAGCTGAATATGGTGGAACTAGCGGTGGACATGGCGGACTGAGAGAGGTTTGGTGATGGTGTTGGTGGTCTTGCTGATGGCCTAGATTCAGTCTTTTGTAGCAATAACATTGTGATTCCCTGACTGCTTTGGCCTTGCGACGACACCTCAACATTTGCGGCTGGTGGTGAGCTAACCGGTGGGCTTACAGTGGGGGAAGCGACGTAGCATTGTTGACTACCTTAATTCGGAGCAGGTGCACATGTGGTACGTGAGGTTTGGTAGTCCGTCCACGCTTGCAAGTGCATGGTGGTTAAATGTCTAAGCATGCAACTGGTATTCAAATTTCTCAGATTTTTCCCTCAGCTAAAGGTCTTTGCGCACTTCTTACAGATAACCTTTGCCGGATCATTAGGATTTTGCCACACTGCACTCTTCCTACTATGGAAGACATTTTGTGGCATTGCACACTGTGCTAATTTGACCGTCTGGCCAAGCTGTCCTGCAACTGTTTTGGTTTTTGTAACCTGTTTTTGGACTGCTCCGGGCCTGCCAGATAACAGCTGTTGCGATGTCGATGCCTGCTGCGGATCCTCCTCCTCCTCTTCTGAGCTATTGGCAGCGGGACCCTCTTCTCCCAATGGATGCCAATCTGGGTCAACAACTGGGTCATCCATCACCTCCTCTTCGGCTGTGTGCACACGCTGCGGATTTTGCTGCGGTTCCGCAGCGGTTTTGGCCGCTGCGGACCCGCAGCAGTTTCTGCTGCGGTGTACAGTACAATGATTCCCTATGGGAATCAAAAACCGCAGTGCAGACGGTGCGGAATTTTCTGCGCGGATTATCTGCGGTTTTCAATCCGCAGAAAGAATTGACATGTCAATTCTTTCTGCGGATTCTCCTGCGGTTTGCCATCTCCTCCATTGAGGAGATGAAAAACCGCAGGGCAAAACCGCAGAGCAATCCGCAGGTAAAACCGCAGGTCTTTTGACCTGCGGTTTCACCTGCGGATTGTACAAAATCCGCGCGGATGAATCCGCACCTTTTCCGCAGCGTGTGCACACAGCCTTCAATTTCATGTGCACCTTCCTCTGTGTCACCGTGTAAGGTGATATAGTATGCGAGGACAATGTAATGCTCTGAGTGAATGTACCAGCAAAAAAATCTAGCAGTGGCTGTGCACCAGTGCACTCCATGTCAGATTCATCTTCGACTGGGGAATTCACGATTTGACTTGATAAACCAGGCATGGTATGTGAAAAGAGCTCCATGGAGTAATCTGTAGTGTGGCCTGCCGCATCCTTTACTTTTGGTAGGGGTGAAGGACACAAGGAAAGGTGTTGTTCCTGACCAGGAGCCTCCACTGATGACTCAGTGCTTTTATTTTTTGAAACTTCAGAAGAGGAGGTGATAGAGCTGGACGCTGTGTCAGCAATGTAAGCCAAAACTTGTTCGTGAAGCTCCGGCTTTAAAAGCGGTTTACCTACTCCCAGAAAAGGGAGCCTTCAAGGCCTTGTGGAGCCAGAAGATGACGCAGGCTCAACACCTCCTGCCTTAGGTGCTATTGTGCTTTTGCCACTACCAGCAGATGCACGACCACCACCACCATCAGTACCAGCTGGCAACCCCCGCCCACTTCCACAGCCTCTTCCACCATACTTCCTCATTTTTGGAAAAATGTACCCAGAATACCACCAGCTATATGGTACTATAAAACAAGGTACAAGGTGGATATAGTATTGGGGAGAATTGGAAGCTCCCTAGAGATTTTAGGAGGCTGAACTATTATCTCTGGCCCACTATAGATTACACCTCAATTTAACAGGCTGAAATAGGCAGGTGTATGACCAGGCACAAGGTGTGTATATAGTATTGGGGAGAATTGGAAGCTCCCTAGAGATTTTAGGAGGCTGAACTATTATCTCAGGCCCACTATAGATTACACCTCAATTTAACAGGCTGAAATTGGCTGGTGTATGACAAAGTACAAGGTGTGTATATAGTATTGGGGAGAATTGGATGCTCCCTAGAGATTTTAGGAGGCTGAACCATTATCTCAGGCCCACTATAGATTACACCTTAATTTAACAGGCTGAAATAGGCTGGTGTATTTCAAAGTACAAGGTTTATATAGTATTGGGGAGAATTGGAAGCTCCCTAGAGATTTTAGGAGGCTGACCTATTATCTCAGGCCCACTATAGATTACACCTCAATTTAACAGGCTGAAATAGGCAGGTGTATGACCAGGCACAAGGTGTGTATATAGTAAGGGGAGAATTGGAAGCTGCCTAGAGATTTTAGGAGGCTGAACTATTATCGCTGGCCCACTATAGATTACACCTCAATTTAACAGGCTGAAATAGGCAGGTGTATGACTAGGCACAAGGTGTGTATATAGTATTGGGGAGAATTGGAAGCTCCCTAGAGATTTTAGGTGGCTGAACTATTATCGCAGGCCCACTATAGATTACACCTCAATTTAACTGGCTGAAATAGGCAGGTGTATGACCAGGCACAAGGTGTGTATATAGTATTGGGGAGAATTGGAAGCTCCCTAGAGATTTTAGGAGGCTGAACTATTATCTCAGGCCCACTATAGATTACACCTCAATTTAACAAGCTGAAATAGGCAGGTGTATGACCAGGCACAAGGTGTGTATATAGTATTGGGGAGAATTGGAAGCTCCCTAGAGATTTTAGGAGGTTGAACTATTATCTTAGGCCCACTATAGATTACACCTTGATTTAACAGGCTGAAATAGGCAGGTGTATGACTAGGCACAAGGTGTGTATATAGTATTGGGGAGAATTGGAAGCTCCCTAGAGATTTTAGGAGGCTGAACTATTATCTCAGGCCCACTATAGATTACACCTCAATTTAACAGGCTGAAATAGGCAGGTGTATGACCAGGCACAAGGTGTGTATATAGTATTGGGGAGAATTGGAAGCTCCCTAGAGATTTTAGGAGGCTGACAATGATGCTCTCAGTCCAAGTATGGCAGCAGGCAGCCTAATAAGCAGGACTGCTGCACACAAAAGTGTGGAAAAATGAATGCTTGGTAACTGTGCAGAAGAGAGGAAGAAAAGTATTTTTGCTTTTAAAAAAGCAGTTTGCACAGCAGTGTGCAAACAGCAATGCAGCTATCAGGGAGCCTTATAAGGCAGCCTAATAACCAACAGAGCTAATGCACAAAAATATAGCCTCCCCTGTCACTGCACACAAACTGTTGTGTTGTACAGTGGAAATCGCTACCAGCAGAAGCAGTTTTTTCGTTTTTCTTCCCTGCCTAACGCTCTCCCTTATTCAGAATCAGCAGCTGCAACCTGTCCCTACGCTAAGATCAGCAGAAGTAAGATGGCGGTCAGCGTGCACGCCCTTTTATAGCCCCTGTGACGCCACACAAAGCAAGCCAATCACTTGCATGCCCTTCTCAAAGTTGGTGGTGACCAATGCCCATGTCATTGCGTTGCCCACAGTGTGCGTCCTCCATCATTGGCTGAATAAGGGCGCTGGAAGCATCATTTGAAACGCGACTTTGGCGCTCTGGTCGCCGACCTCGTGGCCGACCTCACGCTATGGTCGGGTTTCGTTTCATGAAACCCGACTTCAGCGGAAGTTGGCGACTTATGAATTTGACCGACCCGTTTCGCTCAACTCTAATTTTCACGGCTCAACGTTATAAACTTCTGTGAAGCAACTGGGGGTTCAAGGTGCTCATCACACATCCACATACATTCCTTGAGGGGTCTAGTTTCCAAAATGGGTTTACTTGTGAGGGGTTTCCACTGTTTAGACACAACAAGGCCTCTCCAAGTGGGACATGAAGTCCACTAATGATTCCAGGAAATTTCACATTCAAAAAGTTAAATGAAGCTCCTTCCCTTCAGAGCCCTGTTGTCATGACTGTGCCTATCATGACCGCCACTGCTGTGCCTGCCTCACCTCTAACTCGCCCGCCTCACGCCACGCCTCCCACCCGACCGCCTCGCACCACTCCTCTTCTCCTGCTTAGGGGTCCCGGCGCCTCTCTCCGTCACTGTCGGTCTTCCGGCCGGCAGCAGGTTCGCGCATGCGCTCTAGGCTACAGGCGCATACTCCTTCACTCTTTTAACCTTGCAGCACCTGACCCGGAAGCATGGCTGCTGCAATCAGGTGCTGGCACAGGGTATATCAGGCAGCTCCCCCATATTTGAGGTGCCTGATTATTGTGTGCACCGTTATATGAAGTATTGGGCGTGTTTGTGGGTTCTGCCCGCTTCTTTCTATTCCTGTGTATGTTCTTGCTCTCCTAAGTCATCCCTTGGCCTTCTGCTCCATTGTGGTAGTCCCTGGGCCTCCTACTTTGTCCTGGTAGTCCCTGGGCCTCCTGCTCAGTCCTGGTAGTCCCTGGGCCTCCTGCTCAGTCCTGGTAGTCCGTGCACCTACTGCTCAGTTCTGGTTGTCCCTGAGCCTCCTGCCCAATCCTCATAGTCGCTGGGCCTCCTGCTCAGTCCTGGTAGTCTCTGGGCCTCCTGCTCTGTCCTGGTAGTCTTTGGGCCTCCTGCCCAGTACTGGTAGTCCCTGGGACTCCTGCCCCATCCTGGTAGTCCCTGGGCCTCCTGCTCTGACCTGGTAGTCCCAGGGCCTCCTGCCTCGTCCTGGTAGTCACTGAGCCTTCCTGCCCCGTCCTTGTAGTCCCTGGGCCTCCTGCCCCATCTTGGTAGTCCTTGCGCCACCTGCTTCATCCTGGTGGTCCTGTCCCCTGGCTCTGTCCTGCTTATGTCTCGTCCCTTCTGTTCGGAACGGCGGAATGCACTAAATAAAAATAATAATAAAGTGCGTTCGCCGCTCGGGGTCCACTGTGCAGTAAGTGTTACAACCGCTGCTGAGTAATGGCAGACGAGCAATATGGCAATATAATGCACACGTGTTCAACTTCACCCGAAGTGCGCAGAGCGGGCTCTGTTCACACACAGAGGCGCCGCAACAAAAACATACAAAAAGGCTGAGCCTGTTAGTCACAGGCCTCAGGTAAATGCACACACGGTATAAGGTCACAGAAGCAGGAACTAAGACAGAGGGGCTGCATCCGTCTAGACCTACCGTGTGTGCAGCGTCGCTACTGCGAACGCCAAGAAGGGCTGCAACTGCAGCGTGGCGCAGGACACTGCCGCTGGACGACACAGCTTCAAAGCAGGCGCTATGTCAGACGCTAGCGCAGAGGTGCAGTGTGCACAGTGGCCTAAGACTTGCCACAGACTGGCGCAGACTACAGAACTAATTCCCTAACCACATGCGTAATATCAGAGGGAAGGGGTTTCATAATAAGTCAGTCACTAGAATCATACACCCGTCACCATTCACACATAGCAGTATAGTCTATACTAGCGCATGGTGGAACGGCCATGCGCACTTTTTATAGCAGCCGAGACTTTCCGGAAGCTTCCAGATCTCCGAGATGGACCAATGAGATCTGGAGCAGGACCTTAGCACATGACTCCCGATCTCCAATGGGAAACCGTCTCATGAGCATGCTCCGTAGGAAGACAGAGAAACTTAGCCCCTGGAGAGATTTGCTGCAAGGCAATCTCCTCTGCGATAGATAAAGAGCAAGAGACCGCAGAATGTAAGGGTCTGGATTCCTGAAGAGCAGACGCAGGAACCTGACTCCTAAAATTACCCCCCCTCCTAGGGCCCCCTCCTCTCTGATCCACTATCCTGTGCCCATCAGAGGCATAGGCCTCAGACTCTGATGTCCCGGTAGGTGACACGGAAAACCGGGACACGTGGAAGGTATCAGAGGCGGCAAGATCGCCAGGTTTAAGAAGGGACACGTGGGAGACAACGGGAGCAGCAAAACCGCCCGGAGCATAAGTTGAAGTGGGACGCCGCAGTGTGTCGGCGAACGTCTCCACTCTCTGTTTAAGGAAGCTTACCCGAGCACATGAGGCGCATGCCTGAATATATTTCTTAATGTCCCGAGCCCTGTGCGGCCACCAATACGACCCTGCCAGGAGTTTTGTGGTCTGCATGTAGCCACAGCGACCACCTGCCCTGTACACATGTGCCCACGCGAGGACCTTAGGCCGAAGGCGAGGGGGGACAAAGGTCTTGCCCGGCGGCACAGAGTTTGGCCTTTGCGGGTCCCTGTTATCCTGGTGAACAGAGTGCTGACAGTGGCAGCCGCAAGTGGAACTTAGTGTCGGACATGCCTCGAGACTGGCGCGAGTCACCTCCATGGGCTCTGGGAGTGAACACTCTGGCTCGGGTGATTCCAGAGGTTCAAAGAGGTTGGGAGCCAGAGTAACCCTCCATCTGGATTGAGCACGCTCCAGCCCGCGCTCCGAAAAACGGAGATCAATATGAGTGGCAATGGCAATCAGCTCCTCCAGACTTGCAGGAACCTCTCTGGTAGAAAGAGCAACCTTAACATGCTCAGCTAAACCTCTCCAAAACACAGGGTTGAGGGCTTTGTCAGACCACTCCAGCTCGGAAGCCAGTGTCCGAAAACGAACGGCATACTGACTAACCGAGAGGGATCCCTGAGTCAAAGCCAGTAGCTGTAGAGAGGTGTCGTGCGTGACCTGTGGTCCCAGGAAGACCTGCTTAATAGCTGTTAAAAACTGAGCAGCGGTCCGAACCTCTGGGTCACCACGCTCCCATAGTGGCGCAGCCCACTCCAACGCCTTGCCCGACAGAAGGGAAACAATAAACCCCACCTTGGCCCACTCCATAGGGAATCGCGCCGCCAGTAACTCCAGCTGGATAGAGCACTGGCTGACGAAACCCCTACAGGAGGCGCCATCTCCAGAAAATTTATCGGGCAACGGGAGGCGGGTAACTGTCGGCGCGTGGGAGGACGTGGACATACGAGAAACCGCCTCTGCGATCGCCTTTACAGCAGTGAGCTACTCCACACTATACCCAGCAAAGCTCAGGGTGGTGGCCCTGGGCACGGTTCATTTTTTCTCAACGCCGGAGGAGGCTACCAAATGGTTGGACTTAAATACTAAGAAACTTAAGGCGGGAAAGGAAAGAGGGAAGTGAGAAGAAGACGAAGATTTATATGGCAAAATTGGACAATCACCGCCCTGTGGAGTCTGATGGTTCCTGTTTTCAATATAGGATGCAGACTTAGGAGGGATAGTTTTATGTTCAAAAAAACATATTATTATAGTTTTGTATATGCGGAGGAGTTGCTGGGGTGTGCTGGATTGACAGCAACTTAGAGGTAACCTTAAGAGGGTAATTAGTATCAGGTTTACCCACTCTCCGAGAGGAGAGGTTGAATATATATCAAAGATATGTTTATGGGCTATTGTAGTGTTAAATGTTGGGAAGGGAGGAGGAAGTGGAGGTTTGTTGTTCTGGAACAAGTTTCAAAAAAAGCACATGCAACAGTGGTCTATTTTATGGGGTCTGGAAAATTATCCACCTGAGTATACATGATGGGGGAAAAAATTAAAATACTCAGCTGGAATATAAGAGGATTGTCTGAAGGGACACGGAGGGTGGCAATTCTGGAATATATTAGAAAGAGGGGGGTCGGATGTGATATGTCTTCAGGAGACGCTTTTACTGAGGGAAAAGGTGGAGATATTACAAAAGAGGTGGATTGGGAAGGCATATCATTCCACATATTCTTCATACGCCAGAGGGGTCTCCCTGCTTATAGGAAAATCTACGCCATTTGAGAATGTAGAGAGTCATGTGGACAGTGAGGGACAATATATTTTTCTAATTTACCGAATTTATGGGCAGCCGATGTGTGTGGCGGCTATGTTTATACCGCCCCCATTCTCGATTACTAAGATACGGGAAATATTTGACTTATTTAAGAAGGGAATGAGATTAGGCTGTGTTCACACACAGCGCTTTTTTAGCATTTTTTTTAGCGGTTTTCCCTATAAAACCGCTAAAAATAAGCTTCCCATTAATTTCTATGCATTTTGCACTTTTTGTGCATATTGATGCATTTTTTACCGCAAAAAAACTGCATTGCGGTAAAAAACGCAGCATGCTCATTAATTTTGCAGATTTTTCCATGTTTCTCGCTATTTCTATGCGTTTTGAAAACGCGCGGAAAAAAACGCTTAAAAACTGCGCAGAAAAAGCGCAGAAAAAAACGCGCGGTTTCTGGGAAGGGAGTCAGGTTTTCCAGCAGAATTTTTCTGCTACGTGTGCACTTAGCCTTACCGCTGCTGCTTATCGGAGACTTTAATAATGTAATTGATGAAGGATGGGACAGGTTTGGGATGCCATGAAAGTCTTTCTGAGAGGCCTCTTCTTTCGGGAAATATCTAAGTGTAAATCTAAAACTAGATTAAAGGATAAGTCGATTGTGGAGTCATTGGAGAGGGCGGAGATAGATATGGTGGTGGACCCATTGGAGGAAAATCAGAGAAGGCTTAGGGGGGCCCAGGAAGCAGTTAATAAGTTATACTTCGAAAAGGCAGAGAGACGGAGAGCTTTTCAGAAAACGCAATTTTATGAGAAGGGAGAAAAAGTGGGACACTTACTTTCAGTGGTGTCGGCAGCACAGAGAGATTCTTCATATGTGTACAAATTAAGGATGGATGAGGGAGTACCGCTGGAAACCACAGGGTATATCTTGGGAGAATTTTCTGAGTTTTATAAAAAGTTGTATACAACTGATTGGAGGCTCCAGTTGGGGACATTAAAGATTTTCTTGAGAGGGCGAGACTCCCTAATATTAAAGAGTGTGACAGACTTAGGTTGGAAGAGCCCATAACGGAAGAGGAGATTGAATCTGCCATCATGTCAATGACCAATAATAGGGCCCCTGGGGCAGATGGCCTGCCGGGAGAAGTCTATAAGCAATTAAAGGGGATGACAATGACTCAGTTGAAGGCAGTTTTTGAGGAGGCACTGAAGGAAGGGGAGCTGCCGATGTCCATAAGGGAGGCAGTGGGGGTGGTTATTCCAAAGGAGGGTAAGGATCCGGAATTAGCTGAGTCATATTGGCCCATCTCGTTGCTGACGGCGGATGTTAAGATTGTTGCTAATGTCCTGGCTAACCGATTGACGAGTGTGATCCAGGACCTGGTTCATCCGGATCAATCTGGCTTCATGCCAAATAAGACCATAGCAATTAATCTACGCAAACTATTCTTGAGTTTGCAGCTGCCGTCGGATAATGGGGGTCGCAGGGTGGTGGTATAGTTGGATGTGCGTAAAGCATTTGATAGTGTTCAATGGGGGTATCTATGGGAAGTGTTGAAGAGTTTAGGGTTTGGGCCAACTTTTATGTCATGGATTCAGTTATTATATACATCTCCGACTGCTAAGATTAAAGTTAATGGGCAATTGTCAGACAGTTTCGGCCTTCACAGAGGGACTAGGCAGGGGTGTCCACTGTCCACGCTACTTTTTGCATTGCCAGTGGAGCCCCTGGCACAGACAATTAGAAATGCGACCTCGGTCAGGGGATTTAAATATGGGAGGATAGAAGAGAAAATAGCCTTGTATGCAGATGATGTGCTGCTCTTCTTTGAGGACTCTGGAGATTCATTGTTGGGGGTAATGAACATTCTTAAAACATTTGGGAGTGTGTCGGGCTTAGAAATTAACTGGGAGAAGTCCAATGTTATGGCAGTTGATGGTGGGGAGGATGAGCTCATGTTGGGGGGAGAGGGTGCGAAACTGGCGGTGGTTCAGAGATTTAAATACTTGGGTGTTCAAGTGTCGCTTCCACTTTCTATTTATATTGATCTCAATCTGATTCCACTGTTGGGGAAATTCAGAAACAAAATAGGGACATGGAGCAGATTGCATATCTCAGTGGTGGGGAGAATCAATTTGGTCAAGATGATTTTAATGCCTCAGCTACTATATGTGTTAAATAATGCCCCTATCTGGATTCCCAAAAGATGGTTTCGTACCATTAGTTCCATTTTCAGAGATCTGGTTTGGAGGAAAAAACAAGCAAGGCTTTGACTGGAAATTCTGCAGAGACCAAAGGATGAAGGGGCTTGGCACTTCCGAACCCTTGGATTTACTATCTAGCTGTGCAGGGGCAACATATGAGGGGCTGGAGAGAAATTGATAATATGGGTTCAACACAAAGGGTCTTGGCCCATGTTTTAGATAGGAGCCCACTGATCCAGGGCCTGGAAGCTTTAGGAAATTAGGACTGATCTACCCCACTTGTTTACTGATCCATAAGGTGTGGGGGGAAATTAAGAAGATTAGGGGGGTGTAATATACAACTGACTTCTCTCCAATATGGCAAAATTATAATCTACTGGAGTTTGTCAAAATGCAGGACTTTAAAATTTGGAAGGGTTTGGGAGTATGTTACATTGGCCAGGTACAGGACGGGCAGGAGTTGTTACCTTTTGAAAAACTACAGGAGGATTATGGACTGCTGGAGATCTTTAGGTTTCAGTACAGGCAATTTCACCATGCTTACAGAACTCTGAGTAAAACAGTTAATATGAGGGTTCAGGCGGATATTCTGGTAAACTATGTCTGTGCAAAAGGGGGAACATGAGGTGTTGTTTCAGGAATATATAGGGATCTACTGTTTACCTTCCTTCAAAGATATCCAATTAAAGCAAAAGAGAAATGGGAAAAAGAGGTAGGGGACATAGAGGAAGATAGATGGGAAACAATAATGGAGTATATACCTAAGTTATCACTGAGCGAACCCCGGCCAGACTGTATGTTATATGTGCTCCATAGCAGTATTAGGAATAAATTCTTGGACTTTTGTGCGCTGCCAGATGAATTCACCAATCCAATATTTAGGAAAAAAAGATTAATTCATTTATTTCCCAACGCGTTTCGAAATGTATACCATTTCTTCATCAGGGGATGACAATATATGATCAAATAGAACTGTCACAGGTTATATACAGCAAGATTTCAAAAAGCGGCGCCAAAGAAAGGTCACATGTCATCTGATGCAAATGTCAGGGTTCAAAGTATCACAGTTTGAACTAATATACTTGTTAATCTCAATTCATTAAAAGCAATGTTTTTATTATAGGAAAAGATGAAGAAAAGAAAAAAGAAGAAAAAAAGAAGACCAAAGAAAAGTTTTTATATGTTAAAAAAAGTTTTTTCATATGCTGAAAAAACGAACTTATGGCAACTAAAAGGGACTTTTAACAAAGAAATGTATATCCCAGTGCAATGAACCACAGACAGGTCATACTTGGCGGAGATAGAGAAAAAAGAACTGGTGGAGAGAGATTAAATTTATAATAAAAAGTTATAATAAAAAGTTTTAATAAAGATGTTATAATAAAAACTGATGTGTATAATTTATTAGACAATGAAGGAGACTTACTTTTGCTCTTTTAAAATTGCGTGAAACATCAATTAGAAAATTTTTTTATATATATATATGTGTGTGTCCGTGGAAAAACTATCACACATCACTTAAGGAAGGAGTGTTGGTTTCATTCACCAATTTTTCAGACTAACAGATAGTCAGAGGGGAAAGGTGCTGGCCACGGAAGACCTGCGCAGCGTTTGGTGAAGAAGACCAGGATCGCTACCCGTATTATCCCATGTAGATGGAGAGAAATATAAAAGAGGGGAAGAGGAAGGAATTCATCTTTTGTACAGGAATATGAACACATGCATATAAAATGCATATAAAATATATGATAAAATATATAAAAGGAGAAAATTATCACATTATAGAGGTAAAATACATGAAAATAAAAGGACATGGAATAAAAAAGTCGCACATGAAAAAGGGGATAAAACATACCAAATTGGATAAAATTAATTTTAAATAACAGGTATAAGCTTATAAAAAATTATTGGAAGAGAAAATCATCAAATTTGTTCTATTCTAAAGAAAAACTTCTGAAATTTCGTTTAAACCAAATGGTTTGAGTGTATTTAACCTATAGATCCAAAATACTTCTTTTCTATTCAATTGTTTTAACCTGTCAGGAACATTAACAGGAATGTGTTCGATTGGGCTAATTTTTAGTTCACTTGGATCCTTATTATGTTTTATAGTGAAATGTCTAGAAAGACCATGTTGTAAAAAACCTTTTTTGATGTTACATCTATGCGAGTTAACTCTTAAATGTAGCGGTTGGGTTGTTCTTCCCACATATTGTTTTCCGCACCCACACTCAATGAGGTATATCACAAATTCAGTAGTGCAGCTCAAATAATTCTTTATAGGAAAAATTTCATTAGTAATAGATGATTTTACAAATTTTATTCTATGGGTAATGATATTACAACAGAGACAATTTCTCCTCCCACATTTATAAATCCCTTTCAAAGGGGCCTGAATTGGATTCATTGTTAGTTCAGTTTTTGGTCAACTGGGGGCCACCAATCCCTTAATAGTTGGTGCCCTTCTGAATGTTATTCCTGGATTCTTAGGTAGAAATTTTTGCAGTATAGGATCATTTAAAAGTATATACCAGTTATCACATAAAATTTTCCGAATTCTTGTGTGTTCGGCACAATATTGAGTGATAAAATTTATCATGAATTTTTTATTATCGGGTTTGACTGTTTTTTGTCCATGAATAAGAGTGTTTTGTGGTATATTGACACATCTATTGTAAGCACTTATAATCAGATTATTGGGGTATTTTTTATTCATAAACCTATTTTTTAGAATATCAGCTTGGTCTTTAAAATCCTCAAAGCTAGAACAATTTTTTCTAATCCTCTTGAACTGGTTCTCTGGGATATTTCTCAGCCATTTTCCATAGTGTCCACTGTCAAAGGGAATATAACTATTAATATCCACATTTTTAAAAAAGGTTTTGGTTAGAATAGTGTTATCCTTGATAAAAATAGTTATATCTAAAAAATTAATGCTCTCATATTCATAAACTGAGGTAAACGATAGTCCCCAGTTATTGTTATTAATGTCATCAATAAAGTTGTTAATACTACTATCAGAGTTATCCCAGATAAAGAAAAGGTCATCAATAAATCTCTTGTACATAATTAAATTATTACACCACTTGGTATTAAAAATATAAAATTCTTCAAAAACCCCCATAAAAATATTTGCATATGTAGGTGCGACCTTCGAGCCCATCGCGGTCCCGAGCTTCTGGTGGTATAAATATCCATCAAATGTAAAATAGTTATTTCTTAAAATAAAATCCATGCCTTTTAATAAAAACTTCTTTTGGTCTTTAGACAACCTATTGTCTCTTATTAAAATCTTGTTAAAACAGGCTAACCCCAAGTTGTGTGGTATATTTGAGTATAATGAAGATACATCCATAGTAAGAAAAAGATAGCCTGATTTCCATTGTATTTGTTGTAGGAATTGAATAAGATGAGTAGAGTCTCTAATGTAGCTTTTTAACAATGGAATATTAGTCACCATAATTCTGTCGATATAGTGTGATAGGTTACTTGTTAAAGAACCTATCCCTGAAATAATTGGTCTCCCTGGGGGGTTTACCAAACTCTTATGAATTTTTGGTAGGTGATAAAAGAAAGGAATTCGTGGATTTTGAACAGTAAGAAATTTTAATTCCTTTTTATTAAAAATGTTCGTTTTTTTGCCATCCTGGATTAATATATCATAGTTTAATTTTATTCCTGGGATGATTTCAAATGAGTTTTTACTATAATATTTATCATCGGATAGTATTCTCATTGCCTCTTTAAAATAATCAGATCTATTCTGAATAATTATCCCTCCTCCCTTATCTGCTGACCGAATTATGATATCAGTATTAGTCTTCAATGCCTGTAACGCCAATTTTTCACCCCTATTTAAATTATTTTTATAATAATATGTGTCTTTAATAGATGTAATTTCTTTGAATTTCTTTTGTACAATATCGTTAAATACATTCAAAAAATGACCCTTATTTTCAATGGGATAGAAATTTGACTTGACAGGTACATCCAAATGAAATCCAGTTTCAATAATTTCATTATTTGAGAAATCACTTTCTTTATCATTTTTGGAGTTTGGTATCTGATTTGATTCTTTTAATAAAAAGTGTCGTTTTAATGTTAATTTCCTAATGAATACTTGTAGGTCTAGGAAAAGATCAAAGTCGTTGGTTTTATGCATAGGACAGAAAGTTAAACCTTTGGAGAGAACTTTCTTCTCTTCTATTGTGAGGACATATGAAGATAGATTAAAAATATTATTTTCATGATTATTTTTTATTATTTCACTTTCCCTTTCTTTTTTTCTCCCCCCTCTGCTTCCTCTAAAGGACCTTTTCTTTTGCCATTTTTTGGAGAAAAAAAGTTTTTTATATCTTTGATCTGTGTACTTTTCAGTGCTCGTGGCAAAAAAGGAACAGTGGCTGTATTATTTGTGTTGGAATTGTCAATTAAAGTCAGTTCACCGTTAGTTGTATTAGATGAATCGTCATCATAAATGGAAAAATCCAATAGTGATATCGGTGTGGAATCAGGAAATTCCATAAGGGACGGTGATGAAATTTCTATCGGAGTGGGTGTAATAATTTTACTCATATCTATATTTGGATTTATTGTGTCCATCAGATTGCTATTAATTTTATTTACATTTAAACGTTTCATTTGTTCCTTAATGCTCTCAAGGTGATTTATGGCTTCAACAAGCGGTGCCGTCATTTTAGTGGTCTTAATAGGTGGTGGTTTTAAAAAAATATTTTTATCTATATCTCCATTTGTCATCACTTCAATATTAGTAACAGTTTTTTTACTAATATTTTCCGTATCACATTTATTATTACACTCCACAGTATCTCTTTTTTTATTAATAATATCTATCGTTCTGGTAGATTTTAATACCTCTATTTGTTTTAATACTTCTATTGGTTTTACTGTTGCTTTGTTTTTGATATTATCAATGTTTTCCACTGGTATAGTGATATCCATTTCAGCAGAAACAGTCTCATTTTTATTCTTATTTTCTTCGTTTTTTTCATTCATTTTCCTATAGTCCTCCCTATCTCTCTGTAGCTTCTTTGATTTTTTAAGGACTGTTTCATGCTCAATTTGCATAATATGTGTTGTAACATTCGAGTTAATTTTCTTAAACTCTGGGTGTTTTAGAAAAGGACTCAATTTATTTGATATATCTATTACCTTACTTGTTGCTAATTCTGCAAGTTTAGACCGTTTTTTGTATAAAAGTAGGATCATCCTGTGCATGCAATTGTTTAAATTAGTGTCCCATTGCTGCGTGAATTCTGGGTCTTTGTCAAAAGGAGAGTCAAAGACTAACCTTAGTCCACGTGGACAAATGTTCTCCTCTAGATAGATTGATAAAAAGCGAGCGTCCAGGCTGTAATGCAGTTCTTCCTTGATAGCTTCTTTTAAGTTCAAAAAAGTCTTGCGAAAAGTCCTAGTTTCTTCTTCACTAAATGAATTAGTGTTATCTTCTGTGTGGTTCGTGAATCCAATGTTGCCAATAGTTTGCAGGATCAGTCTTTCCCTTGAAGAAAGTCTGCTTTGAAAGTATTCCATTCTGTCACAAAGGAACGGACCCTCTGCTGCTGCACGTTCCTATACACCGGCGGCGCTTTCCAGGAACCGTCAGAGAAAATTCCAAAGTATCAAAACTAAAGGAACAGAAAGAGCGCAATAGGGTCTTATCCGGGTTTAATGCTGGTAAAATAATTTAGATTGTACTCACCCTTTTCAAGAGAAATTCAAGCATGTAGGATCAGTAATCTGCTTGCTGCACGTCCAAAGGTCAGCTCTGTGACCGCTTACACATCAGTATTAGGAATAAATTCTTGGACTTTTGTGCGCTGCCAGATGAATTCACCAATCCAATATTTAGGAAAAAAAGATTAATTCATTTATTTCCCAACGCGTTTCGAAATGTATACCATTTCTTCATCAGGGGATGACAATATATGATCAAATAGAACTGTCACAGGTTATATACAGCAAGATTTCAAAAAGCGGCGCCAAAGAAAGGTCACATGTCATCTGATGCAAATGTCAGGGTTCAAAGTATCACAGTTTGAACTAATATACTTGTTAATCTCAATTCATTAAAAGCAATGTTTTTATTATAGGAAAAGATGAAGAAAAGAAAAAAGAAGAAAAAAAGAAGACCAAAGAAAAGTTTTTATATGTTAAAAAAAGTTTTTTTATATGCTGAAAAAACGAACTTATGGCAACTAAAAGGGACTTTTAACAAAGAAATGTATATCCCAGTGCAATGAACCACAGACAGGTCATACTTGGCGGAGATAGAGAAAAAAGAACTGGTGGAGAGAGATTAAATTTATAATAAAAAGTTATAATAAAAAGTTTTAATAAAGATGTTATAATAAAAACTGATGTGTATAATTTATTAGACAATGAAGGAGACTTACTTTTGCTCTTTTAAAATTGCGTGAAACATCAATTAGAAAATTTTTTTTATATATATATATGTGTGTGTCCGTGGAAAAACTATCACACATCACTTAAGGAAGGAGTGTTGGTTTCATTCACCAATTTTTCAGACTAACAGATAGTCAGAGGGGAAAGGTGCTGGCCACGGAAGACCTGCGCAGCGTTTGGTGAAGAAGACCAGGATCGCTACCCGTATTATCCCATGTAGATGGAGAGAAATATAAAAGAGGGGAAGAGGAAGGAATTCATCTTTTGTACAGGAATATGAACACATGCATATAAAATGCATATAAAATATATGATAAAATATATAAAAGGAGAAAATTATCACATTATAGAGGTAAAATACATGAAAATAAAAGGACATGGAATAAAAAAGTCGCACATGAAAAAGGGGATAAAACATACCAAATTGGATAAAATTAATTTTAAATAACAGGTATAAGCTTATAAAAAATTATTGGAAGAGAAAATCATCAAATTTGTTCTATTCTAAAGAAAAACTTCTGAAATTTCGTTTAAACCAAATGGTTTGAGTGTATTTAACCTATAGATCCAAAATACTTCTTTTCTATTCAATTGTTTTAACCTGTCAGGAACATTAACAGGAATGTGTTCGATTGGGCTAATTTTTAGTTCACTTGGATCCTTATTATGTTTTATAGTGAAATGTCTAGAAAGACCATGTTGTAAAAAACCTTTTTTGATGTTACATCTATGCGAGTTAACTCTTAAATGTAGCGGTTGGGTTGTTCTTCCCACATATTGTTTTCCGCACCCACACTCAATGAGGTATATCACAAATTCAGTAGTGCAGCTCAAATAATTCTTTATAGGAAAAATTTCATTAGTAATAGATGATTTTACAAATGTTATTCTATGGGTAATGATATTACAACAGAGACAATTTCTCCTCCCACATTTATAAATCCCTTTCAAAGGGGCCTGAATTGGATTCATTGTTAGTTCAGTTTTTGGTCGACTGGGGGCCACCAATCCCTTAATAGTTGGTGCCCTTCTGAATGTTATTCCTGGATTCTTAGGTAGAAATTTTTGCAGTATAGGATCATTTAAAAGTATATACCAGTTATCACATAAAATTTTCCGAATTCTTGTGTGTTCGGCACAATATTGAGTGATAAAATTTATCATGAATTTTTTATTATCGGGTTTGACTGTTTTTTGTCCATGAATAAGAGTGTTTTGTGGTATATTGACACATCTATTGTAAGCACTTATAATCAGATTATTGGGGTATTTTTTATTCATAAACCTATTTTTTAGAATATCAGCTTGGTCTTTAAAATCCTCAAAGCTAGAACAATTTTTTCTAATCCTCTTGAACTGGTTCTCTGGGATATTTCTCAGCCATTTTCCATAGTGTCCACTGTCAAAGGGAATATAACTATTAATATCCACATTTTTAAAAAAGGTTTTGGTTAGAATAGTGTTATCCTTGATAAAAATAGTTATATCTAAAAAATTAATGCTCTCATAACTGGGGACTATCGTTTACCTCAGTTTATGAATATGAGAGCATTAATTTTTTAGATATAACTATTTTTATCAAGGATAACACTATTCTAACCAAAACCTTTTTTAAAAATGTGGATATTAATAGTTATATTCCCTTTGACAGTGGACACTATGGAAAATGGCTGAGAAATATCCCAGAGAACCAGTTCAAGAGGATTAGAAAAAATTGTTCTAGCTTTGAGGATTTTAAAGACCAAGCTGATATTCTAAAAAATAGGTTTATGAATAAAAAATACCCCAATAATCTGATTATAAGTGCTTACAATAGATGTGTCAATATACCACAAAACACTCTTATTCATGGACAAAAAACAGTCAAACCCGATAATAAAAAATTCATGATAAATTTTATCACTCAATATTGTGCCGAACACACAAGAATTCGGAAAATTTTATGTGATAACTGGTATATACTTTTAAATGATCCTATACTGCAAAAATTTCTACCTAAGAATCCAGGAATAACATTCAGAAGGGCACCAACTATTAAGGGATTGGTGGCCCCCAGTCGACCAAAAACTGAACTAACAATGAATCCAATTCAGGCCCCTTTGAAAGGGATTTATAAATGTGGGAGGAGAAATTGTCTCTGTTGTAATATCATTACCCATAGAATAAAATTTGTAAAATCATCTATTACTAATGAAATTTTTCCTATAAAGAATTATTTGAGCTGCACTACTGAATTTGTGATATACCTCATTGAGTGTGGGTGCGGAAAACAATATGTGGGAAGAACAACCCAACCGCTACATTTAAGAGTTAACTCGCATAGATGTAACATCAAAAAAGGTTTTTTACAACATGGTCTTTCTAGACATTTCACTATAAAACATAATAAGGATCCAAGTGAACTAAAAATTAGCCCAATCGAACACATTCCTGTTAATGTTCCTGACAGGTTAAAACAATTGAATAGAAAAGAAGTATTTTGGATCTATAGGTTAAATACACTCAAACCATTTGGTTTAAACGAAATTTCAGAAGTTTTTCTTTAGAATAGAACAAATTTGATGATTTTCTCTTCCAATAATTTTTTATAAGCTTATACCTGTTATTTAAAATTAATTTTATCCAATTTGGTATGTTTTATCCCCTTTTTCATGTGCGACTTTTTTATTCCATGTCCTTTTATTTTCATGTATTTTACCTCTATAATGTGATAATTTTCTCCTTTTATATATTTTATCATATATTTTATATGCATTTTATATGCATGTGTTCATATTCCTGTACAAAAGATGAATTCCTTCCTCTTCCCCTCTTTTATATTTCTCTCCATCTACATGGGATAATACGGGTAGCGATCCTGGTCTTCTTCACCAAACGCTGCGCAGGTCTTCCGTGGCCAGCACCTTTCCCCTCTGACTATCTGTTAGTCTGAAAAATTGGTGAATGAAACCAACACTCCTTCCTTAAGTGATGTGTGATAATTTTTCCACGGACACACACATATATATATATAAAAAAATTTTCTAATTGATGTTTCACGCAATTTTAAAAGAGCAAAAGTAAGTCTCCTTCATTGTCTAATAAATTATACACATCAGTTTTTATTATAACATCTTTATTAAAACTTTTTATTATAACTTTTTATTATAAATTTAATCTCTCTCCACCAGTTCTTTTTTCTCTATCTCCGCCAAGTATGACCTGTCTGTGGTTCATTGCACTGGGATATACATTTCTTTGTTAAAAGTCCCTTTTAGTTGCCATAAGTTCGTTTTTTCAGCATATAAAAAAACTTTTTTTAACATATAAAAACTTTTCTTTGGTCTTCTTTTCTTCTTTTTTCTTTTCTTCATCTTTTCCTATAATAAAAACATTGCTTTTAATGAATTGAGATTAACAAGTATATTAGTTCAAACTGTGATACTTTGAACCCTGACATTTGCATCAGATGACATGTGACCTTTCTTTGGCGCCGCTTTTTGAAATCTTGCTGTATATAACCTGTGACAGTTCTATTTGATCATATATTGTCATCCCCTGATGAAGAAATGGTATACATTTCGAAACGCGTTGGGAAATAAATGAATTAATCTTTTTTTCCTAAATATTGGATTGGTGAATTCATCTGGCAGCGCACAAAAGTCCAAGAATTTATTCCTAATACTGATGTGTAAGCGGTCACAGAGCTGACCTTTGGACGTGCAGCAAGCAGATTACTGATCCTACATGCTTGAATTTCTCTTGAAAAGGGTGAGTACAATCTAAATTATTTTACCAGCATTAAACCCGGATAAGACCCTATTGCGCTCTTTCTGTTCCTTTAGTTTTGATATGTGCTCCATAGAGCATATAGGATTCCAGATAGGCTGTACAAGGCCGGGTTGAGACAAACCTCCCAATGCCAGAGATGTCGGACCGAAGGGGCTGGGATTGTTCACATGCTATGGCAATGTCCAAAATTAAACACGTTTTGGGTGGAAGTGACGGCCGCTATTGGAGGGGTATATAACTGGAGAATTGAAAGGGACCCTCTGATATGTATTTTGGGGTATGTTGAGGAGATTGGAGTATCGAGTTGCCATAAATTAGCAATAGCTAGACTGTTGTATATTGTGAGGAAATTGATTGCCAGATGTTGGATTAGTGAACAACCACTGACAATGCGGGAGTTCTATAGGCAGTCTGACTACATTATCGATAAAAAAAAGAGTATATACACTAAAAGGAAAAGGGCTGGTATCTTTGAAACAATATGGAATCCCTGGGCGGAGAGGTGCTGACCTTGGAAGATCTATGCTGCATTACTGTGTATTTTTATTTGAATAATTACATATGTGCCTTATAGAGGGAAGGGGGGTGGGGGAAAGGAATGGGGAAGACATTGAAAAATTCATAACTTGTCTACTGTTGACAGATTGAATATGTTTGCTGTTTTGTATTTTGATATGCAATAAAAATGTATCTGATTTAAAAAAGATAGGAAAAAACTTTTTGATCACTGGGGGTCTGACTGCCTTGGCATGCAGCAATCCCAATATCCAAGGATCTGAAGAGTCTCAGCTAAATAGAGCAGTCTCCAGCTCTTGGGGTATGTTCGCACATTGCGGATTCCTGTGCGGATCCGCAGAAGATTTGGCCCTGCAGATCCGCTGCAGATTCACCAGAGAATACAGTACAATGTTATCCAATGGGAAAAAAAATGCTGTGCACATGCTGCGGAAAATTCCATGCGGAAACGCGTCGAAATCCGCACAAAATTTGCTAGAAATCTGCAGGAAATCCGCAGGTCATTTTACCTGCAGATTCTGCAGATTCCACGCGGGAAAATCGGCACAGGAATCGGCAACGTGTGCACATACCCTTAATGGGAGCACTGGAGATTGAAGACAGCTGATTTTTAGCACCGTCATTAGAATGAATGGAATAGCAGCACGCTCTCCATTCCATTTGGCTGAGACTGCTCAGATCCCCAGTAGCTGGAATCGCTGAGCTCCACAGCTGTCGAACACCCAGAGACTGCAAAGTTATCACTTACCAAACAAATTGGGGATAATGTTAAAACTTGAGAATACCCCTTAAAAATAATTTAATTTATTTAGTCTTGTCAATAGACATGATTAACTGAACAATTTGGGAATCATGGTGGCTCAGGGGTTAGGACAGTTGCATTACAGCTCTTGGTCTTGGGTTGAAATCCCACCAAAGATAAAAGTTGCAAGGAGTTTGTATAGTCAAAATGTATGGTCAAAAGCGGTTTCATGTAAATGTCCTCAAAAGAAAAGGAATTCACTTCGTCTAAAGTAGGGGTGGGGAAACTTAGGCCTGAGGGCCTTTAACAGCAAATGATTACCTTTTCTCCAGCCCAAAGGCAGATTCCTGGGAACCACAGGGCTTGGGTCAGCAACTGTGTTTTGATGGCCCCCAACTCTTTAATTTCTTCATGGTTTGTGAATACACATGCACAGCATTCAATACTGAATGCAGAGGCACATGCAATGAAAGATTACATCTTGACTCCAGCGCCAGTGTCAAGATTTACTTTGTGGATGGAGTTAGCGCACAATTTGTATGGCCCCCGAAGTATGGTATAAACATCCAAATGGCCCTTCACAGATAAAAAATTCCTCACCCCTGGTCTAAAGAAAAAATATGGCTCCATTTCCAGAGGAGACATGCTTTCTTTACCTTAAGAACAATCTCTGGAATAGAATACCTAAAGAGCTGGTCACAGCGGAAACAGTCAATTGTTTTAAAAAAAAAAGGCTTACATGCTTTTTTTAGAATCAAAAATCATATAAATATTTCTGTAAATGTGTAAAATTCATTTTTGGAGTTTTGATCCAGTCAATCGGGCAGACTGCATCATGCCATTATGATGGAACTGATTATTATAGTATAATTTATTACATGGAGCTTTACATGTGAGGAGGATATACATATACACACATATAGGGCAGCACAGTGGCTCAGTGGTTAGCACTGCAGCCTTTCTTGCTGTCAGGCGTCCTGGTCAAAGAGAAAGGGTCCAGCCTCTCCTGCGTCCTTTTGTTGTTCCTGACCCCTTCTCTGTCCATGTCACTTCCCCCTTTCCTTTTCCCCTTTTTCCCCGTCACTTCCTCCCTGCCAGTGTCATGACCGCCTTCCTCCAACCCCCTTCTTGGGTCTCGTCCTGCGGTTACTTGATTGAACTTAATGGTGATGTATCTTTTTTCAATCGTACTATGTAACAATTTAACCATTTGCTAAAAATTGCAGATGAATTTTAATGTTATTAAATGTAAAGCAATGCATCATAGATGAAGGTATTGTGTTGATACATATACATTAAAGAGAAACATACTAGGGATTACAGGACATGTGTGTGATGACAAAGCATTTATTCTTAATTATGCTGGACATATTATTCAGTAGCTCAAGAGACCTGAGTGTTGTGAGTTCATTTTCCCCTTCGTCACTGGGGTCTGGTGAACTCCCTATTCTGGTAAAGGAAGGTAATGAGCCTGATTATCAGGCACCTGAGTCTAATGAGGATGACTGGCTGAGTGGAGTCACGGACTGGATATAAGGCTGCCGACGCCCTTCTGCCCTGCGGGTGATTTCTCTGTGGACTTCTAGGACACCAGTCTGATTCCTGCTCCTCTAAAGCTAAGTTTCTGTTTTGCCTGTTAGCTTTTTGTTTTGTTTTTTGTTTTCCTTGCTTTTCAGTATTCTGCCATTCCCTGCTGGGGTGAGCTGAATCTCCTTTTGCCTGTAGCTCTGTCTTCAGTATATTCCTGAGTACTGACATAGCTTTTTTTGAAGCCTAGCGTCTTCAGGGCCTTTTTCACTGTCAGTCAGTTGGCTCTTATTTTCATAGGGTTTTTCACAGATTGCAGACAGCAGCCTTCCTGTCCTTTTCTATTTAGTTAGCTTGGGCCCCTCTTTGCTCAGTCTATCTTTCTGTCTGTGTTAGTATTTTCATCTTGCTTCACCGTCATTGTATGTTGGGGGCTGCCTATTGCTTTGGGGTCTGCTCTGGGGCAGTTTAGATTTCCCCTTTCTTTCTTTAGGCCTATTTAATTCTCCGGCTGTGATCGTGGGGTCTAGGGCATTGTAGGAACCCCCCACGGCTACTGCTAGTTGTGTTGATAGGTTCAGGGGTCTGCAATCCGATAGCTGCCAACTTCTCTGGTTTTCTGGACTTAGCTAGCATTTCTGTTTTTGCCTCCTACGGTGACTCAATCATAACAGAATCACCCGCCATACCGCAGATCCTAGGGTACTCAATAGCAGGAAAGAATTGTGTTTAAAAAAAAAAAAAAAAAAAAGGTGTGTGTATATTCTTTCCTCTATATCTCTGAGGCCGTAGGGGGAATTTTTTTTTCTCTCTCAATGGAGATAAAGCAATTGTCTGATCGTGTGGAGCAGCTCTCGCTGCGGAAGTGCGGGGAATTTCCGCCTACCTTGCTCATTCGCATGCTGTTGAACCAAAGATCCCTACACCTGATGTATTTTTTGGGGATCGATCTAAATTTTTGAGTTTCAAAAATAATTGTAAATTATTTTTTGCCTTGAAGCCTAACTCGTCAGGGAGCTCCGGGCAGCAGGTTAAAATTGTCATCTCTTTGCTGCGTGGCGATCCCCAGGATTGGGCGTTTTCTTTGAAACCAGATGATCCTATTCTGACTAATGTGAACGCATTCTTTCAAGCTTTGGGGCTGTTGCATGACGAACCTAATGCTATTGATCAGGCTGAAAAGACCCTGTTGGCATTAAACCAGGGTCGAGATTCTGCAGAGTTGTACTGTCAAAAGTTCCGAAAGTGGGCGGTCCTTACTACCTGGAATGATAATGCCTTGGCTGCTCTCTTTCGGAAGGGTTTGTCAGAAGCCGTAAAAGATACTATGGTGGGATTTCCTGTTCCCTCTGGTCTGGACGATTCTATGTCATTAGCCATTCAGGTTGATCGGCGTTTACGTGAACGCAGGATTGCACGAGAAGTGTTGCCACCGGTTGAACAGACGTCTGAACCTATGCAATGTGATAGAGTTTTGTCTAAGGCGCAACGTCAGGAGTTCAGAAGGCGTAATAAGCTGTGTTTTTTCTGTGGAGATGCCTCGCATATTATTTCTGTTTGTCCTAAACGAGAGAAACGCTTTGCACACGTTTTCTGTTGGTGGTGTTCAACCTAAGTTTCTTCTGGCAATTACTCTGATCTGCTCCCTGTCCACATTTTCCGCCAAGGCTTTTGTGGATTCGGGAGCAGCGCTAAACCTAATGGACTTGGATTTTGCTAAACGTTGTGGATTTCCGATGACACCTCTGCAGACGCCTATCCCTTTGAGGGGGATTGATGCTACTCCTTTGGCTAAAAATAAACCTCAGTTTTGGACCCAGGTGGTCATGCGGGTCGCCCCAGACCATCAAGAAAATTGCAGATTTTTGGTATTGCATGGTCTGCATGATGCCGTTGTTCTGGGGTTTCCCTGGTTGCAAATTCATAATCCAGTTTTGGATTGGAAATCTGTGTCTGTGGTGAGTTGGGGTTGTCGGTGTGCCTTTAGTGAGGCTCTGGTTTTTTCCACCTCTTCTCAGTCACATGATGTTCCTGACTAGAGTTGAGCGACTTTTGTTTTTTTAGGGTCGCGTTTCGTTTCGTGAAACCCGACTTTTCCAAAAGTCGGGTCGAGCAAGATCGTCCGATTATAGGGAAAAGTCGGGGTCGTCCCGAAACACGAAACCCAATGTAAGTCAATGGGGAATAAAAGTCGGCAGTGAGAGGACAGGAAACACACCTACAGTGCCCATTTGAATGCCAAAAGCATCAATTCTTCTTACTTAAGCTTGTCAACCTTAATTAACTTCATAATACAAGTTACGCACTGAAAAATGGGGGTTATTTGGCTAAAGTTGTGGGGGGGTAGGGCTGGCTCCAGGTTTTCATGTGCCCTGGGCGAAAGAGCGCCCCTTTAACACATACCACAACTCATCATGCTCCGATACGGCAGAGAAATAGCGGTATAGTACAATGAAAAATACTTCACTTTTTACATCTCATGACGAGGCCCATCTATTTCTCCATACAGAATCATTGGTCCCATATAATGTTTGAAACAGTATATGATGAGCTCCACATAATGCTACAGTATATGTTGGTCCCCATGGATGAAGCTCCACTGTCTTATGGGCCCAAATAATGCTCCAAACATAATGGGCCCCATTTCTAATGCTCTAGTGTATAATGGGCCCTGTAAATGCTGCTCCAGTGTCTGATGTCCACCTTTGGAATGTTCCAGTGTATGGTGGGCCCCATCTATCATTCTCCAGAGTATAGTGCTCCCCAAAAATTGCTGTCCCAACATTGAAAACAATCAAATAAGTCTCCTCGCTAGGGAATCCCTGTACTAGTCTGGACTCCTCGTCGTCCACATCTTCCATCTCACTGCACAGTATTTCAACCTTGCAAGTGCTGTGATCCTGAGCAAGCAGGGGGGGCCCACTCGTTGGCGACGGCACTGGCACAGGGCACCTGATAGTACGGTGGTGTGTCTGATGGCGGGTGGGCCGAACCTGCACTTTCATCTGCAGCTTCCTCTTTGTCACTGTGTAAGATGGAACTGTATATGGGAAGGGTAACCTGAATTTCATCAGGGTCAGATTCAGGCCGGGTAGCGTGCGAGGGGAATGTAGTGGTCTGGGTCAATGTACCAGCAGATTCATCGAGCAGTGGCTGGGCATCAGTGCACTTGTGTCGCCCCCAGGTGTACGGTCGCCACAGTGGCATTAACTTCCTCCTAGGGAGTGTAATGTCATGCTTGGGAGCAACGAAGGATCTCTCTAGCAGGTTAACTGATTGGGCGGCGTTATTCCCACGAGTCATGTCCCTCCAAACAGCGTTCATGAAGGCAAAGTGTTTGTTTTACGTGGGCAGTATGGTTGCAAAGCTGAACCTTAAAGGAATGTCCAGAAGGGCACCACCAGGAGTGGAGCCTACTGCGTAATTTGACTCAACACGGGCAACCTCAACCATGCCAGCTACAGAACAGATGCACACATTGCAAGCTTAATTCCGTTAACGAACGAGACTCCGTCATGCCCCGCGGTCCGAGTCCGGCTTACTAGAGGGACACGTGAGGCTCTGGCACATGAGATTGGCCAATAACTGGTGTGTCATGCCCTTACATGTCCGTGGCTGCATGTGCGCTACACTGAAAAGGCCAGCGTTTGTCGCTTACAGGTGCAGATAACCCGCTGAACAACGTTAGTGATGGGGATCACTGATTACAATTATTACCCGCGAACGATGATTTCCCAGTAAGTGCAGGTCAACCGCAGTTCTGGAATTAGGCCTAACCGTCATTCCTGAAAAAATTAAAAACTTACGTGTGCAAACCACAGGTGCTGTAGCTTGCTTAACAGCTCGCCAGCCGTTCTCACGCCCAGTATGGATTACACGTGATTGCACAAAGGTGAGAAAGGGTACCGTATCCCCAGATAACATGTATGGATAGCGTACACATTCAAAATATATGTCTATACAGCAGGAGGCAGGCTCAGACGGTGTTAGGCCCAGTATGGATTGCACGTGATTGCACAAAGGTTAGAAAGGGTACCGTATCCCCGGATAACATGTATGGATAGCGTACACATTCAAAATATATGTCTATACATCAGGAGGCAGGCTCAGACGGTGTTAGGCCCAGTATGGATTGCACGTGATTGCACAAAGGTTAGAAAGGGTACCGTTTCCCCGGATAACATGTATGGATAGCGTACACATTCAAAATATATGTCTCAGGAGGCAGGCTCAGACGGTGTTAGGCCCAGTATGGATTGCACGTGATTGCACAAAGGTTAGAAAGGGAACCGTTTCCCCGGATAACATGTATGGATAGCGTACACATTCAAAATATATGTCTCAGGAAGCAGGCTCAGATGGTGTTAGGCCCAGTATGGATTGCACGTGATTGCACAAAGGTTAGAAAGGGTACCGTTTCCCCAGATAACATGTATGGATAGCGTACACATTCAAAATATATGTCTATACATCAGGAGGCAGCCTCAGACGGTGTTAGGCCCAGTATGGATTGCACGTGATTGCACAAAGGTTAGAAAGGGTACCGTTTCCCCGGATAACATGTATGGATAGCGTACACATTCAAAATATATGTCTCAGGAGGCAGGCTCAGACGGTGTTAGGCCCAGTATGGATTGCACGTGATTGCACAAAGGTTAGAAAGGGTACCGTTTCCCCGGATAACATGTATGGATAGCGTACACATTCAAAATATATGTCTATACATCAGGAGGCAGGCTCAGACGGTGTTAGGCCCAGTATGGATTGCACGTGATTGCACAAAGGTTAGAAAGGGTACCGTTTCCCCAGATAACATGTATGGATAGCGTACACATTCAAAATATATGTCTCAGGAGGCAGGCTCAGACGGTGTTAGGCCCAGTATGGATTGCATGTGATTGCACAAAGGTTAGAAAGGGTACCGTTTCCCCGGATAACATGTATGGATAGCGTACACATTCAAAATATATGTCTCAAGAGGCAGGCTCAGAAGGTGTTAGGCCCAGTATGGATTGCACGTGATTGCACAAAGGTTAGAAAGGGTACCTTATCCCCGGATAACATGTATGGATAGCGTACACATTCAAAATATATGTCTATACATCAGGAGGCAGGCTCAGACAGTGTCAGGCACAGTATGGATTTGACGGCCCAGATTACACAGCGGAGGAGCAGGGAGAGGTAAAGATTGCAAATGCTGGGGCCCTGCCCAAGCAAGGGGGGCCCACTCGTGGGCGTCGGTACTGGCACTGGGCCCCTCATAGTACAGCGGTGTGTCTGACGGCGGGTGTGCACCACCACCGTCAGAGACACTTGATTGCACTATGAGGGACCCTGTGCCAGTGCCCGCGCCCAAGAGTCGGCCTACCCACCTGTCCAGGGCAACGGCACTCGCACGGTGTCGTGCGCTAGGTGGTGACCCCGGCCATGGGGGGGGAGGCAGCACAGTTAGGGAGTTTTAGAAAGTGGCATATGTTGATGTTGGACATTCAGCTGATGCAAAAGGCGAAATAGGTGAAGTCCCAGGAAGAGGTGGACCAAAGCAAGCCATTTTTCTGTCACCCTATGTGTCATCAGGGGAAGGTGGGACAAAATCCTTGGAAACCCATGCATGGTTCATTTTAATGAAGGTTAGATCATCCACATTTTGGGTTGACAGACGGGTCCTTTTTTCTGTCAGGATTGATCCAGCTGCACTGAAGACTCTTTCCGATAGCACACTTGCAGCTGGGCAAGCGAGCTCCTGTAAGGCATATTGGGCCAATTCAGGCCAGGTGTCCAGTTTAGCGGCCCAATAGTCAAAGGGGAATGACCTGTGTGGGAGAACATCGATATGGGAGGAAAAGTAGTTTGTAACCATAGTTGACAACTGCTGTCTCCTGTCACTTTCCATCGATGCAGTATTACCAGTTGTGTGAGCGGTATTTGAAAAATCAGTCCACAACATTGTCATGAAACCCCTGTCTCCAACGCCACTTCTGCTGTGTGCACCACGAACACCTCTGCCAAGCTGCCCCCGGCCCGTACGGCTCGTGTGAGAACCATCACCGCTGCTGTGTGCTGGGAATGCCTCAAGCAACCGATTTACCAGAGTTGCTTGTTTATTAGCCAATATTAGGTCAAGGTTCTCCTGTGGCATGATGTTTTGTAATTTGCCTTTATAGTGTGGATCCAGGATGCTGGCCAACCAGTAGTCGTCATCGTTCATCATTTTGGCAATGCGGGGGTCCCTTTTTAGGATCTGCAAGGCATAATCTGACATGTGGGCCAATGTTCCCGGTGTCAATGATGCACTGCGAGTGCTGGGTGGAGGAGCACTTTCTGGCAAATCCACATCCCTCCAGTCAAGCACAAACCCTGTACCAGACCTTGCCACGCCAACATTTTCACTTGCCCCATGAGATGCATCCTCCTCCCCTAAGTAATCATCCCCATCATCATCCTCCTCCTCCTCCTCTTCTTCTTCCACCTCGTCCAGGAGAGGTCCCTGAGCAGACAATGGCTGAATGTCATCAAGGATTCCCTCCTCCTCTTCCTCCTCATCAACATTGGCTGCAGACGCCTGCTCCTTAAGGTGCGTCAAAGTTTGCATGAGCAGACGCATAAGTGGGATGCTCATGCTTAGGATGGCGTCGTCTGCGCTTACCAGCCGTGTGCATTCCTCAAAACACTGAAGGACTTTACAGAGGTCTTTCAGCTTCGACCACTGCACACCTGTCAACTCCATGTCTGCTCTCAAAGTGCCTGGCCGTGTATCCTCCCACAAATGCATTATGGCCTGCCTCTGCTCGCACAGCCGCTCCACCATGTGCAGGGTGGAGTTCCACCTTGTTGCAATGTCGATAATGAGGCGGTGGTTGGGAAGGTGGAGCAATCGCTGCAGCTTCTGCATACAAACGGAGTGTACAGGCGACTGGCGGATGTGCGCGCACAGTCTTCGCACCTTCTGGAGCAGGGCTGTTAACTCCGGATAATTTTTGAGGAAGCACTGCACCACCAGGTTCAAGGTGTGAGCCAAGCAAGGTATGTGGCTGAGTTTTGAAAGGGCTACGGCTGCCACAAAATTACGGCCGTTATCACTAACTACCTTGCCTTCCTCAAGATGTACACTGCCCAGCCATGACTCAGTTTGTCGCTTCAAGTACTCGGCCAGTACCTCGGCGGTGTGTCTGTTGCCCAAACACATCATCTGCAACACAGCCTGCTGACGCTTTCCACTAGCTGCTCGATAGGGGGACACATCGTGTGCAACAGTGGCAGCTGCAGATGGAGTGCTCGTACGACTGCGCTCTGTGGACGAGCTTTCGCTTCTGGAGGAGGAGGAGGGTGGAACGCCTACAGCCAACTGTTTCCTATACCGTGGGCTAGGCAGCACTGTCCCACCACCGCTGTCCCCTGTGGACCCTGCATCCACCACATTAACCCAGTGCGCAGTGATGGACACGTAACGGCCCTGGCCATGCCGACTGGACCATGCATCAGTTGTGAGGTGCACCTTTCCGCTCACTGACTGCTTGAGTGCATGGACAATGCGGTCTTTCACATGATGGTGGAGGGCTGGGATGGCTTTGCGAGAGAAGAAGTGGCGACTGGGTAGGTCATAGCGTGGTACTGCATAGGCCATGAGTTCGCGGAAAGCTGTGCTTTCCACCAACCGAAAGGGCATCATCTCAAACGAGATTAGTTTGGCAATGTGGGCGTTCAAACCCAGTGTACGCGGATGAGAGACTGAGTACTTTCTTGACCTACTCATAGTGTCTGGGAGGGTGAGCTGGACTTGAGAGCTGCATATGGTGGAAGTAGCGGTGGACAGGGCGGACTGAGAGAGGGTTGATGATGGTGATGGAGTTGGTGTTCTTTCTGATGGCCTAGAATCAGTCTTTCGTTGATATAACAGTGGGATTCCCTGACTGCTGTGGCCTTGCAACGACACCTCAACATTTGCTGCTGTGCTAACCGTTGGGCTTACAGTGGGGGAAACAATGTAGCGTTGCTGACTACCTTCGTTGTGATCAGTTGCACATGTGGCACTTGAGGTTTGGTGTTGTGTCCACGCTTGCAAGTGCATGCTGGTTAAATGTCTAAGCATGCAACTGGTATTCAAATTTTTCAGATTTTTCCCTCGGCTAAAGGTCTTTGCGCACTTCTTACAGATAACCTTGGCCTGATCATGAGGATTTTGTTCAAAAAAGTGCCACACTGCACTCTTCCTACTTTGGCAAACATTTTGCGGCCTAGCACGCTGTGATCTTTTGACCCTCTGGACAAGCTGTCCAGCAACTCTTTTGATGTTTGGAACCTGTCTTTGGAGTGCTCCGGGCCTGCCAGATAACAGCTGTTGCGATGTCGATGTCTGCTGTGGATGCTCCTCATCTGAGCTATTGTAAGCAGCACCCTCTTCCCCCAATGGATGCCAATCTGGGTCAACAACTGGGTCATCCATCACCTCCTCTTCTATGTCATGTGCACCTTCCTCTGTGTCACCGTGTATGGTGGTATAGTGTGCGGGAAGGGGCACCTGAGTCTCATCAGGGTCAGAATCTGGCTCTGTACACTGCGAGGACAATGTAGTGCTCTGAGTGAATGTACCAGCAGAATCATCCATCAGCGGCTGTGCATCAGTGCACTCCATGTCAGATTCATCTTGGCCTGGGTAATTCACCATTTCACTTGATAATCCAGGCATGGTATGTGAAAACAGCTCCATGGAGTAATCAGTAGTATGGCCTGCGTCATCCTTCAATCTTGGTTGGGGTGAAGGACACAAGGAAAGGTGTGGTTCATGAACATGAGCCTCCAATGACGACTCAGTGCTTTTACTTTTTACAACTGAAGAAGAGGAGGCGATAGAGCTGGAGGCTGGGTCAGCAATGTAAGACAAAACTTTTTCCTGATGCTCTGGCTTTAAAAGCGGTTTGCCAACTCCTAGAAAACTAAGCGTTCGAGGCCTTATGTAGCCAGACGATGACGCAGGGTCAGCACCTCCTGCATTCGGTCCTATTTTGCTCTTGCCACTACCATCAGATCCACCACCAACACCATCATTACCAGCTGCCAACCCCCGCCCAATTCCACGGCCTCTTCCACCAGCCTTCCTCATTTTTGGTAGAAATGTAGACAAAATCCAACAAACTATATAGTATGTAAAACAAGGTACAAGGTGCCTATAGGACAGGGGAGATTTTGAATTTCTGCAGACACTTGTGGACACTGGACACTTTTGGATTGTGTGAGGCCCACTGATATCTGAGCGCTATGTGACAGGCTCGATGGCACAGCTGTGACCAAAGTGACTAGAGGATAAGGGAGATTTTGAATCTCTGCACACACTTTTGGACACTGGACACTTTTGGATTGTGTGAGGCCCAATGAATATCTGAACGCTATGTGACAGGCTCGATGGCACAGCTGTGACCAAAGTGACTAGAGGATAAGGGAGATTTTGAATCTCTGCACACACTTTTGGACACTGGACACTTTTGGATTGTGTGAGGCCCAATGAATATCTGAGCGCTATGTGACAGGCTCGATGGCACAGCTGTGACCAAAGTGACTAGAGGATAAGGGAGATTTTGAATCTCTGCACACACTTTTGGACACTGGACACTTTTGGATTGTGTGAGGCCCAATGAATATCTGAGCGTTATGTGACAGGCTCGATGGCACAGCTGTGACCAAAGTGACTAGAGAATAAGGGAGATTTTGAATCTCTGCACACACTTTTGGACACTGGACACTTTTGGATTGTGTGAGGCCCAATGAATATCTGAGCGCTATGTGACAGGCTCGATGGCACAGCTGTGACCAAAGTGACTAGAGGATAAAGGAGATTTTGAATCTCTGCACACACTTTTGGACACTGGACACTTTTGGATTGTGTGAGGCCCACTGATATCTGAGCGCTATGTGACAGGCTCGATGGCACAGCTGTGACCAAAGTGACTAGAGGATAAGGGAGATTTTGAATCTCTGCACACACTTTTGGACACTGGACACTTTTGGATTGTGTGAGGCCCACTGATATCTGAGCGCTATGTGACAGGCTCGATGGCACAGCTGTGACCAAAGTGACTAGAGGATAAGGGAGATTTTGAATCTCTGCACACACTTTTGGACACTGGACACTTTTGGATTGTGTGAGGCCCAATGAATATCTGAGCGCTATGTGACAGGCTCGATGGCACAGCTGTGACCAAAGTGACTAGAGGATAAGGGAGATTTTGAATCTCTGCACACACTTTTGGACACTGGACACTTTTGGATTGTGTGAGGCCCAATGAATATCTGAGCGCTATGTGACAGGCTCGATGGCACAGCTGTGACCAAAGTGACTAGAGGATAAGGGAGATTTTGAATCTCTGCACACACTTTTGGACACTGGACACTTTTGGATTGTGTGAGGCCCACTGATATCTGAGCGCTATGTGACAGGCTCGATGGCACAGCTGTGACCAAAGTGACTAGAGGATAAGGGAGATTTTGAATCTCTGTACACACTTTTGGACACTGGACACTTTTGGATTGTGTGAGGCCCAATGAATATCTGAGCGCTATGTGACAGGCTCGATGGCACAGCTGTGACCAAAGTGACTAGAGGATAAGGGAGATTTTGAATCTCTGCACACACTTTTGGACACTGGACACTTTTGGATTGTGTGAGGCCCAGTGAATATCTGAGCGCTATGTGACAGGCTCGATGGCACAGCTGTGACCAAAGTGACTAGAGCATAAGGGAGATTTTGAATCTCTGCACACACTTTTGGACACTGGACACTTTTGGATTGTGTGATGCCCAATGAATATCTGAGCGCTATGTGACAGGCTCGATGGCACAGCTGTGACCAAAGTGACTAGAGGATAAGGGAGATTTTGAATCTCTGCACACACTTTTGGACACTGGACACTTTTGGATTGTGTGAGGCCCAATGAATATCTGAGCGCTATGTGACAGGCTCGATGGCACAGCTGTGACCAAGGTGACTAGAGGATAAGGGAGATTTTGAATCTCTGCACACACTTTTGGACACTGGACACTTTTGGATTGTGTGAGGCCCAATGAATATCTGAGCGCTATGTGACAAGCTCGATGGCACAGCTGTGACCAAAGTGACTAGAGGATAAGGGAGATTTTGAATCTCTGCACACACTTTTGGACACTGGACACTTTTGGATTGTGTGAGGCCCACTGATATCTGAGCGCTATGTGACAGGCTCGATGGCACAGCTGTGACCAAAGTGACTAGAGGATAAGGGAGATTTTGAATCTCTGCACACACTTTTGGACACTGGACACTTTTGGATTGTGTGAGGCCCAATGAATATCTGAGCGCTATGTGACAGGCTCGATGGCACAGCTGTGACCAAAGTGACTAGAGGATAAGGGAGATTTTGAATCTCTGCACACACTTTTGGACACTGGACACTTTTGGATTGTGTGAGGCCCAATGAATATCTGAGCACTATGTGACAGGCTCGATGGCACAGCTGTGACCAAAGTGACTAGAGGATAAGGGAGATTTTGAATCTCTGCACACACTTTTGGACACTGGACACTTTTGGATTGTGTGAGGCCCAATGAATATCTGAGCGCTATGTGACAGGCTCGATGGCATAGCTGTGACCAAAGTGACTAGAGGATAAGGGAGATTGGATTGCTTTTAAAAAAGCAGTTTGCGGAGCAGTGGGTAAACAGCAATGCCAGCCTGTCAGGAAGCCTTAAAAGGCAGCCCAACAACCAACACCACTGATACACCACAATATAGCCTCCCCTTGCACTGCACACACAGTGACTGGTGTGTTGTGCAGGCCAAATTGCTAGCAGCAGAAGCAGTTTTTTTTTCTTCTTCTCAGCAGGACAAAAAAAAAAAATTGGGATTGCTTTTAAAAAAGCAGTTTGCGGAGCAGTGGGTAAACAGCAGTGCAGGAATGTCAGGAAGCCTTAGAAGGCAGCCCAACAACCAACACCACTGATACACCACTATATAGCCTCCCCTTGCACTGCACACACAGTGACTGGTGTGTTGTGCAGGCCAAATCGCAGAAGCAGTTTTTTTGTCTTCTTCCCTGCCTAACGCTCTCCCTACAGAATCAGCAGCAACCTCTCCCTATACTGAGATCGGCAGAAGTAAGATGGCGGTCGGCGTGCACTCCCTTTTATACCCCCTGTGACGCCCACCAAAGCAAGCCAGTCACTTGCATGCCCTTCTGAAAGATGGTGGTGACCCCTGCCTATGTCATCACGTTGCCCACAGTGTCCGTGGATCCTGATTGGCTGAAAAAGAGCGCAAAACAAACTTTTGAAACGCGACTTTGGCGCGTAAGTCGCCGACCTCGTGGCCGACCTCATCCTAGGGTCGGGTTTCGTTTCATGAAACCCGACTTTGCCAAAAGTCGGCGACTTTTGAAATTTTTCGACCCGTTTCGCTCAACTCTATTCCTGACTATTTGGTGGACTTTTATGATGTATTTAGTGAGAATGAGTCTGCGTCTTTGCCTCCTCATAGGAGTTATGACTGTGCAATTGAACTGAGCCCGGGGTGTAAATTTCCCAAGGGTCGGCTCTTCAATTTATCTGTACCCGAGCACGAGGCTATGCGGTCCTATATTAAGGAGGCGTTGGAGAAGGGTCATATTAGACCATCCTCTTCACCCTTAGGTGCCGGTATTTTTTTTGTGGCCAAAAAGGATGGTTCTTTAAGGCCTTGTATTGATTATCGTGCCCTCAATAAAATTACTATTAAATATCAGTATCCGTTACCCCTGATTTCGGATCTATTCTCTAGAGTTAGAGGTGCTTGCTGGTTTACCAAGCTTGACCTCAGGGGGGCGTATAATCTTATCCGCATTAAGCAGGGGGATGAATGGAAGACGGCGTTTAATACTCCGGAGGGACATTTTGAGTACCTGGTGATGCCTTTTGGGCTCACTAATGCCCCTTCTGTCTTCCAGTGCTTCATGAACGATATTTTCCGAGACTTTGTCGATAAATTTTTGATTATTTATCTGGATGATATTTTGATCTTCTCCAAGGATTGGGATTCTCATGTGGAACATATTCGGACTGTGTTCCGGATCTTGAGGGAGAATTCCCTGTATGTCAAAGGATCGAAATGCCTTTTTGGAGTACAGAGGATTTCATTTTTGGGATTTATTTTGTCTCCGTCAACTATTGAAATGGACCCGGCCAAGGTACAGGCCATTTATGATTTGGTTCAGCCCACTTCTTTGAAGGCCCTCCAGAAGTTTTTGGGTTTTGCTAATTTTTATCGGAAATTTATAGCAAAATTTTCTAGTATTGCCAAGCCATTGACTGATCTGACTAAGAAGGGTGCTGATGTGCTGAATTGGTCTCCTGAGGCTGTTGCTTCCTTTCAGGAGCTGAAGCGAAGATTTACCTCCGCCCCGGTTTTGCGGCAACCTGATGTCTCACTCCCGTTCCAGGTAGAGGTGGATGCTTCTGAGATTGGTGCAGGAGCTGTTTTGTCCCAAAAGGATCCTGTAACATCTAAAATGAATCCCTGTGCTTTCTTTTCCCGAAAGTTCTCTCCATCTGAACGTAACTATGATGTGGGGAATCGGGAACTGTTGGCCATGAAATGGGCATTTGAGGAGTGGAGACATTGGTTGGAGGGAGCTAAACATCAAGTTGTGGTCCTCACTGACCACAAGAATTTGATTTACCTAGAGTCGGCTAAACGCTTGAACCCTAGACAGGCTAGGTGGGCCTTGTTTTTTACACGTTTTGATTTTGTGGTCTCTTTTCTTCCTGGAACTAAGAATGTCAAGGCAGACGCCCTCTCTAGGAGTTTCTTTGCTGATTCTCCTGTGGTGACCAAGCCTGCTACCATCTTAGGCGAAGGGGTAATTCTTTCTGCCATCTCGCCCGATTTGAGACTTGCTCTGCAAGAGTTCCAGGAGGACAAACCTGAGCGTTGTCACAGTGGAAAGTTGTATGTTCCTGACCAGTGGAAGAAGAGAGTGATGTCTGAAGTTCATTGCTCTGCATTGGTTGGTCATCCAGGTATTTTTGGTACTAGAGATCTTGTCTCATGATGTCAGGAATTTTGTGCAGTCCTGTGGGACTTGCTCCCGGTCTAAATCTTGTTCTCGCTCTAGTGGGTTGTTGATACCTTTGCCGGTCCCCAGGAGGCCGTGGACCCATATTTCAATGGATTTCATCTCTGATATGCCGGTCTCTCAAAGAATGACTGTTATTTGGGTGATTTGTGATAGGTTCTCTAAGATGGTTCATCTTGTACCACTCCCTAAGTTGCCATCTTCCTCTGAGTTGGTGCCCCTGTTTTTGCAACAGGTGGTTCGCTTACACGGGATTCCTGAGAACATTGTGTCTGACAGAGGAGTTCAGTTTGTGTCTAGATTTTGGAGGACTTTCTGTTCCAAGCTGGGAATTCAGTTGTCCTTCTCCTCTGCTTTTCACCCTCAGACCAATGGGCAGACAGAGAGAACAATCCAGACCTTGGAGTCGTATTTGAGATGTTTTATTTCCGCTGATCAGGATGATTGGGTTTCGTTTTTGCCCTTGGCCGAATTTGCTTTAAATAATAGAGCTAGTTCTGCCACTTTGATGTCACCTTTTTTTTGTAACTTTGGGTTTCATCCTCGATTTTCTTCAGGGCAGGTGGAGCCTTCTGCCTGCCCAGGTGTTGACACTGGTGGAGAGAATGCACCAGATCTGGGACCAAGTGGTGGATAAGTTCTCTCTCTCCCAGGAAAAGGCCCAGCGGTTTTCCAATCGACATAGGACCATTGGTCCCCAGTTTAAGATTGGTGATATGGTGTGGATATCATCAAAAAATATTGCTATGAAGGTGGCTTCTCCTAAGTTTAAGCCTAGATTTATTGGACCTTACAAGATTTTGGAGATTATTAATCCGGTCTCTTTTCGTTTGGCTCTTCCTGTCACATTTAAAATCCATAATGTGTTCCATAAGTCCTTGTTGAAGAGGTTTGTTGAACCAGTTGTTCCTGGGGTGGCACCTCCAGACCCTGTATTGGTTGAAGGTAACATGGAATATGAGGTAGAGAAAATACTGGATTCCCGTCTGGCTAGACTGAGACTCCAGTATTTGGTTAAGTGGAAGGGTTATGGTCAGGAGGATAATTCCTGGGTCTCTGCCTCTGATATTCATGCCAAAAGATTGGTGCGTGCATTTCATCGGGCTCACCCTGATCGCCCTGGTGGCGTGGTTGAGGGTTCGGTGACCCATCCTCAAGGGGGAGGTACTGTTGTGAGTTCATTTTCCCCTTCGTCACTGGGGTCTGGTGAACTCCCTATTCTGGTAAAGGAAGGTAATGAGCCTGATTATCAGGCACTTGAGTCTAATGAGGATGACTGGCTGAGTGGAGTCACGGACTGGATATAAGGCTGCCGACGCCCTTCTGCCCTGCGGGTGATTTCTCTGTGGACTTCTAGGACACCAGTCTGATTCCTGCTCCTCTAAAGCCAAGTTTCTGTTTTGCCTGTTAGCTTTTTGTTTTGTTTTTTGTTTTCCTTGCTTTTCAGTATTCTGCCATTCCCTGCTGGGGTGAGCTGAATCTCCTTTTGCCTGTAGCTCTGTCTTCAGTATATTCCTGAGTACTGACATAGCTTTTTTGAAGCCTAGCGTCTTCAGGGCCTTTTTCACTGTCAGTCTGTTGGCTCTTATTTTCATAGGGTTTTTCACGGATTGCAGACAGCAGCCTTCCTGTCCTTTTCTATTTAGTTAGCTTGGACCCCTCTTTGCTCAGTCTATCTTTCTGTCTGTGTTAGTATTTTCATCTTGCTTCACCGTCATTATATGTTGGGGGCTGCCTATTGCTTTGGGGTCTGCTCTGGGGCAGTTTAGATTTCCCCTTTCTTTCTTTAGGCCTATTTAATTCTCCGGCTGTGATCGTGGGGTCTAGGGCATCGTAGGAACCCCCCACGGCTACTGCTAGTTGTGTTGATATGTTCAGGGGTCTGCAATCCGATAGCTGCCAACTTCTCTGGTTTTCTGGACTTAGCTAGCATTTCTGTTTTTGCCTCCTACTGTGACTCAATCATAACACCTGAGTAATTGTTTATATGAGCCTGCACGTTGACTGCATGTTGATTTGTTGAAGGCCTGCTGATTACCTATTGTGTCAGCCCCTACAATATATTCTTCTGAATAACCTTGTGGGACAAAAACACAGGTTAATTGAACAATCGATGTTTGCGAATATCTTGAATGACTGCTGATTACCAATCATACCAGTCCAACAGTTTATTATTCTACAACCCTTGAAGGACAAAATATGCAGCTTAGGCCAGTTTCACATTTGCGCCATTTTGCGCAGCATTTTGTGCGCACATGAAACGCAATGAAAAAATGCTTGCAAATGCATATCAGTGCAGCAATTTTTTTAAGCATCAGCATGCGCATGATGACAAAAAACACAGCATTTGTATGAGTTTTCATGCGTTTTTGCATGCGTTTGTGTTTTTTATGCGCATACGTTGCCTAGGTGTCACATTTCACAGGTGGAAAATGTTAGGAACGGCGGAACGCACTAAATAAATAATAAAGTGCGTTCGCCACTCGGGGTCCACCGTGCAGAAGGTGTTAAACACTGCTGCTGAGTAATGGCAGATGCGCTATATGGCGGTATAACGCACACGGGTTAAACGCCACCCGATGTGCGGTGAGCGGACTCTATTAGCTCCCAGAGGAGCAGTAACATAAACATAAACGCCGAGCCTGTTAGACTCACAGGTCTCAGCTAAATTGCAGACATGGTATCCGGTCACAGGACACAGGCCCAAGGCTGAGGTCGGTGTCCGTCTAGACCTACCGTGCGTGCGCCATTGCTACCACGGACACCAGTAAGTGCTGCTGACTGCAGCGCAGCGGCAAACACAGCTGCTATACGATAGTGCCGTGAGACGTGACACCATCGGACGCTAGTGTAGAGGTGCGGTGTGCACAGTAGCCTATGGCTTGCCACTGACTGGAGCTGACTCTTTCTCTAGTTCCCTATCCACATGCGCAATATCAGAGGGAGGGGAATCTTAATAAGTCAGTCACCAGAATCATACATCCATCACCATTCACACATCTAGCAAGTAAAGTCTATACTAGTGCATGGCCGAGCGGCCATGCAGGCCTTTTATAGCCGTGCTCTACCGGGACCTTCCAGATCTCTGAGATGGACCAATCAGATCTGGAGAAGGACCTGAGCACGTGACTCCCGACCTCCAATGGGAGATCGTCTCGTGAGCATGCTCCGTGGAGTGGCAGAAGAACTTAGCCTCAGGAATGGCTTGCTGCAGAGCAGTGTGTGAGGCTCTGGATTCCAGTTGTATCGCTGCAGGAATCCGATGCCTAACAGAAAATCCTTGCAAAATTCATGAAACAGACTCCACCAATGGGACATCAGTGGGTGTGTGTCATGAAAATTCTTTATATATACCCTGTTTACAGCTGAATTCTTCAGATTTGCTTGCTATTTCCTTTGTCAACATGGATCTGTGTAGGAAGAGTTTTCACTTCAACTTGGATCTGGACATCGCGTTGGCTCAGGCTTTTGCATTTGCTTTCCAGCAACAAAGGGAGAGAGAGAGAGACAGCGAAGACGGCAGAGGCGGCGTTTTTGTATACATCCGATTATTGAACTCCGGGAGAGCCGTGGAGCGTACCACACCCTCTACAGCGAGCTCCAGGCAAACCCGGATGTCCCAAGAAAGCTTCAGGGATTTGCTTGGTTGTGTCCAAGAATCCATCCGGAGACAGGACACACAGCTCCATCGCGCGATTCCTCCTGAGGAACGGCTCCTGGTCACATTAAGGTACATAATATTTAAAAACCAATGCCTGTATAATTTTCTTTATTCTGCCATGTACTATTACAAAGCCTGCAGAATTATTGTTCTGCCATTTAGTAAACAAAAGACTGCAGAATTATTGTTATGCCATGTACTAATTTTTTTTTTAATTTTATTGTTTTAAAAAACCATATACATAAATATTAATTTTTGTGCTTTCTTGTTTTCACAGATTCCTGGCTACTGGAGAGACCCTCTCTTCACTCCACTTCCAGTACCGGATTGGAATTTCCACCTTGTCGGGAATAGTTGCGGACACCTGCCGGGCTTTGTGGGACGTTGTCTGTCCAGAATTTATGCCCCTGCCCACTGTGGAAAAGTGGATTGAACTAGCTGAAAAATTCTGGACAGTCTGCAATTTCCCCAACTGTTTGGGAGCGGTGCATGGGAAACACATCCGGATAATCAAACCCAAAAGAAGTGGATCAGAGTACTACAACTACAAAAAGTACTTTTGTACAGTACTCATGGCCATTGCGGATGCAGACTGTCTGTTTGTTGCAGTGGACATTGGGGCATTTGGTTGTGGGAATGACTCACAGGCTTTTAAGAACTCTGACATGGGCCGGAGGTTGTATGGCAACCATTTCAATTTCCCCATGCCACGGTCTCTTCCCCACACCAAAGGTCCAACACTGCCATTTGTAATGGTTGGGGATGAGGCATTTCAAATGTGCCAAAACCTGATGAAACCATACTCCAGCCAGGACTTGGACCACACCAAAAAAATCTTTAATTACAGACTGACCAGGGCCCGACGAACTGTAGAGTGTTCCTTGAACGCATACTGGAGAGATAATAAAATTTATACAACTTCTCCAATCTCCAGGCCTGGTGTCATGCTGAAGTGAGGATGCCCAAAATAACACATCCTGACTTCAAAATGTTATCACACCTGGGCAGGTGAATACACATATGAGTTAAACTGCAGCATCGCTCCAGTCTGCGTGAAATAGATAATGCAGACTGAAGCGACGCTGCAGTTTAACTCATATGTGTATTCACCTGCCCAGGTGTGATAGCTAGAATACAAGGCCAGGGTATTGTACATATGACGTGTACTTTCCCATCATCTCCTCAGTTTACACACCGCATAGTGAATAGAGGATTTGGTTAATTACAAAGGTATATCTAGAATCCCCTGGCCATGTGTCACAAATAGTTAAATGATGATGGTAAAAACACACCATCCTCAATTAACTTTTTATGATTCCTGGCAAGGCAACAATAGATATGCCTTTCAATCAACACCACCCTCTATTCAGTCTGTGCAATATTAGCAGACTGAAGACACTAATGGTGGTGAAAAATACAAGTCATATATTTGTGTCTTTGACTACACATATATCCAGGTATGACACAAGAAACATGTGTCAGTAATGGAGCTATGTGGTGGCAAAAACACAAAGTGTACGGCGCAGTGTGACTACAGCGCAGTGTGTGTAGGCGGCGAAAGACACTATAACCAAACAGTAATAGGGGAAACCAAAATTTTACATTTATTGTAAAAAAAAAAGTTATTGGGAAAATCGTTTGGGGGAAGATGGTGGCGCTTTAGGGGTGTGGAGAGACGAGGAACAGATACAAGGCTACAACCTGCCTCCAGGGAAGGAACTGGAGGCAGGTTGAGACACACAGTAGGAGGAGAGGGGGGAGGGACAGACAAAGTTTTTGTTTTGTTTTTTTCTTTGTCCTGGAGTCTCCTGCCTGGACCTTTTGGCACTGTGTGACCGCTTTGACCTTGTTGACCGGCTGAACCGGTTTGAACTTGAGCGGCTTTGCACAAAAAGGGAATGGGGATCACCCCTCTGCTGATGATGCTCGATGGTGGCGGGGGTGGTGCTCCTAGAAGGAGGAGTGGTGGCGGTGCTCCTAGGAGGAGGATCGCTGGCGGTGCTCCTAGCAGGAGTGCTGGCGGTGGACCAAGCTGGTGGAGTGGTGGCGGTGCTCCAAACAGGTGGAACGGTGGTGGTGGTGGTGGTGCTCCTAGGAGGAGTGGTGACGGTGCTCCTACCAGGAGTGTTGGCGGTGGTCCAAGCAGGTGGATCGGTGGCGGTGGCAGTGCTCCAATCAGGTGGGGCGGTGGCGGTGCTCCTAGGAGGAGGAGCACTGGCGGTGCTCCTAGCAGGAGTTTTGGTGGTGGTCCAAGTAGGTGGATCGGTGGCGGTGGCAGTGCTTACCAAGGTGGTTACGGGGGAGTATCCAGCAGCACTCGGATTTGGGGTGGTGTAGTGTCCTCCGGCTTGGCTTTGAATGCAGGTAGCCATGCAATGGTATGCAGGAGAATTCGGTAGTGTGGTGAAGCGAGTCGGTGGTGGCACAGTTGGAAATGACACCACTGACTGCTGCACGTACTGACTTTGCTGCATAGCCTGCAAGTAAGCAGTGTTGCAGGCCTGCATCAAATTCAGCTGTTGATCATGACTAGGGTGTTCCACCATGGCCCGTTCAATTTTGCTGAAAAAAATGGTGCGCTAGTCTGTTGAGGTTGGCCTCCAGACGGTCAAGGCGACTGTCGACAGAGTGGAAGCGGTGGTCCATGTGTTTAGAACCACGTTCCATGAGGGAAAAACCGCTTTCCACTCTGTCGGACAGCGCCTTGAGGCTGTTCTGAAAGGCCGTGCTCTAGTGCATGAACTCGAGCATGACATTCCTGTCCAAGGCCCTCTGCCGCTGGCGGGAAGTGCACGCATAACCAGTGGCAGAGACCTGGGACAGGGGAAGACCTGACATACCAGCTTCCTGGTTTCCAGTTGTCTGTGTTGCCGACCTGCAAGCTGCTTCTTGGCTGTCGGATGGCTGGGACGGGTCCGAGGTCGTTCGATGAAGGACCGCTCCAGGGACGGGTTGCAGGGTGCAGCTCCAGGTGCTGTGAAAAGAAAAGCATTAGTATCATGCATTTACAAGCGCCAACTGCTGTGGAATAGAAAAACACAGAGTAAAAAACAATACAATACAAAAAAATACTTACGCTCTGGTGGCAAGGACAGGTCTTAGGAACGCCAACACCCGATAATAGCGGTATTTTCTTCTGGTCCTTTCCGCTGAACCACTGCGAACCTGTCCCTCATCACGGAAATCCCTGTTGAAGCGGTCCTTCATCGAGCGCCAATGGGTTCTGACTTTGTTCACTGTGGGAAAAACAAATTAAAAAAATTAGACAATGCACAGATGGCAAAATCTCTATCATCACGCACACACACCTCTGTCATCACACCCAAGAGTCAATGCGGCGCCACACAGCAACACAATAGGTCAATGCACTCACTGTTGGCCATGATAACACAATTGTGTACCATGCTAGAAAATATCTAGCATGACACACACCTGTGTCATCACGCCCAAGAGTCAATGCGGCATTACACAGCAATACAATAGTCAATGCACTCACTGTTGGCCATGATAACACAATTGCGTACCATGCTAGAAAATATCTAGCATGACAAACACCTGTGTCATCACGCCCAAGAGTCAATGCGGCATCACACAGCAATACAATAGGTCAATGCACTCACTGTTGGCCATGATAACACAATTGTGTACCATGCTAGAAAATATCTAGCATGACACACACTTGTGTCATCACACCCAAGAGTCAATGCGGCATCACACAGCCATACAATAGGTCAATGCACTCACTGTTGGCCACGATAACACAATTGTGTACCATGCTAGAAAATATCTAGCATGACACACACCTGTGTCATCACGCCCAAGAGTCAATGCAGCATCACACAGCAATACAATGGTCAATGCACTCACTGTTGGCCATGATAACACAATTGTGTACCATGCTAGAAAATATGAGAACACAATCCACTGATGCCAATCCATTACCTATACAGGTTAATATACCACTACATTGGACATGGTGTATCCACAGATATTCCAATATAATATTGTTCCTACAGAAAAACACGGAGTTTCAATCCGAGATCTAATATATAAAGCTCAAAGTGTGTATGTATGTATGTGTGTATGTGTGTGTGTATGTCCGGGATAGGTATCCGCACCGTCGCAGCTACCGCCACACGTCTGGACCCCGAGAGCGTCCTAAGCTATGTTGTGAGGCGAAATTTTAACCCTGCGTGTTCCAATTCACCAAACAATTTTGCCCCTATCTACATACTGGGGAAAAAGTGTGTGCGTGTCAAGCCCCGCCCCTCATTATGATGTCATAATGCCCCTATCTATATAATGGGGAAACAGTGTGTGCGTATCAAGCCCCGTCCCTCATTATGATGTCACAATGGTTGCCATGGCGACGCTGATTCATCATAGGTTGCAAGCCCCGACGCTCATTATGATGTCATAATGGTTGACTATGGAATGGAGGATGTGTGATGGGTATATGGGCACTGGACTGTGGGATGGAGGATATGTATGACGGATATATGGGCACGGGCCTATGGGATGGTGGATATGTATGACGGGTATATGGGCACGGGACTATGGGATGGAGGATGTGTGATGGGTATATGGGCACTGGACTATGGGATGGAGGATGTGTGATGGGTATATGGGCACTGGACTATGGGATGGAGGATATGTATGACGGGTATATGGGCACGGGACTATGGGATGGAGGATGTGTGATGGGTATATGGGCACTGGACTATGGGATGGAGGATATGTATGACTGGTATATGGGCACGGGACTATGGGATGGCAGATATGTATGATGGGTATATGGGCACTGGATTATGGGATGGAGGATATGTATGACTGGTATATGGGCACGGGAGTATGGGATGGACGATACGTATGATGGGTATATGGGCATGGGACTATGAGATGAAGGATATGTAATGGGTATATGGGCACTCGACTATGGGATGGCAAATATGTATGATGGGTATATGGGCATGGGACTATGGGATGGAGAATATGTATGATGGGTATATGGGCATGGGACTATGGGATGGAGGATGTGTGATGGGTATATGGGCACTCGACTGTGGGATGGAGGATATGTATGATGGGTATATGGGCACGGGCCTATGGGATCGTGGATATGTATGATGGGTATATGGGCACGGGACTATGGGATGGATGATAATTATAATTTGTTATAACTAACCACAGTTAGTTACTATGCCCGGGCAGCACCGGGCTCTTCAGCTAGTATATAATAAAAATAATTTTATTTATATAATATGAGTATAATCACACATAATACAGACAAAAGACAAGATGTTCATACATATATGATCCTTGTATGAACATCTTGTCTTTTGTCTGTATTATGTGTTATTATACTCAGATTATATAAATAAAATTATCTAGCATGACACACACCTGTGTCATCACGCCCAAGAGTCAATGCGGCATCACACAGCAATAAAATAGGTCAATGCACTCACTGTTGGCCATGATAACACAATTGTGTACCATGCTAGAAAATATCTAGCATGACACACACCTGTGTCACCATGCCCAAGAGTCAATGCGGCATCACACAGCAATACAATAGTCAATGCACTCACTGTTGGCCATGATAACAAAATTGTGTACCATGCTAGAAAATATCTAGCATGACACACACCTGTGTCATCACGCCAAAGAGTCAATGCAGCATTACACAGCAATACAAAAGTCAATGCACTCACTGTTGGTCATGATAACACAATTGTGTACCATGCTAGAAAATATATAGCATGACACACACCTGTGTCATCACGCCCAAGAGTTAATGCGGTATCACACAGCAATACAATAGGTCAATGCACTTACTGTTGGCCATGATAACACAATTGTGTACCATGCTAGAAAATATCTAGCATGACACACACCTGTGTCATCACGCCCAAGAGTCAATGCGGCATCACAGAGCATTGAAATACTTATGAAAATCCTTGCGGACCCTTTGACATGCAGTGTCCCATCCATCCATCAGCGCTGCGGCCACCTCATTCCAGAACTGCCGGGTCACCGTGGTGTTCGCGTGTGCTGCTGGTCACGACTGTCCCACAACGGGACACGCTCCTGGACCAGGTTGATCAGGGCCTCCTTGTCCAGAAAGATTTCTTCATCCCGGTAGGGAACCTAGAAAAAAAAAAACATTATAATCTTGGAAATGTTTGTGAATAAAAAATATAGAAAAAGATACAGAAGAGAAGAAAGACAGAAGATGAAAAACAGGGCAGAAAAAAAGGCAGGGGAAAAAAAAAAATACATTCAAAGTCAGTCTATACTTACAGCCCATATAGAAAGAACACCGTGAGCACAACTCAAGATGGTGCTGAGGATAGGTTCCCAAACCGTTAAAGCAACAAATATGAACCTAGCACTCATCTTAAAGGTATTTGTAAGGCAGTTTATTGTAGTACACGAAAGAAGACGAAAATTAATTTTACACATGTGTAGATGCAGCAGCTATACTTACCCAAAATGTAAGACAGGAAGATACTCACATCACACTCTGCTTGGGCCAGTTCATCACGGGATGGCCGATATTCATCCCCAGAAGAAATGCTGCAATAAAAAAAAATAAAAGGCATTAGTACATAATACATTTGAAAGGACAGGCAGACATTAGATTTTAGAATACTCACATTCTTGCTGCTGCAGCTTTGATCCAAATAATGGCTCTGGTCTGTTGCAGGCTGTCTGGTCTCTTGCAGGCTGTCTGCAGAGTATTGTTCTGCCAGTGCAAACACCTTCTTATGTACACAACCCCCCAAACAATGTTGCTTTGTGTAGGAGGTGGTTTAGACATTGTTTACTCAAAAAGCGCATGCGCTCAAAAGCGCTGGAGTGCGCATGACCAAGTGCATGCCAGCGACCCCATAGACTGTAATGTGTTTTTTTGGCGCATTCCATGTGCATGAGATCGCATGCGCTTTTTTGATGAGGTTGGGCAGAACCAAAAATGCAACATGTAGCATCTAGCGCATCTGGGCGCACACCTGGAAAAAGCACATGTGCATGAAAACGCTGATGAACGCGTGCAAGCGCTAGACCATGTGCCCACCATGTTAAACATAGGGGAGCATGGCGCATGCGCCTGATGCGCTGCGTGCAAATACGCTAATGTGAAACCAGCCTTAATTGAACACCTGAACAATGAGGGATTATCTCCTCCCACCTTCCCCCATTCCTAAGGAAGAATGCACTGAATAAGAGCTGTGGACTATAAATGGGGGATCTGCCTCTGTTTCCAGAGACAATAAAGAAAAGGAGCCAAAGCACAATCGCTCCAAGCATACAGGAATACAGATTTGCTCCACTGCGCATCACTGAACCCACGGAGGCGTTTAGAGAACCCAGGTTGGGACAATCAGGTCACCTGGCCATGTATGTACCTTAATGTATTCTGTCAGCTTCCTAAGCTTGCCACTACCTCCTCTTTGTGGTGCCCACCAAAAGTGGGGTGCCACTGGTTGTGGTAGTTGGCCCTATTAGCCCTGAAGTCACAGATGTTCTAATTTTCAATGAACCAGTGGAAGATGGTCATTTGCACCATTTTATGTACTTGTTGGGAGTGTACTATATGTTATTGACTGTTGATGATCGAATAAAGTATCATCCCATTACGCTCACCCTGTGTTGTCTGACTAGTATTCTGCCCACGGGGAAGGAGAAAGGGCATTCAGAGAGATGAGCCCTCACTTTCTAAAGATAGCCAGGCTAACAGACGAGAACACCCACTGATCCTCGTGTTTCCACAATATGCTTATGATATAACTCCTCTGCCACTTGAGACGCAGGTCTAGAAAGCTGTTTCTCCAACCCATTCTGACACATGACAAGGACAAGCTGCTGTTTGAACTACAAGACGATGGCCATTTTATGACATTCTTGGGGAACCCCTTTAAGAAAGAGATTGCAAGATTTCTCACCTGTATATCGGAATCCATGAATGAATCCACCAGCTGATTTGCGAAAGTCAATACCATGGCTGGCTGTTCCCACCACAAATAGACCCTGGCTATGCTTTGCTTCATAATTCGGCTTTAGAATGGGGTATTTCTTTTCTAGCCCAGAAGATGACTTTAGTTTAATAGATCTGCAAAACAGTGACTAAATTTAAAATGTCTTTAGACAATGTTTTTTATAACTTTAGTGTTATTAGTTTTAAATATTCCATAGTAGATCATATATTATAATTATGAAATTGTACATATTAATAATGTATAAATCCTGCATGTTACAGTTACGTCCAGACTTATTTGAACAGTGACAACCAAAAAAGAATTCAGGACCTTATATAAAGGATCCTAATAAGAATCAATACATTTTACTCAAATCTTAGGTAGTAATGGAATAATACAATAGCAAAAATTAGGTTTTTTTTTTAGAAAAATAATAAATTTTATTGCAACAATATTATAAAAATAGACAGGGTGTTCAAAAGACAAATATAGGTGTCAGCCAAACAAATCAGTACTGCATATGATAGAAAATGCAGAACATAAAGAAACAAGCGTCTCCCAGCAATAACTGCATATATAGTGAAAGTCTGTAAAAGTTATTAGGTTAGCAGACCCAAGGGTCAATAACTTTAGAATGCAAGACCAATTGATCAGTATAACAGAAGCATATAGTTAGCGATCTGCACATTACCTTGAGACATAATCTAATGTCGCATGCAGGGGTGTTGGAGAGACGCACAAGAGCCCCAACAGTGACCAGATCTTTGTGATTTGAGCTGTGCAGGGCACTATTTTGTATCTATAATAATAATTGCCCTAAGCAGCTTCCGGTTGTAACAACTTCCGTCCAGTTGTAACCGGTGACGTCACCGCACACCTTTTTCCATGTTAACCGTCAACACACACACTCCTCTCACCTTTCACCATCTCCACTCACGTCCACTCACTCTTTCACTCCACATATGACTAGAGTTGAGCAAAACGGGTCGAAAAATGTCAAAAGTCGCCGACTTTTGGCAAAGTCGGGTTTCATGAAACGAAACCCGACCCTAGGATGAGGTCGGCCACGAGGTCGGCGACTTACGCGCCAAAGTCGCGTTTCAAAAGTTTGTTTTGCGCTCTTTTTCAGCCAATCAGGATCCACGGACACTGTGGGCAACGTGATGACATAGGCACGGGTCACCACCATCTTTCAGAAGGGCATGCAAGTGATTGGCTTGCTTTGGTGAGCGTCACAGGGGGTATAAAAGGGCGTGCACGCCGACCGCCATCTTACTTCTGCCGATCTTAGCATAGGGAGAGGTTGCTGCTGATTCTGTAGGGAGAGCGTTAGGCAGGGAAGAAGAAAAAAAAACTGCTTCTGCTGCTAGCGATTGTGCCTGTACAACACACCAGTCACTGTGTGTGCAGTGCAAGGGGAGGCTATATTGTGGTGTATCAGTGGTGTTGGTTGTTGGGCTGCCTTCTAAGGCTTCCTGACAGCTGCATTGCTGTTTACCCACTGCTCTGCAAACTGCTTTTTTAAAAGCAATCCCAATTTTTTTTTTTGTCCTGCTGAGGTACTGAGCTGCAAACTGCTTTTTTAAAAGCAATCCCAATTTTTTTTTTTTGTCCTGCTGAGGTACTGAGCTGCAAACTGCTTTTTTAAAAGCAATCCCAATTTTTTTTTTTTGTCCTGCTGAGGTACTGAGCGTGCATTTTTTCACACCATACAGCGGTGTACGCTCCTCACACAGTACCGTGTAACAGCTGTTATCACAGCCACAGTGAAGCTATCTGTGTCACTCTGTGAGAATAAGTCGAGGACATGTTCCGTTCTTACAGACCTGCACTCTAGGGAGATTCCTACTCTGCCCAATTCTACATACACCTTGTAGTTTGTGATACACTAGCCAATTTCTGCCTGTGACATAGCGCTGTGATATTCAGTGGGCCTCACACAATCCAAAAGTGTCCAGTGTCCACAAGTGTCTGCAGAAATTCAAAATCTCCCTTATCCTCTAGTCACTTTGGTCACAGCTGTGACATCGAGCCTGTGACATAGCGCTCAGATATTCAGTGGGCCTCACACAATCCAAAAGTGTAAAGTGTCCACAAGTGTCTGCAGAAATTCAAAATCTCCCCTATCCTCTAGTCACTTTGGTCACAGCTGTGCCATCGAGCCTGTGACATAGCGCTCAGATATTCAGTGGGCCTCACACAATCCAAAAGTGTCCAGTGTCTGCAGAAATTCAAAATCTCACTTATCCTCTAGTCACTTTGGTCACAGCTGTGCCATCGAGCCTGTGACATAGCGCTCAGATATTCAGTGGGCCTCACACAATCCAAAAGTGTCCAGTGTCTGCAGAAATTCAAAATCTCACTTATACTCTAGTCACTTTGGTCACAGCTGTGCCATCGAGCCTGTGACATAGCGCTCAGATATCAGTGGGCCTCACACAATCCAAAAGTGTCCAGTGTCTGCAGAAATTCAAAATCTCACTTATCCTCTAGTCACTTTGGTCACAGCTGTGCCATCGAGCCTGTGACATAGCGCTCAGATATTCAGTGGGCCTCACACAATCCAAAAGTGTCCAGTGTCTGCAGAAATTCAAAATCTCACTTATCCTCTAGTCACTTTGGTCACAGCTGTGCCATCGAGCCTGTGACATAGCGCTCAGATATTCAGTGGGCCTCACACAATCCAAAAGTGTCCAGTGTCCACAAGTGTCTGCAGAAATTCAAAATCTCCCTTATCCTCTAGTCACTTTGGTCACAGCTGTGCCATCGAGCCTGTGACATAGCGCTCAGATATTCAGTGGGCCTCACACAATCCAAAAGTGTCCAGTGTCCACAAGTGTCTGCAGAAATTCAAAATCTCCCTTATCCTCTAGTCACTTTGGTCACAGCTGTGCCATCGAGCCTGTGACATAGCGCTCAGATATTCAGTGGGCCTCACACAATCCAAAAGTGTCCAGTGTCCACAAGTGTCTGCAGAAATTCAAAATCTCCCTTATCCTCTAGTCACTTTGGTCACAGCTGTGCCATCGAGCCTGTGACATAGCGCTCAGATATTCAGTGGGCCTCACACAATCCAAAAGTGTCCAGTGTCTGCAGAAATTCAAAATCTCACTTATCATCTAGTCACTTTGGTCACAGCTGTGCCATCGAGCCTGTGACATAGCGCTCAGATATTCAGTGGGCCTCACACAATCCAAAAGTGTCCAGTGTCTGCAGAAATTCAAAATCTCACTTATCCTCTAGTCACTTTGGTCACAGCTGTGCCATCGAGCCTGTGACATAGCGCTCAGATATTCAGTGGGCCTCACACAATCCAAAAGTGTCCAGTGTCTGCAGAAATTCAAAATCTCACTTATCCTCTAGTCACTTTGGTCACAGCTGTGCCATCGAGCCTGTGACATAGTGCTCAGATATTCAGTGGGCCTCACACAATCCAAAAGTGTCCAGTGTCTGCAGAAATTCAAAATCTCACTTATCCTCTAGTCACTTTGGTCACAGCTGTGCCATCGAGCCTGTGACATAGCGCTCAGATATTCAGTGGGCCTCACACAATCCAAAAGTGTCCAGTGTCCACAAGTGTCTGCAGAAATTCAAAATCTCCCTTATCCTCTAGTCACTTTGGTCACAGCTGTGCCATCGAGCCTGTGACATAGCGCTCAGATATTCAGTGGGCCTCACACAATCCAAAAGTGTCCAGTGTCCACAAGTGTCTGCAGAAATTCAAAATCTCCCTTATCCTCTAGTCACTTTGGTCACAGCTGTGCCATCGAGCCTGTGACATAGCGCTCAGATATTCAGTGGGCCTCACACAATCCAAAAGTGTCCAGTGTCCACAAGTGTCTGCAGAAATTCAAAATCTCCCTTATCCTCTAGTCACTTTGGTCACAGCTGTGCCATCGAGCCTGTGACATAGCGCTCAGATATTCAGTGGGCCTTACACAATCCAAAAGTGTCCAGTGTCCACAAGTGTCTGCAGAAATTCAAAATCTGACTTATCCTCTAGTCACTTTGGTCACAGCTGTGCCATCGAGCCTGTGACATAGCGCTCAGATATTCAGTTGGCCTCACACAATCCAAAAGTGTCCAGTGTCTGCAGAAATTCAAAATCTCACTTATCCTCTAGTCACTTTGGTCACAGCTGTGCCATCGAGCCTGTGACATAGCGCTCAGATATTCAGTGGGCCCCACACAATCCAAAAGTGTCCAGTGTCCACAAGTGTCTGCAGAAATTCAAAATCTCCCTTATCCTCTAGTCACTTTGGTCACAGCTGTGCCATCGAGCCTGTGAAATAGCGCTCAGATATTCAGTGGGCCTCACACAATCTAAAAGTGTCCAGTGTCCACAAGTGTCTGCAGAAATTCAAAATCTCCCTTATCCTCTAGTCACTTTGGTCACAGCTGTGCCATCGAGCCTGTGACATAGCGCTCAGATATTCAGTGGGCCTCACACAATCCAAAAGTGTCCAGTGTCTGCAGAAATTCAAAATCTCACTTACTTTGGTCACAGCTGTGCCATCGAGCCTGTGACATAGCGCTCAGATATTCAGTGGGCCTCACACAATCCAAAAGTGTCCAGTGTCCACTAGTGTGAGCAGAAATTCAAAATCTCCCCTGTCCTATAGACACCTTGTACCTTGTTTTACATTACTATATAGTTTGTTGGATTTTGTCTACATTTCTACCAAAAATGAGGAAGGCTGGTGGAAGAGGCCATGGAATTGGGCGGGGGTTGGCAGCTTGTAATGATGGTGTTGGTGGTGGATCTGATGGTAGTGGCAAGAGCAAAATAGGACCGAATGCAGGAGGTGTTGAGCCTGCGTCATCGTCTGGCTCCATAAGGCTTCGAAGGCTTAGTTTTCTAGGAGTTGGCAAACCGCTTTTAAAGCCAGAGCATCAGGAAAAAGTTTTGTCTTACATTGCTGACTCAGCCTCCAGCTCTATCGCCTCCTCTTCTTCAGTTGTAAAAAGTAAAAGCACTGAGTCGTCATTGGAGGCTCATGTTCATGAACCACACCTTTCCTTGTGTCCTTCACCCCAACCAAGATTGAAGGATGACGCAGGCCATACTACTGATTACTCCATGGAGCTGTTTTCACATACCATGCCTGGATTATCAAGTCAAATGGTGAATTACCCAGGCCAAGATGAATCTGACATTGAGTGCACTGATGCACAGCCGCTGATGGATGATTCTGCTGGTACATTCACTCAGAGCACTACATTGTCCTCGCAGTGTACAGAGCCAGATTCTGACCCTGATGAGACTCAGGTGCCCCTTCCCGCACATTATACCACCATACACGGTGACACAGAGGAAGGTGCACATGACATTGAAGAGGAGGTGATGGATGACCCAGTTGTTGACCCAGATTGGCATCCATTGGGGGAAGAGGGTGCTGCTTACAATAGCTCAGATGAGGAGCATACACAGCAGACATCGACATCGCAACAGCTGTTATCTGGCAGGCCCGGAGCACTCCAAAGACAGGTTCCAAAAATCAAAAGAGTTGCTGGACAGCTTGTCCAGAGGGTCAAATGATCACAGCATGCTAGGCCGCAAAATGTCTGCCAAAGTAGGAAGAGTGCAGTGTGGCACTTTTTTGAACAAAATCCTCATGATCAGGTCAAGGTTATCTGTAAGAAGTGCGCAAAGACCTTTAGCTGAGGGAAAAATCTGAAAAATTTGAATACCAGTTGCATGCTTAGAAAGGAAAAATACAGGGCGCATTCACTGTGTAAAATCCGTATCAAAAAACACATTAACAGAGAAAAAGGAAGGTGCTCACCTATTGGGGTTGTGAGAAAGTCACAACACCCATAAACACATGAGAAGCAGCAGCAAGTCTGCACAGGGTCCTAGGACAAATTTGCAAAAACGGCGTGAAAGTGCAATGAGGACGGCGCTTGCTTCTGCGCTTACTTCTGCCCTGATGAAGTGAGCCAGTAGGCTCAGGAAACGCGTTGGCTGAATAAAGAACTTTTGTACTCCACCAGAAGCATGCGCAGTCCTCATTGCAGTTGCATGCTTAGACATTTAAACACCATGCACTTGCAAGCGTGGACACAACACCAAACCTCAAGTGCCACATGTGCAACTGATCACAACGAAGGTAGTCAGCAACGCTACATTGTTTCCCCCACTGTAAGCCCACCGGTTAGCACAGAAGCAAATGTTGAGGTGTCGTTGCAAGGCCACAGTAGTCAGGGAATCCCACTGTTATATCAACGAAAGACTGATTCTAGGCCATCAGAAAGAACACCAACTCCATCACCATCATCAACCCTCTCTCAGTCCGCCCTGTCCACCGCTACTTCCACCATATGCAGCTCTCAAGTCCAGCTCACCCTCCCAGACATATGAGTAGGTCAAGAAAGTACTCAGTCTCTCATCCGCGTACACTGGATTTGAACGCCCACATTGCCAAACTAATCTCGTTTGAGATGATGCCCTTTCGGTTGGTGGAAAGCGCAGCTTTCCGCGAACTCATGGCCTATGCAGTACCACGCTATGACCTACCCAGTCGCCACTTCTTCTCCGCAAAGCCATCCCAGCCCTCCACCATCATGTGAAAGACCGCATTGTCCATGCACTCAAGCAGTCAGTGAGCAGAAAGGTGCACCTCACAACTGATGCATGGTCCAGTCGACATGGCCAGGGCCGTTACGTGTCCATCACTGCGCACTGGGTTAATGTGGTGGATGCAGGGTCCACAGGGGACAGCGGTGGTGGGACAGTGCTGACTAGCCCACGGTATAGGAAACAGTTGGCTGTAGGCGTTCGACCCTCCTCCTCCTCCTCCAGAAGCGAAAGCTCGTCCACAGAGCGCAGTCATACGAGCACTCCATCTGCAGCTGCCACTGTTGCACATGAGGTGCCCCCCTATCGAGCAGCTAGTGGAAAGCGTCAGCAGGCTGTGTTGCAGATGATGTGTTTGGGCGACTGACACACCGCCGAGGTGCTGGCCGAGTACTTGAAGCGACAAACTGAGTCATGGCTGGGCAGTATACATCTTGAGGCAGGCAAGGTAGTTAGTGATAACGGCCGTAATTTTGTGGCAGCCATAGCCCTTTCAAAACTCAGCCACATACCTTGCTTGGCTCACACCTTGAACCTGGTGGTGCAGTGCTTCCTCAAAAATTATCCGGAGTTAACAGCCCTGCTCCAGAAGGTGCGAAGACTGTGCGCGCACATCCGCCGGTCGCCTGTACACTCCGTTCGTATGCAGAAGCTGCAGCGATTGCTCCACCTTCCCAACCACCGCCTCATTATCGGCTGAACCACTCTCCATAATCTTTGAAAATTCTTGGAGAACAGGAGAAGTGCCAGAAGACTGGAGAAGAGCAAATGTTGTTCCTATCTTCAAAAAGGGGAAGAAGGTGGACCCAGGCAACTATAGGCCGGTGAGTCTGACTTCTATACCAGGAAAGATCTTTGAACAAATTATTAAACAACATGTAAGTCAATACCTGGATAAGAATCAAGTGATCAAACAGAGTCAGCATGGGTTTGTAACTAATAAGTCATGTCAGACTAACTTAATTTCCTTCTATGACGGTATCACTGATTGGGTGGATCAAGGAAATGCTGTAGATATAGTATATCTTGACTTCAGCAAAGCATTTGACAAAGTCTCTCATACAATCCTTATTGAAAAAATGACTAAGTATGGAATGGACAAGGCAACTGTTAGGTGGATTCATAGCTGGCTTAGTGATCGGACCCAAAGAGTGGTCGTAAATGGCTGCACATCCAGTTAGAAGAATGTCTCAAGTGGGGTACCACAGGGCTCTGTCCTGGGCCCTGTATTATTCAACATCTTTATCAACGATTTAGATGAAGGAATTGAGGGTAAACTGATTAAATTTGCTGATGACACAAAGTTAGGAGGGATAGCTAATACTAGAGAAGAGAGAGAGAGGATTCAAAAAGATTTAAATAAACTGGAGAAGTGGGCAGTAACTAACAGAATGGTTTTTAACAGGGAGAAATGCAAAGTACTACATCTGGGCAATAAAAATGAAAAAAGCATATATAGAATGGGAGGAATAGGGCTAAGTGACAGCACATGTGAAAAAGACTTGGGTATACTAATAGATCACAGACTGAATATGAGTCAACAGTGTGATGCAGCAGCAAAAAAGGCAAATGCAGTTCTAGGATGTATTAACAGAAGCATACAGTCTAGATCACGTGAAGTCATTATTTCCCTCTACTCCTCTTTGGTCAGACCTCATCTGGAATATTGTGTCCAGTTTTGGGCACCACATTTTAAAAAAGACATCAACAAACTGGAGCAAGTTCAGAAAAGAGCGACCAGAATGGTGACCGGTCTGCAAACCCTGTCTTATGAGGAAAGGTTGCAGGATTTGGGAATGTTTAGTTTGCAAAAGAGAAGACTGAGAGGAGACTTAATTGCTGTCTACAAATATCTAAGGGGCTGTCACATTGTAGAAGGATCAACTTTATTCTCATTTGCACAAGGAAAGACTAGAAGCAATGGGATGAAACTGAATGGGAGGAGACACAGATTAGATATTAGAAAAAACTTTTTGACAGTTAGAGTGAGCAATGAGTGGAACAGGCTGCCATGAGAAGTGGTGAGTTCTCCTTCAATGGAAGTCTTCAAACAGAGGCTGGACAGACATCTGACTGGGATGATTTAGCGAATCCTGCTTTGAGCAGGGGGTTGGACCAGATGGCCCAGGAGGTCCCTTCCAACTCTACGATTCTATGATTCTATGATTATCGACATTGCAACAAGGTGGAACTCCACCCTGCACATGGTGGAGCGGCTGTGCGAGCAGAGGCAGGCCATAATGCATTTGTGGTAGGATACACGGCCAGGCACTTTGAGAGCAGACATGGAGTTGACAGGTGTGCAGTGGTCGAAGCTGAAAGACCTCTGTAAAGTCCTTCAGTGTTTTGAGGAATGCACACGGCTGGTAAGCGCAGACGACGCCATCCTAAGCATGAGCATCCCACTTATGCGTCTGCTCATGCAAACTTTGACGCACCTTAAGGAGCAGGCTTCTGCAGCCAATGTTGATGAGGAGGAAGAGGAGGAGGGAATCCTTGATGACATTCAGCCATTGTTTGCTCAGGGACCTCTCCTGGACGAGGTGGAGGAAGAAGAGGAGGAGGAGGAGGATGATGGGGATGATTACTTAGGGGAGGAGGATGCATCTCGTGGGGCAAGTGAAAATGTTGGCGTGGCAAGGTCTGGTACAGGGTTTGTGCGTGACTGGAGGGATGAGGATTTGCCAGAAAGTGCTCCTCCAACCAGCACTCGCAGTGCATCATTGACACCGGGAACATTGGCCCACATGTCAGATTATGCCTTGCTGATCCTAAAAAGGGACCCCCGCATTGCCAAAATGATGAACGATGACGACTACTGGTTGGCCAGCATCCTGGATCCACGCTGTAAAGGCAAATTACAAAACATCATGCCACAGGAGAACCTTGTCCTAATATTGGCTAATAAACAAGCAACTCTGGTAAATCGGTTGCTTGAGGCATTCCCAGCACACAGCAGCGGTGATGGTTCTCACACGAGCCGTACGGGCCGGGGGCAGCTTGCCAGAGGTGTTCGTGGTGCACACAGCAGAAGTGGCGTTGGAGACAGGGGTTTCATGACAATGTTGTGGACTGATTTTTCAAGTACCGCTCACACAACTGGTAATACTGCATCGATGGAAAGTGACAGGAGACAGCAGTTGTCAACTATGGTTACAAGCTACTTTTCCTCCCATATCGATGTTCTCCCACACAGGTCATTCCCCTTTCACTATTGGGCCGCTAAACTGGACACCTGGCCTGAATTGGCACAATATGCCTTACAGGAGCTCGCTTGCCCAGCTGCAAGTGTGCTATCGGAAAGAGTATGCAGTGCAGCTGGATCAATCCTGACAGAAAAAAGGACCTGTCTGTCAACCCAAAATGTGGATGATCTAACCTTCATTAAAATGAACCACGCATGGGTTTCCAAGGATTTTGTCCCACCTTCCCCTGATGACACATAGGGTGACAGAAAAATGGCTTGCTTTGGTCCACCTCTTCCTGGGACTTGACCTATTTCACCTTTTGCATCAGCTGAATGTCCAACATCAACATATGCCACTTTCTAAAACTCCCTAACTGTGCTGCCTCCCCCCCCCATGGCCGGGGTCACCACCTAGCGCACGACACCGTGCGAGTGCCGTTGCCCTGGACAGGTGGGTAGGCCGACTCTTGGGCGCGGGCACTGGCACAGGGTCCCTCATAGTGCAATCAAGTGTCTCTGACGGTGGTGGTGCACACCCGCCGTCAGACACACCGCCGTACTATGAGGGGCCCAGTGCCAGTACCGACGCCCATACTGGGCCTAACACTGTCTGAGCCTGCCTCCTGATGTATAGACATATATTTTGAATGTGTACGCTATCCATACATGTTATCCGGGGATACGGTACCCTTTCTAACCTTTGTGCAGTCACATGCAATCCATAACCTTTGTGCAGTCACATGCAATCCATACTGGGCCTAACACTGTCTGAGCCTGCCTCCTGATGTATAGACATATATTTTGAATGTGTACGCTATCCATACATGCTATCCGGGGATATGGTACCCTTTCTAACCTTTGTGCAATCACGTGCAATCCATACTGGGCCTAACACCGTCTGAGCCTGCCTCCTGATGTATAGACATATATTTTGAATGTGTACACTATCCATACATGTTATCCGGGGATACGGTACCCTTTCTAACCTTTGTGCAATCACGTGCAATCCATACTGGGCCTAACACCGTCTGAGCCTGCCTCCTGATGTATAGACATATATTTTGAATGTGTACACCATGCTATCCATACATGTTATCCGTGGATACGGTACCCTTTCTAACCTTTGTGCAATCACGTGCAATCCATACTGGGCCTAAAACCGTCTGAGCCTGCCTCCTGAGGTATAGACATATATTTTGAATGTGTACGCTATCCATACATGTTATCTGGGGATACGGTACCCTTTCTAACCTTTGTGCAATCATGTGCAATCCATACTGGGCCTAACACCGTCTGAGCCTGCCTCCTGATGTATAGACATATATTTTGAATGTGTACGCTATCCATACATGTTATCCGGGGATACGGTACCCTTTCTAACCTTTGTGCAATCACGTGCAATCCATACTGGGCCTAACACCGTCTGAGCCTGCCTCCTGATGTATAGACATATATTTTGAATGTGTACGCTATCCATACATGTTATCCGGGGATACGGTACCCTTTCTAACCTTTGTGCAATCACGTGCAATCCATACTGGGCCTGACACCATTTGAGCCTGCCTCCTGATGTATAGACATATATTTTGAATGTGTACGCTATCCATACATGTTATCTGGGGATACGGTACCCTTTCTTACCTTTGTGCAATCACGTGTAATCCATACTGGGCGTGAGAATGGCTGGCGAGCTGTTAAGCAAGCTACAGCACCTGTGGTTTGCACACGTAAGTTTTTCATTTTTTCAGGAATGACGGTTAGGCCTAATTCCGGAACTGCGGTTGACCTGCACTTACTGGGAAATCATTGTTCGCGGGTATTAATTGTAATCAGTGATCCCCATCACTAACGTTGTTCAGCGGGTTATCTGCACCTGTAAGCGACAAACGCTGGCCTTTTCAGTGTAGCGCACATGCAGCCACGGACATGTAAGGGCATGACACACCAGTTATTGGCCAATCTCATGTGCCAGAGCCTCACGTGTCCCTCTAGTAAGCCGGACTCGGACCGCGGGGCATGACGGAGTCTCGTTCGTTAACGGAATTAAGCTTGCAATGTGTGCATCTGTTCTGTAGCTGGCATGTTTGAGGTTTCCCAGGTGGAGTCGAATTTAACCGTAGGCTCCACTCCTGGTGGTGCCCTTCTGGACATTCCTTTAAGGTTCAGCTTTGCAACCATACTGCCCACGTAAAACAAACACTTTGCCTTCATGAACGCTGTTTGGAGGGTCATGACTCGTGGGAATAATGCCGCCCAATCAGTTAACCTGCTAGAGAGATCGTTCGTTGCTCCCAAGCATGACATCACACTCCCTAGGAGGAAGGTAATGCCACTGTGGCGACCGTACTCCTGGGGGCGACACAAGTGCACTGATGCCCAGCCACTGCTCGATGAATCTGCTGGTACATTGACCCAGACCACTACATTCCCCTCGCACGCTACACGGCCTGAATCTGACCCTGATGAAACTCAGGTTACCCTTCCCATATACAGTTCCATATTACACGGTGACAAAGAGGAAGCTGCAGATGAAAGTGCAGGTTCGGCCCACCCGCCATCAGACACACCACCGTACTATGAGGGGCCCTGTGCCAGTGCCGTCGCCAACGAGTGGGCCCCCCCCCTGCTTGCTCAGGATCACAGCACTTGCAAAGTTGAAATACTGTGCAGTGAGATGGAAGATGGGGACGACGAGGAGTCCAGACAAGTACAGGGATTCCCTAGCGAGGAGACTTATTTGATTGTTTTCAATGTTGGGACAGCAATTTTTGGGGAGCACAATACTCTGGAGAATGATAGATGGGGCCCACCATACACTGGAACATTCCAAAGGTGGACATCAGACACTGGAGCAGCATTTACAGGGCCCATTATACACTAGAGCATTAGAAATGGGGCCCATTATGTTTGGAGCATTATTTGGGCCCATAAGACAGTGGAGCTTCATCCATGGGGACCAACATATACTGTAGCATTATGTGGAGCTCATCATATACTGTTTCAAACATTATATGGGACCAATGATTCTGTATGGAGAAATAGATGGGCCTCGTCATGAGATGTAAAAAGTGAAGTATTTTTCATTGTACTATACCGCTATTTCTCTGCCGTATCGGAGCATGATGAGTTGTGGTATGTGTTAAAGGGGCGCTCTTTCGCCCAGGGCACATGAAAACCTGGAGCTAGCCCTCCCCCCCACAACTGTAGCCAAATAACCCCCATTTTTCAGTGCGTAACTTGTATTATGAAGTTAATTAAGGTTGACAAGCTTAAGTAAGAAGAATTGATGCTTTTGGCATTCAAATGGGCACTGTAGGTGTATTTCCTGTCCTCCTCTCACTGCTGACTTTTATTCCCCATTGACTTACATTGGGTTTCGTGTTTCGGGACGACCCCGACTTTTCCCTATAATCGGACGATCTTGCTCGACCCGACTTTTGGAAAAGTCGGGTTTCACGAAACGAAACGCGACCCTAAAATACCAAAAGTCGCTCAACTCTACATACGACCCTTTCTCTCACTCCGTCTCTCATACTCACGCCGTCACGCCGATCCACGATCCCTGACATTTTCCGCCGGCGCCATCTTGGATCCAGACGTCCTCCACGCCGGCGACATGTTCTTGCGGCGATGCCATTTTGGATCGGCGAAATCCCGCGATAGTCAAGATGGCGTCGCCGCAAGAACATGTCGCCGGCGTGGAGGACGTCGGGATCCAAAATGGCGCCGGCAAAATCTCGCGAGATTTCGCCGACGCCATTTTGGATCCCAACGGCATCCACGCCAGTGACATGTTCCTGCGGCGACGCTATTTTGGATCGGCAAAATCCCTCGATACTCAAGATGGCGTCGCCGGCGAGGACGACGTCGGGATCCAAAATGGCGTCGGCAAAAACTCGCGAGATTTCGCCGACACCATTTTGGATCCCGACGTCGTCCACGCCGGCGACATGTTCTTGCGGCGACGCCATCTTGACTATCGCAGGATTTCAGGATACTCAAGATGGCGTCGCTGCAAGAACATGTCGCCGGCGTGGACAACGTCTGGATCCAGGATGGCGCCGGCGGAAGAAGATGTCGGGGATCGTGGAGCAGCGGCGATGACGGCGTGAGTATGAGAGACGGAGTGAGAGAAGGGGTCATATGTGGAGTGAAGGAGTGAGTGGAGATGGTGAAAGGTGAGAGGAGTGTGTGTGTTGAGGGTTAACATGGCAAGAGGTGTGATGCTATCGCATCCTCCCGATGCGATAGCATCGGGCCATAATCTAGTTTAAAATAAACAACTGAGATGCAATTAAGGCCTGTTTCACAGACCTGTTGAAGCGCAATGTAAGCACGAAAAGATCGTCGTCTGTATTTGCTCCATCGTTTTATCTGCCTGCTGTTGGTAATATGATGCCACAATAAAGGATATTGTTTGCACGGGACGGATTGTGCCTATCCGCTTTCTTCTCTGTGAATATGAAACCTTGGTTCATGTGTGGCCAGGGGATGAATCAGTACCCCTGGTCCTGTGTGGCCAGGGCCTGAACCTGAACCCCTGGTGTTTCTGTGGACAGGGCCAAAACCTGAAACAGCACTGGCAGTACCTGAACCCTGAAGCCCTACCGAGGGGTACTTGAACCTTGAGGCCGCACCGGCGATACCTGAACCATGAAGTCGCACTGGTGGTACCTGAACCCAGTAGCCGCAGAGGCGGAACTTCAACTCTGAAGCTGCTCTGGCGGTATTTGAACCCGATAATAATATAAAGAAAAATAAGCCAGCTCACCAGTAACCAACACAGATCTCGGAACTCCGTATAGACAGACGTGGAGATAAGTCAGAGAAATGATTGGTTCCAGCTGCGTAAAATTGTTTCTTCTTTATTCCATCAGTTTAAAATACAGAACTCTCCATATAATGCCATAACCACGGAAACGGCAACGCGTTTCGATCAGAACGATCTTTGTCAAAGTCATAGAGATATTCACCAGTTGGTTTACTATATAGCGGACATTCTCAAATGGTATTGCAATATCTAATCACGTGATATGTCAAAAAGGTCCTTTTAAATTAAAAACAACAAGTAGCAAAACACATATAAAAAACAATAATATGTTTAACAATAATGAAGCATTAAATCATTGCATTTATTTAGGCCAATAGGGAATCAGGTATTTAAATGATAAATCCAAAAAGCTTCTCTAGTCAGGAGACGTCGTTTGGAATCCCCACTACGAAAGAGTGTAGTAACCTGCTCTATTCCTTGCACATGGAAACTAGCAGTGTTGCGAGCATGATGTGTTATAAAGTGCTGAGATGCAGCTGATACATTGCGATTTGTATTATTTGTATTATAAATATCATATAAATGCTCTCTAATACGCAATTTCAGTTTCCTTGAAGTGCAACCGATGTACGATAATTTACAAATTTTGCAATCTATTTTGTATATTATATTAAATGAATTACAGTTGATATAGTGTTTAATTTTAAAATTAGCTGTGTTATTCGCATTGGAGAAATTTTTAGTAACACATGCATGTTTGCAAGTCTTACAGTTTGTAGTTCCGCTTCTAAAAAACCCCATACATGTGAGCCACTTTTTTTGGGTCTTTTATCCAAAAAAAATAGACTAGGTGATAACTTGTTACCTAAAGTGGGTGCCCTCCTCGAAACTACATTGATGCCTGGAGCCAAAATTTCAGCCAATTTCTCATCTTCATATAAAATGGGTAAATACCTGTTTATAACTTTTTTTTATATTCAAGAATTGGGGACTAAATTTAAAACATATATATGGTTTATTCTTTATGTGTGAATCATTTTTATTGCTCATTGAAGATGTAATTAGTTCTACATGATTTTTTCTCTCCACAATCTTCTGCGCTCTATTCAATGACCATTGTGGGTACTTGCGGTTTCTCAGTTTATTAGAAACATGTTCAATTTCACTATTTAAATCTCCATTACAACTGCAATTACATTTCACCCTTGTAAATTCACCCACTTGTATTGATTTAATGGTATGCTTGCTATGACTACTAGTAGCATGTAAGATAGTATTCCCACTAAACGGTTTATGGTGCATTTTTGTAGAGATAATCTCTCCATCAATCCCACTTAAATCCAAATCTAGAAAAGATATTTTTGTGGCATCAAATTTAGATGTAAATTTGATATAATTATTAAAATTCAGATACTTGATAAAGTTTGGTATGGCAGATGCATCTCCACCCCATATGATTAGGGTATCATCAATGTATTTGCCATACCATGCCAGCTGATCCAGAAAGGGAATGAATGAGGTGAAAATGTATTCAGATTCCCAAAAAAGACATGACCAGATTGGCAAGAGAGGGTGAGAATTTAGCCCCCATTGCCACTCCTGTTTGCTGCAAATAATAATCCCCATTGAAAGAGAAACAAATTGTGTGATAATAAAAAAAAACACCACCTGTAGAATATAATTATCAGTAGAATAATTACTAAATTTCTCCAAATGAAATTGCAAAGCCTGAATTGCTAGTTTATGGGGAATACAAGTGTACAATGACACTACATCACAGCACAACCAGGTGTAGGTAGAAGACCACATTTTTTGTGAAAAGGTTTCCAATACCTGTTTAGAATCTTTAATATATCCAGGTGTTCTTTGCACAAGGGGTTGTAACAGTGAGTCAACCCACTGACACAAATGTTCATTTGCTTAACCAATCCCTGAGACTATCGGCCGCATAGGGGGAATGCCATCTGCCAGCGGTGGATACCGTGTTCACACAGGTCCTGCTGCCACCCACCAACAAGACATTTGAAACTGCAGCCAGCTGCTGTTCTTACAGCGTGAAATTGGGGTTTTCTATGAGTCACAGGATTTAACAGTTTATATACCATTTCTTACATGGTGGATGGTATCACCTCCAATAGCACCTAATTTACTATTGGTCATACAATATAATGCCCAGAAAATTATAGAGATAGGAGCAGTCTTGTTTACTGATGAAGGCTATTTGATACAGCCGAAACGTCTATATTTGTGACTGCAAATAAAAATTCTTCATCTTTGCAACGAGTTGAGTGCCAAAAATTTTTTGATTATTATGTATCTTAGGAACCCCATATGTATGATTGGGAGAACTGGATTTTTTACTTCCATAAATTCCGCTTGATTGTCTGTTAAAACTCCCAAGCTTAAACAACCCTCTTTAATAATTGTGCTGGTTTTATCTCTGAAAATCTGCAGAGGATTATATTTTAATTTTTTGTATGTCATCCTATCGGATAATAATTCCATCATTTTATTATAATAATCTACAGAGTTCAAGACCACCACTACCCCACCTTTGTCTGACCTTTTTTTTAACTACATCTGACATTAAGCTCAATTCTTTTAAAGCATGGATTTTTTTTTTGACAAATTTTTTTGGTTGCAGGATCTATTATTGTTTTTTAGATCTGCAAAACCTGATACCGTACTCTTGAAGCCTGTTCCAGTATAAAAATCCAGAACTGTCTGTGACTCCATGTAGGATTCCTTTTGCCTGAGGATTCAGAATCTGTGCAGTCTGAACAGTGTCCGTTTCCTGTCCTGCCAGTTACTCCAAGCCCAGTCAATGACATGGTGGAGCGGCTGTGCGAGCAGAGGCAGGCCATAATGCATTTGTGGTAGGATACACGGCCAGGCACTTTGAGAGCAGACATGGAGTTGACAGGTGTGCAGTGGTCGAAGCTGAAAGACCTCTGTAAAGTCCTTCAGTGTTTTGAGGAATGCACACGGCTGGTAAGCGCAGACGACGCCATCCTAAGCATGAGCATCCCACTTATGCGTCTGCTCATGCAAACTTTGACGCACCTTAAGGAGCAGGCTTCTGCAGCCAATGTTGATGAGGAGGAAGAGGAGGAGGGAATCCTTGATGACATTCAGCCATTGTTTGCTCAGGGACCTCTCCTGGACGAGGTGGAGGAAGAAGAGGAGGAGGAGGAGGAGGATGATGGGGATGATTACTTAGGGGAGGAGGATGCATCTCGTGGGGCAAGTGAAAATGTTGGCGTGGCAAGGTCTGGTACAGGGTTTGTGCGTGACTGGAGGGATGAGGATTTGCCAGAAAGTGCTCCTCCAACCAGCACTCGCAGTGCATCATTGACACCGGGAACATTGGCCCACATGTCAGATTATGCCTTGCTGATCCTAAAAAGGGACCCCCCGCATTGCCAAAATGATGAACGATGACGACTACTGGTTGGCCAGCATCCTGGATCCACGCTATAAAGGCAAATTACAAAACATCATGCCACAGGAGAACCTTGACCTAATATTGGCTAATAAACAAGCAACTCTGGTAAATCGGTTGCTTGAGGCATTCCCAGCACACAGCAGCGGTGATGGTTCTCACACGAGCCGTACGGGCCGGGGGCAGCTTGCCAGAGGTGTTCGTGGTGCACACAGCAGAAGTGGCGTTGGAGACAGGGGTTTCATGACAATGTTGTGGACTGATTTTTCAAGTACCGCTCACACAACTGGTAATACTGCATCGATGGAAAGTGACAGGAGACAGCAGTTGTCAACTATGGTTACAAACTACTTTTCCTCCCATATCGATGTTCTCCCACACAGGTCATTCCCCTTTCACTATTGGGCCGCTAAACTGGACACCTGGCCTGAATTGGCACAATATGCCTTACAGGAGCTCGCTTGCCCAGCTGCAAGTGTGCTATCGGAAAGAGTATTCAGTGCAGCTGGATCAATCCTGACAGAAAAAAGGACCTGTCTGTCAACCCAAAATGTGGATGATCTAACTTTCATTAAAATGAACCACGCATGGGTTTCCAAGGATTTTGTCCCACCTTCCCCTGATGACACATAGGGTGACAGAAAAATGGCTTGCTTTGGTCCACCTCTTCCTGGGACTTGACCTATTTCACCTTTTGCATCAGCTGAATGTCCAACATCAACATATGCCACTTTCTAAAACTCCCTAACTGTGCTGCCCCCCCCCCATGGCAGGGGTCACCACCTAGCGCACGACACCGTGCGAGTGCCGTTGCCCTGGACAGGTGGGTAGGCCAACTCTTGGGCGCGGGCACTGGCACAGGGTCCCTCATAGTGCAATCAAGTGTCTCTGACGGTGGTGGTGCACACCCGCCGTCAGACACACCGCCGTACTATGAGGGGCCCAGTGCCAGTACCGACGCCCATACTGGGCCTAACACTGTCTGAGCCTGCCTCCTGATGTATAGACATATATTTTGAATGTGTACGCTATCCATACATGTTATCCGGGGATACGGTACCCTTTCTAACCTTTGTGCAGTCACATGCAATCCATACTGGGCCTAACACCGTCTGAGCCTGCCTCCTGATGTATAGACATATATTTTGAATGTGTACGCTATCCATACATGTTATCCGGGGATATGGTACCCTTTCTAACCTTTGTGCAATCACGTGCAATCCATACTGGGCCTAACACCGTCTGAGCCTGCCTCCTGATGTATAGACATATATTTTGAATGTGTACACTATCCATACATGTTATCCGGGGATACGGTACCCTTTCTAACCTTTGTGCAATCACGTGCAATCCATACTGGGTTTAGGATCGGCCATAATCTAGTTTAAAATAAACAACTGAGATGCAATTAAGGCCTGTTTCACAGACCTGTTGAAGCGCAATGTAAGCACGAAAAGATCGTCGTCTGTATTTGCTCCATCGTTTTATCTGCCTGCTGTTGGTAATATGATGCCACAATAAAGGATATTGTTTGCACGGGACGGATTGTGCCTATCCGCTTTCTTCTCTGTGAATATGAAACCTTGGTTCATGTGTGGCCAGGGGATGAATCAGTACCCCTGGTCCTGTGTGGCCAGGGCCTGAACCTGAACCCCTGGTGTTTCTGTGGACAGGGCCAAAACCTGAAACAGCACTGGCAGTACCTGAACCCTGAAGCCCTACCGAGGGGTACTTGAACCTTGAGGCCGCACCGGCGATACCTGAACCATGAAGTCGCACTGGTGGTACCTGAACCCAGTAGCCGCAGAGGCGGAACTTCAACTCTGAAGCTGCTCTGGCGGTATTTGAACCCGATAATAATATAAAGAAAAATAAGCCAGCTCACCAGTAACCAACACAGATCTCGGAACTCCGTATAGACAGACGTGGAGATAAGTCAGAGAAATGATTGGTTCCAGCTGCGTAAAATTGTTTCTTCTTTATTCCATCAGTTTAAAATACAGAACTCTCCATATAATGCCATAACCACGGAAACGGCAACGCGTTTCGATCAGAACGATCTTTGTCAAAGTCATAGAGATATTCACCAGTTGGTTTACTATATAGCGGACATTCTCAAATGGTATTGCAATATCTAATCACGTGATATGTCAAAAAGGTCCTTTTAAATTAAAAACAACAAGTAGCAAAACACATATAAAAAACAATAATATGTTTAACAATAATGAAGCATTAAATCATTGCATTTATTTAGGCCAATAGGGAATCAGGTATTTAAATGATAAATCCAAAAAGCTTCTCTAGTCAGGAGACGTCGTTTGGAATCCCCACTACGAAAGAGTGTAGTAACCTGCTCTATTCCTTGCACATGGAAACTAGCAGTGTTGCGAGCATGATGTGTTATAAAGTGCTGAGATGCAGCTGATACATTGCGATTTGTATTATTTGTATTATAAATATCATATAAATGCTCTCTAATACGCAATTTCAGTTTCCTTGAAGTGCAACCGATGTACGATAATTTACAAATTTTGCAATCTATTTTGTATATTATATTAAATGAATTACAGTTGATATAGTGTTTAATTTTAAAATTAGCTGTGTTATTCGCATTGGAGAAATTTTTAGTAACACATGCATGTTTGCAAGTCTTACAGTTTGTAGTTCCGCTTCTAAAAAACCCCATACATGTGAGCCACTTTTTTTGTGTCTTTTATCCAAAAAAAATAGACTAGGTGATAACTTGTTACCTAAAGTGGGTGCCCTCCTCGAAACTACATTGATGCCTGGAGCCAAAATTTCAGCCAATTTCTCATCTTCATATAAAATGGGTAAATACCTGTTTATAACTTTTTTTTTATATTCAAGAATTGGGGACTAAATTTAAAACATATATATGGTTTATTATTTATGTGTGAATCATTTTTATTGCTCATTGAAGATGTAATTAGTTCTACATGATTTTTTCTCTCCACAATCTTCTGCGCTCTATTCAATGACCATTGTGGGTACTTGCGGTTTCTCAGTTTATTAGAAACATGTTCAATTTCACTATTTAAATCTCCATTACAACTGCAATTACATTTCACCCTTGTAAATTCACCCACTTGTATTGATTTAATGGTATGCTTGCTATGACTACTAGTAGCATGTAAGATAGTATTCCCACTAAACGGTTTATGGTGCATTTTTGTAGAGATAATCTCTCCATCAATCCCACTTAAATCCAAATCTAGAAAAGATATTTTTGTGGCATCAAATTTAGATGTAAATTTGATATAATTATTAAAATTCAGATACTTGATAAAGTTTGGTATGGCAGATGCATCTCCCCCCCATATGATTAGGGTATCATCAATGTATTTGCCATACCATGCCAGCTGATCCAGAAAGGGAATGAATGAGGTGAAAATGTATTCAGATTCCCAAAAAAGACATGACCAGATTGGCAAGAGAGGGTGAGAATTTAGCCCCCATTGCCACTCCTGTTTGCTGCAAATAATAATCCCCATTGAAAGAGAAACAAATTGTGTGATAATAAAAAAAAACACCACCTGTAGAATATAATTATCAGTAGAATAATTACTAAATTTCTCCAAATGAAATTGCAAAGCCTGAATTGCTAGTTTATGGGGAATACAAGTGTACAATGACACTACATCACAGCACAACCAGGTGTAGGTAGAAGACCACATTTTTTGTGAAAAGGTTTCCAATACCTGTTTAGAATCTTTAATATATCCAGGTGTTCTTTGCACAAGGGGTTGTAACAGTGAGTCAACCCACTGACACAAATGTTCATTTGCTTAACCAATCCCTGAGACTATCGGCCGCATAGGGGGAATGCCATCTGCCAGCGGTGGATACCGTGTTCACACAGGTCCTGCTGCCACCCACCAACAAGACATTTGAAACTGCAGCCAGCTGCTGTTCTTACAGCGTGAAATTGGGGTTTTCTATGAGTCACAGGATTTAACAGTTTATATACCATTTCTTACATGGTGGATGGTATCACCTCCAATAGCACCTAATTTACTATTGGTCATACAATATAATGCCCAGAAAATTATAGAGATAGGAGCAGTCTTGTTTACTGATGAAGGCTATTTGATACAGCCGAAACGTCTATATTTGTGACTGCAAATAAAAATTCTTCATCTTTGCAGCGAGTTGAGTGCCAAACATTTTTTGATTATTATGTATCTTAGGAACCCCATATGTATGATTGGGAGAACTGGATTTTTTACTTCCATAAATTCCGCTTGATTGTCTGTTAAAACTCCCAAGCTTAAACAACCCTCTTTAATAATTGTGCTGGTTTTATCTCTGACAATCTGCAGAGGATTATATTTTAATTTTTTGTATGTCATCCTATCGGATAATAATTCCATCATTTTATTATAATAATCTACAGAGTTCAAGACCACCACTACCCCACCTTTGTCTGACCTTTTTTTAACTACATCTGACATTAAGCTCAATTCTTTTAAAGCATGGATTTTTTTTTTGACAAATTTTTTTGGTTGCAGGATCTATTATTGTTTTTTAGATCTGCAAAACCTGATACCGTACTCTTGAAGCCTGTTCCAGTATAAAAATCCAGAACTGTCTGTGACTCCATGTAGGATTCCTTTTGCCTGAGGATTCAGAATCTGTGCAGTCTGAACAGTGTCCGTTTCCTGTCCTGCCAGTTACTCCAAGCCCAGTCAATGACTGCTATCCTGACCCCTGGGGTCAGAAGCTGCAATATTGGGGACTGCCTAGGAGTGGTACCTGGTGGCAACCTGAAGCGCAAGTCTAACTCCACCAGCAAGAGCTCTAGCGAACTCTAGGTATGATAAGGGATTGTGCTAATGCTGCAGCAGTGTGGAACATCTGTCTTTGTCCTGAGAAGTCTGAAAAACTCCAAAGCCTTGGGTCTACATGTGAGGCTACCCTTGGAGAAAGTGTTCCCTCTCCCCCTATGACTGGCTATATCCATATCTCTTGGAAACTTCGATTCGAGAAATTTCTTGCTGCAAGCCATGGTGGATCTGCGCCAGATTCCAAAACGATATCTCCAGTATCCGCTGAGGGTGTTATCTTGCAAAGGAAAAGCTCAATGCGAAAACAGTCAAGTAGTTTCTGAGCAAATAGAGCTCTGCACAGCTACGCTCCTCCTAGGTAAGCCCAGCCAGGTGGCAGAGTGGGTTCACAATCCATGTGTGCCACATGCATGCATGACACGCAGTATGTTTGGGGTCATTGTCCATCTGTACTGTGAAGCGCTGGCCAATTAAACTTGCTGCATTTGGTTGAATGAGTACAAAGTAAAGTCCTGCACACTTTAGAATTCATTTGGCTGCTTCGGTCTTCAGTCACATCATCAATAGACACTAGTGATCCAGTGCAATTGGAACCATATATGCCCATGCCATCACACTGTCTCCACTACATTTTACAGAGGATGTGGTGTGCTTTGGATCATGAGCCGTACTAAGCCTTCTCCATACTTTGTTCTTCCCATTATTCTTATTATCTGTGTGTGACTCTGTAAGAATAAGTCGAGGACATGTTCCGTTCTTACAGACCTCCACCTTCTAGTTTTGTCTGCTTTTCAAACAGTTAAGAATATTTGCTGTTTGATCACATTCAAAACTATAGAGAGACAGCGTGTGTCAGTCCGTATACTTAAAAAACACGGAGCTTGACAATTTTACGGACACCGGACAGCGGTGTACGTGCACGCTCCTCTCTCAGTACCGTGTAATGGCTGTTATCACGGCCACAGTGAAGCTATCTGTGTGACACTCTGTAAGGATAAGTCGAGGACATGTTCCGTTCATACAGACCTACACTCTAGGGAGATTCCTATTCTGCCCAATTCTACATACACCTTGTAGTTTGTCATACACTAGCCAATTTCTGCCTGTGACATAGCGGTGTGATATTCACTGGGCCTCACACAATCCAACAGTGTCCACAACTGTGTTCAGAAATTCTACATCTCCCCTGCCTATAGTGACATTTTCCACACCTGCGACAATGAGCCTGTGACATAGCAGTGTGATATTCACAGGGCCTCACACAATCCAACAGTGTCCACAAGTGTGTTCAGAAATTCAACGTCTCCCCTGTCCTATATACACCTTGTACCTTGTTTTACATTACTATATAGTTTATGGGATTTTGTGTACATTGTTACCAAAAATGAGGAAGGCTGGTGGAAGAGGCCGTTGAATTGGGCGGGGGTTGCCAGCTGGTAATGATTGTGTTGGTGGTGGATCTGATGGTAGTGGCAAAAGCAAAATAGGACCGAATGCAGGAGGTGTTGAGCCTGCGTCATCGTCTGGCTCCACAAGGCCTCGAAGGCTTAGTTTTCTAGGAGTTGGCAAACCGCTTTTAAAGCCAGAGCATCAGGAAAAAGTTTTGGCTTACATTGCTGACTCAGCCTCCAGCTCTATCGCCTCCTCTTCTGAAGTTGTAAAAAATAAAAGCACTGAGTCGTCATTGGAGGCTCATGTTCATGAACCACACCTTTCCTTGTGTCCTTCACCCCAACCAAGATTGAAGGATGACGCAGGCCATACAACTGATTACTCCATGGAGCTGTTTTCACATACCATGCCTGGGTTATCAAGTGAAATGGTGAATTACCCAGGCCAAGATGAATCTGACATGGAGTGCACTGATGCACAGCCACTGATAGATGATTCTGCTGGTACATTCAGTCAGAGCACTACATTGTCCTCGCAGTGTAATGAGCCAGATTCTGACCCTGATGAGACTCAGGTGCCCCTTCCCGCATACTATACCACCATACACGGTGACACAGAGGAAGGTGCACATGACATTGAAGAGGAGGTGATGGATGACCCAGTTGTTGACCCAGATTGGCATCCATTGGGGGAAGAGGGTGCTGCTTCCAATAGCTCAGATGAGGAGGAGGAGCATCCACAGCAGACATCGACATCGCAACAGCTGTTATCTGGCAGGCCCGGAGCACTCCAAAGACAGGTTCCAAAAATCAAAAGAGTTGCTGGACAGCTTGTCCAGACGGTCAAAATAGCACAGCGTGCTAGGCCGCAAAATGTCTTCCAAAGTAGGAAGAGTGCAGTGTGGCACTTTTTTGAACAAAATCCGCATGATCAGGCCGAGGTTATCTGTAAGAAGTGCGCAAAGACCTTTAGCCGAGGGAAAAATCTGAAAAATTTGAATACCAGTTGCATGCTTACACATTTAACCAGCATGCACTTGCAAGCGTGGACACAACACCAAACCTCAAGTACCACATGTGCAACTGATCACAAAGAAGGTAGTCAGCAACGCTACATTGTTTCCCCCACTGTAAGCCCACCGGTTAGCACAGCAGCAAATGTTGAGGTGTCATTGCAAGGCCAAAGCAGTCAGGGAATCCCACTGTTATATCAACGAAAGACTGAATCTAGGCCATCTGAAAGAACACCAACTCCATCACCGTCATCAACCCTCTCTCAGTCCGCCCTGTCCACCGCTAGTTCCACCATATGCAGCTCTCAAGTCCAGCTAACCCTCCCAGAGACTATGAGTAGGTCAAGAAAGTACTCAGTCTCTCATCCACGTACACTGTGTTTGAACGCCCACATTGCCAAACTAATCTCGTTAGAGATGATGCCCTATCGGTTGGTGGAAAGCGCAGCTTTCCGCGAACTCATGGCCTATGCAGTACCACGCTATGACCTACCCATTCACCACTTCTTTTCTCGCAAAGCCATCCCAGCCCTCACAACAGATGCATGGTCCAGTCGGCATGGCCAGAGCCGTTACGTGTCCAACACTGCGCACTGGGTTAATGTGGTGGATGCAGGGTCCACAGGGGACAGCGATGGTGGGAAAGTGCTGCCTAGCCCACGGTATAGGAAACAGTTGGCTGTAGGCGTTCGACCCTCCTCCTCCTCCTCCTCCAGAAGCAAAAGCTCGTCCACAGAGCGCAGTCGTACGAGCACTCCATCTGCAGCTGCCACTGTTGCACACGAGGTGTCCCCCTATCGAGCAGCTAGTGGAAAGCGTCAGCAGGCTGTGTTGCAGATGATGTGTTTGGGTGACAGACACACAGCAGAGGTGCTGGCCGAGTACTTTCAGCGACAAACTGAGTCATGGCTGGGCAGTATACATCTTGAGGCAGGCAAGGTAGTTAGTGATAACGGCCGTAATTTTGTGGCAGCCATAGCCCTTTCAAAACTCAGCCACATACTGTACCTTGCTTGGCTCACACCTTGAACCTGGTGGTGCAGTGCTTCCTCAACAATTATCCAGAGTTAACAGCCCTGCTCCAGAAGGTGCGAAGACTGTGCGCGCACATCCGCCGGTCACCTGAACACTCCATTCGTATGCAGAAGCTGCAACGATTGCTTCACCTTCCCAACCACCGCCTCATTATCGACATTGCAACAAGGTGGAACTCTACCCTGCACATGGTTGAGCGGCTGTGCGAACAGAGGCAGGCCATAATGCATTTGTGGGAGGATACACGGCCAGCCACTTTGAGAGCAGACATGGAGTTGACAGGTGTGCAGTTGTCGAAGCTGAAAGACCTCTGTAAAGTCCTTCAGTGTTTTGAGGAATGCACACGGCTGGTAAGCGCAGACGACGCCATCCTAAGCATGAGCATCCCACTTATGCGTCTGCTCATGCAAACTTTGACGCACCTTAAGGAGCAGGCGTCTGCAGCCAATGTTAACGAGGAGGAAGAGGAGGAGGGAATCCTTGATGACATTCAACCATTGTCTGCTCAGGGACCTCTCCTGGACGAGGTGGAGGAAGAAGAGGAGGAGGAGGATGATGATGGGGATGATTACTTAGGGGAGGAGGATGCATCTCGTGGGGCAAGTGAAAATGTTGGCGTGGCAAGGTCTGGTACAGGGTTTGTGCGTGACTGGAGGGATGTAGATTTGCCAGAAAGTGCTCCTCCAACCAGCACTCGCAGTGCATCATTGACACCGGGAACATTGGCCCACATGTCAGATTATGCCTTGCAGAGCATAAAAAGGGACCCCCTCATTGCCAAAATGATGAACGATGACAACTACTGGTTGGCCAGCATCCTGGATCCACGCTATAAAGGCAAATTACAAAACATCATGCCACAGGAGAACCTTGACCTAATATTGGCTAATAAACAAGCAACTCTGGTAAACCGGTTGCTTGAGGCATTCCCAGCACACAGCAGCGGTGATGGTTCTCACACGAGCCGTACGGGCCGGGGGCAGCTTGGCAGAGGTGTTCGTGATGCACACAGCAGAAGTGGCGTTGGAGACAGGGGTTTCACGACAATGTTGTGGACTGATTTTTCAAGTACCGCTCACACAACTGGTAATACTGCATCGATGGAAAGTGACAGGAGACAGCAGTTGTCAACTATGGTTACAAACTACTTTTCCTCCCATATCGATGTTCTCCCGCACAGGTCATTCCCCTTTGACTATTGGGCCGCTAAACTGGACACCTGGCCTGAATTGGCACAATATGCCTTACAGGAGCTCACTTGCCCAGCTGCAAGTGTGCTATCGGAAAGAGTCTTCAATGCAGCTGGACCAATCCTGACAGAGGTGTGGTGTGTTTCCTGCCCTCCTCTCACTGCCGACTTTAATTCCCCATTGATAGAGTTGAGCGACTTTTGCTTTTTTAGGGTCGAGTTTCGTTTCATGAAACCCGACTTTTCCAAAAGTCGGGTAGAGCAAAATCGGCCGACTATAGGGAAAAGTCGGGGGTCCGACCGAAACATGAAACCCAATGTAAATCAATGGGGAATTAAAGTCGGCAGTGAGAGGAGGACAGGAAACACACCTACAGTGCCCATTTGAATGCCAAAAGCATCAATTCTTCTTACTTAAGCTTGTCAACCTTAATTAACTTCATGATACTAGTTACGCACTGAAAAATGGGGGTTATTTGGCTAAAGTTGTGGGGGGGTAGGGCTGGCTCCAGGTTTTCATGTGCCCTGGGCAAAAGAGCGCCCCTTTAACACATACCACAACTCATGATGCTCCGATACGGCAGAGAAATAGCCTTATAGTAACATTACTATGTACTATTACTATGTAGTAACATAGTTATTAAGGTTGAAGGGAGACTTTAAGTCCATCTAGTTCAATCCATATCCTATCCTAATTTGCCCTAACATGTTGATCCAGAGGAAGGCAAAAAAAAACATGTGGCAAACAGTAAGCTTCACATTGGGGAAAAAATTCCTTCTCGACTCCACATACGGCAATCAGACTAGCTCCCTGGATCAACGCAATATTAAGGAAACTAGTGTATATACCCTGTAATATTATACTTTTCAAGAAAGGCATCCAGTCCCTTCTTAAATTTTAGTAGGGAATCACTCATTACAACATCATATGGCAGAGAGTTCCATAGTCTCACTGCTCTTACAGTAAAGTGTTGTGAGTTAATTTTCCCCTTCGTCACTGAGGTCTGGTGAACTCCCTATTCTGGTAAAGGAAGGTAATGAGCCTGATTATCAGGCACCTGAGACTAATGAGGATGACTGGCTGAGTGGAGTCACTGACTGGATATAAGGCTGCCGATGCCCTTCTGCCCTGCGGGTGATTTCTCTGTGGACTTCTAGGACACCAGTCTGATTCCTGCTTCCCTAAAGCTAAGTTTTCTGCTTTGCCTGTTTGCATTTATGTTTTGTTTTTGTTTTCCTTGCTTTTCTGGATTCTGTCATTCCCTGCTGGGATGAGCTGAATCTCCTTTTGCCGGTTGCTCTGTCTTCAGAATATTCCTGAGTACTGACATAGCTTTTTTGAAGCCTAGCGTCTTCAGGGCCTTTTTCACTGTCAGTCTGTTGGCTCTTATTTTCATAGGGTTTTTCACGGATTGCAGACAGCAGCCTTCCTGTCCTTTCCTATCTAGGTAGTTTGGGCCCCGTCTTTGTTCAGTTTATCTTTCTGTCTGTGTTAGTGTTTTCATCTTGCTTCACCATCATTATATGTTGGGGGCTGCCTATTGCTTTGAGGTCTGCTCTGGGGCAGTTTAGATTTCCCCTTTCTTTCTTTAGGCCTATTTAATTCTCCGGCTGTGATCGAGGGGTCTAGGGCATCGTAGGAACCCCCCACGGCTACTGTTAGTTGTTGTGACAGGATCAGGTGTCTGCAATCCGATAGCTGCCAAACTCTCTGGTTTTCTGGACTTAGTTAGCAGTTCTGTTTTTGCCTCCTACGGTGACTCAATCATAACAGAATCACCCGCCATACCGCAGATCCTAGGGTACTCAATAGCAGGAAAGAATTGTGTTTAAAAAAAAAAAAAAAGGTGTGTATATTCTTTCCTCTATATCTCTGAGGCCGTTGGGGGAATTTTTTTTTTCTCAATGGAGATAAAGCAATTGTCTGATCGTGTGGAGCAGCTCGCTGCGGAAGTGCTGGGAATTTCCACCTACCTTGCTCGTTCATATGCTGTTGAACCAAAGATCCCTACACCTGATGTATTTTTTGGGGATCGATCTAAATTTTTGCGTTTCAAAAATAATTGTAAATTATTTTTTGCCTTGAAGCCTAACTCGTCAGGGAGCTCCACGCAGCAGGTTAAAATTGTCATCTCTTTGCTGCGTGGCGATCCCCAGGATTGGGCGTTTTCTTTGAAACCAGATGATCCTATTCTGACTAATGTGAACGCATTCTTTCAAGCTTTGGGGTTGTTGTATGACGAACCTAATGCTATTGATCAGGCTGAAAAGACCCTGTTGGCATTAAACCAGGGTCGAGATTCTGCAGAGTTGTACTGTCAAAAGTTCCGAAAGTGGGCGGTCCTTACTACCTGGAATGATAATGCCTTGGCTGCTCTCTATCGGAAGGGTTTGTCAGAAGCCGTAAAAGATACTATGGTGGGATTTCTTGTTCCCTCTGGTCTGGACGATTCTATGTCATTAGCCATTCAGGTTGATCGGCATTTACGTGAACGCAGGACTGCACGAGAGGTGTTGCCACCGGTTGAACAGACGTCTGAACCTATGCAATGTGATAGAGTTTTGTCTAAGGCGCAACGTCAGGAGTTCAGAAGGCGTAATAAGCTGTGTTTTTTCTGTGGAGATGCCTCGCATATTATTTCTGTTTGTCCTAAACGAGAGAAACGCTTTGCACACATGTTTTCTGTTGGTGGTGTTCAACCTAAGTTTCTTCTGGCAATTACTCTGATCTGCTCCCTGTCCACATTTTCCGCCAAGGCTTTTGTGGATTCGGGAGCAGCGCTAAACCTAATGGACATGGATTTTGCTAAACGTTGTGGATTTCCGATGACACCTCTGCAGACGCCTATCCCTTTGAGAGGGATTGATGCTACTCCTTTGGCTAAAAATAAACCTCAGTTTTGGACCCAGGTGGTCATGCGGGTCGCCCCAGACCATCAAGAAAATTGCAGATTTTTGGTGTTGCATGGTCTGCATGATGCCGTTGTTCTGGGGTTTCCCTGGTTGCAAATTCATAATCCAGTTTTGGATTGGAAGTCTGTGTCTGTGGTGAGTTGGGGTTGTCAGTGTGCCTTTAGTGAGGCTCCGGTTTTTTCCACCTCTCCTCAGTCGCATGATGTTCCTGACTATTTGGTGGACTTTTATGATGTATTTAGAGAGAATGAGTCTGCATCCTTGCCTCCTCATAGGAGTTATGACTGTGCTATTGAACTAAGCCCGGGGTGTAAATTTCCCAAGGGTCAGCTCTTCAATTTATCTGTACCCGAGCACGAGGCTATGCGGTCCTATATTAAGGAGACGTTGGAGAAGGGTCATATTAGACCATCCTCTTCACCTTTAGGTGCCGGTTTTTTTTTTGTGGCCAAAAAGGATGGTTCTTTAAGGCCTTGTATTGATTATCGTGCCCTCAATAAAATTACTATTAAATATCAGTATCCGTTACCCCTGATTTCGGATCTATTCTCTAGAGTTAGAGGTGCTTGCTGGTTTACCAAGCTTGACCTCAGGGGGGCGTATAATCTTATCCGCATTAAGCAGGGGGATGAATGGAAGACGGCGTTTAATACTCCGGAGGGACATTTTGAGTACCTGGTGATGCCTTTTGGGCTCACTAATGCCCCTTCTGTCTTCCAGTGCTTCATGAACGATATTTTCCGAGACTTTGTCGATAAATTTTTGATTATCTATCTGGATGATATTTTGATCTTCTCCAAGGATTGGGATTCTCATGTGGAACATATTCGGACTGTGTTCCGGATCTTGAGGGAGAATTCCCTGTATGTCAAAGGATCGAAATGCCTTTTTGGAGTACAGAGGATTTCATTTTTGGGATTTATTTTGTCTCCGTCAACTATTGAAATGGACCCGGCCAAGGTACAGGCCATTTATGATTGGGTTCAGCCCACTTCTTTGAAGGCCCTCCAGAAGTTTTTGGGTTTTGCTAATTTTTATCGGAAATTTATAGCAAAATTTTCTAGTATTGCCAAGCCATTGACTGATCTGACTAAGAAGGGTGCTGATGTGTTGAATTGGTCTCCGGAGGCTGTTGCTTCCTTTCAGGAGCTGAAGCGAAGACTTACCTCCGTCCTGGTTTTGCAGCAACCTGATGTCTCACTCCCGTTCCAGGTAGAGGTGGATGCTTCTGAGATTGGTGCAGGAGCTGTTTTGTCCCAAAAGGATCCTGTAACATCTAAAATGAATCCCTGTGCTTTCTTTTCCCGAAAGTTCTCTCCATCTGAACGTAACTATGATGTGGGGAATCGGGAACTGTTGGCCATGAAATGGGCATTTGAGGAGTGGAGACATTGGTTGGAGGGAGCTAAACATCAAGTTGTGGTCCTCACTGACCACAAGAATTTGATTTACCTAGAGTCGACTAAACGCTTGAACCCTAGACAGGCTAGGTGGGCCTTGTTTTTTACACGTTTTGATTTTGTGGTCTCTTTTCTTCCTGGAACTAAGAATGTCAAGGCAGACGCCCTCTCTAGGAGTTTCTTTGCTGATTCTCCTGTGGTGACCAAGGGAGAAGGAGTTGAAGGGGTAGTTCTTTCTGCCATGTCGCCCGATTTGAGACTTGCTCTGCAAGAGTTCCAGGAGGACAAACCTGAGCGTTGTCCCAGTGGAAAGTTGTATGTTCCTGACCAGTGGAAGAAGAGAGTGATGTCTGAAGTTCATTGCTCTGCATTGGCTGGTCATCCAGGTATTTTTGGTACTAGAGATCTGGTGAGTCGCTCTTTTTGGTGGCCCACTTTGTCTCATGATGTCAGGAATTTTGTGCAGTCCTGTGGGACTTGCTCACGGTCTAAATCTTGTTCTCGCTCTAGTGGGTTGTTGATGCCTTTGCCGGTCCCCAGGAGGCCATGGACCCATATTTCAATGGATTTCATCTCTGATATGCCGGTCTCTCAAAGAATGACTGTTATTTGGGTGATTTGTGATAAGTTCTCTAAGATGGTTCATCTTGTACCACTCCCTAAGTTGCCATCTTCCTTTGAGTTGGTGCCCCTGTTTTTGCAACAGGTGGTTCGCTTGCACGGGATTCCTGAGAACATTGTATCTGACAGAGGAGTTCAGTTTGTGTCTAGATTTTGGAGGACTTTCTGTTCCAAGCTGGGAATTCAGTTGTCCTTCTCCTCTGCTTTTCACCCTCAGACCAATGGGCAGACAGAGAGAACAAACCAGACCTTGGAGTCGTATTTGAGATGTTTTATTTCCGCTGATCAGGATGATTGGGTTTCATTTTTGCCCTTGGCCGAATTTGCTTTAAATAATAGAGCTAGTTCTGCCACTTTGATGTCACCTTTTTTTTGTAACTTTGGGTTTCATCCTCGATTTTCTTCAGGGCAGGTGGAGCCTTCTGCCTGCCCAGGTGTTGACACTGTGGTGGAGAGAATGCACCAGATCTGGGACCAAGTGGTGGATAAGTTATCTCTCTCCCAGGAAAAGGCCCAGCGGTTTTCCAATCGACATAGGACCATTGGTCCCCAGTTTAAGATTGGTGATATGGTGTGGTTATCATCAAAAAATATTGCTATGAAGGTGGCTTCTCCTAAGTTTAAGCCTAGATTTATTGGACCTTACAAGATTTTGGAGATTCTTAATCCGGTCTCTTTTCGTTTGGCTCTTCCTGTCACATTTAAAATCCATAATGTGTTCCATAAGTCCTTGTTGAAGAGGTTTGTTGAACCCGTTGTTTCTGGGGTGGCACCTCCAGACCCTGTATTGGTTGAAGGTAACATGGAATATGAGGTAGAGAAAATACTGGATTCCCGTCTGGCTAGATGGAGACTCCAGTATTTGGTTAAGTGGAAGGGTTATGGTCAGGAGGATAATTCCTGGGTCTCTGCCTCTGATATTCATGCCAAAAGATTGGTGCGTGCCTTTCATCGGGCTCACCCTGATCGCCCTGGTGGCGTGGTTGAGGGTTCGGTGACCCCTCCTCAAGGGGGAGGTACTGTTGTGAGTTCATTTTCCCCTTCGTCACTGAGGTCTGGTGAACTCCCTATTCTGGTAAAGGAAGGTAATGAGCCTGATTATCAGGCACCTAAGACTAATGAGGATGACTGGCTGAGTGGAGTCACTGACTGGCTATAAGGCTGCCGATGCCCTTCTGCCCTGCGGGTGATTTCTCTGTGGACTTCTAGGACACCAGTCTGATTCCTGCTTCCCTAAAGCTAAGTTTTCTGCTTTGCCTGTTTGCATTTATGTTTTGTTTTTGTTTTCCTTGCTTTTCTGGATTCTGCCATTCCCTGCTGGGATGAGCTGAATCTCCTTTTGCCGGTTGCTCTGTCTTCAGAATATTCCTGAGTACTGACATAGCTTTTTTGAAGCCTAGCATCTTCAGGGCCTTTTTCACTGTCAGTCTGTTGGCTCTTATTTTCATAGGGTTTTTCACGGATTGCAGACAGCAGCCTTCCTGTCCTTTCCTATCTAGGTAGTTTGGGCCCCGTCTTTGCTCAGTCTATCTTTCTGTCTGTGTTAGTGTTTTCATCTTGCTTCACCGTCATTATATGTTGGGGGCTGCCTATTGCTTTGTGGTCTGCTCTGGGGCAGTTTAGATTTCCCCTTTCTTTCTTTAGGCCTATTTAATTCTCCGGCTGTGATCGTGGGGTCTAGGGCATCGTAGGAACCCCCCACGGCTACTGTTAGTTGTTGTGATAGGATCAGGGGTCTGCAATCCGATAGCTGCCAACCTCTCTGGTTTTCTGGACTTAGCGAGCAGTTCTGTTTTTGCCTCCTACGGTGACTCAATCATAACAGTAAAGAATCCGCGTCTGTGAGTATGCTTAAGCCTTCTTTCCTCCAGTCGTAGAGGATGCCCCCTTGTCCCCGTCACAGGTCTAAGAGTAAAAAGATCATTAGAAAGGTCTTGGTATTGTCCCCGCATATATTTATACATTGTAATAAGATCACCCCTAAGCCTTCGATTCTCCAAACTAAATAACCCCAAGTGTAATAACCTGCCTTGGTATTGCAGACCCCCTAGTTCCCTAATAACCTTGGTTGCTCTTCTCTGCACCCGCTCCAGTTCAGCTATGTCTTTCTTATACATCGGAGACCAGAACTGTACACAGTATTCTAAGTGTGGTCGCACTAGTGACTTAAATAGAGGTAAAATTATGTTCTCCTCATGAGCATCTATGCCTCTTTTAATGCATCCCATTATTTTATTTGCATTTGCAGCAGCTGCCTGACACTGGCCGCTAAATGTAAGTTTGTCGTCCACCCATACACCCAGGTCTTTTTCAGTGACTGTTTTGCCCAGTGTTTTACAATTAAGCACATAATTATACATCTTGCTCGTTCTACCCAACGACCTTACATTTATCCCCATTAAAGCTCATTTGCCATTTATCAGCCCAAGCTTCTAGTTTACATAAATCCTCCTGTAATATAAAATTGTCCTCCTCTGTATTGATTACCCTGCAGAGTTTAGTGTCATCTGCAAATATTGAAACTCTACTCTCTATGCCCCCTACAAGGTCATTAATAAATATGTTAAAAAGAAGCTGGCCTAAACTTACTGACCTATAATTTCCAAGTTCAGTTTATGTCCCCTTTTTGAATATTGGCACCACATTTGCTATACGCCAGTCCTGTGGTACAGACCCTGTTATTATGGAATCTTTAAAGATTAAAAATAATGGTCTATCTATGACTGTACTTAATTCCTGCTATACTCGGGGGTGTATCCCATCCGGGCCCGGGGATTTGTCAATTTTAGTGATTTTTAGACGCCGCCGTACTTCCTGCTGGGTTAAGCAGGTGACATTTAACGGAGAATTTTTATCCCTGATCATGTTATCCGTCATCGGATTTTCTTGTGTAAATACTTTTGAAAAAAAGTCATTTAACATAATGGCTTTTTCCTCATCCTCATCCACCATTTCACCCAGACTATTTTTAAGGGGACCAACACTATCATTTTTTAGCTTCTTACTATTTATGTAGTTAAAGAATATTTTGGGATTATTTTTACTTTCTCTGGCAATGAGTCTCTCTGTCTCAATCTTTGCTGTCTTGATTTGCTTTCTACAGAATTTATTTAATTTTCTGTATTTATTTAATGCCTCATCACTACCTACTTGCTTTAATTCTCTAAATGCTTTATTTTTGTCTCTTATTGCACCCCTTACAGCTCTATTTAGCCATAGTGGTTTCCTCCTATTTCTAGCATGTTTATTCCCATATGGTATATATTGTGCACAGGTCCTATTCAGGATGCTAATAAACATCTCCCATTTTCTTTGTGTATTTTTATGTCTCAGGATATCGTCCCAGTTAATTGCACCAAGATCATCTCTCATCCATTGGAAATTTACCTTCCTGAAGTTTAGTGTCCTTGTAACCCCTCTACTACACATCTTATTAAAGGATACATGAAAACTTATTAATTTGTGATCACTATTACCCAAGTGACCTTCAACCCTTACATTTGATATGCGGTCTGGCCTGTTGGTTAATATTAGGTCTAGCAGTGCCCCCCTCTTGTTGGGTCCTGAACCAATTGTGAAAGGTAATTGTCTCTCATAGTAGTCAAAAACCTATTACCTTTGCTGGAACTGCAGGTTTCGGTTCCCCAATGTATTTCAGGGTAGTTGAAGTCCCCCATAATAATGACTTCTCCTTGAGTCGCAGCTTCATCTATTTGCTTTATGAGGATATTCTCTGTTGCTTCCATTATTTTTGGAGACTTATAACAAACCCCTATCAGTAATTTATTATTTTTCCCCCCTCCCCTTATCTCTACCCACAGGGACTTTACATTTTCATTAGATTCATATATATTATCATGAAGGATGGGTTTTAAGGATGTTTTTACATATAACACACGCCTCCCCCTCGCTTATTTGTTAAAGTGCAATGAAAAATACTTCACTTTTTACATCTCATGATGAGGCCCATCTATTTCTCCATACAGAATCATTGGTCCCATATAATGTTTGAAACAGTATATGATGAGCTCCACATAATGCTACAGTATATGTTGGTCCCCATGGATGAAGCTCCACTGTCTTATGGGCCCAAATAATGCTCCAAACATAATGGGCCCCATTTCTAATGCTCTAGTGTATAATGGGCCCTGTAAATGCTGCTCCAGTGTCTGATGTCCACCTTTGGAATGTTCCAGTGTATGGTGGGCCCCATCTATCATTCTCCAGAGTATTGTGCTCCCCAAAAATTGCTGTCCCAACATTGAAAACAATGAAATAAGTCTCCTCGCTAGGGAATCCCTGTACTTGTCTGGACTCCTCGTCGTCCCCATCTTCCTTCTCACTGCACAGTATTTCAACCTTGCAAGTGCTGTGATCCTGAGCAAGCAGGGGGGGCCCACTCGTTGGCGACAGCACTGGCACACGGCCCCTGATAGTACAGTGGTGTGTCTGACGGCGGGTGGGCCGAACCTGCACTTTCATCTGCAGCTTCCTCTTTGTCACTGTGTAAGATGGAACTGTATATGGGAAGGGTAACCTGAGTTTCATCAGGGTCAGATTCAGGCCATGTAGCATGCGAGGGGAATGTAGTGGTCTGGGTCAATGTACCAGCAGATTCATCGAGCAGTGGCTGGGCATCAGTGCACTTGTGTCGCCCCCAGGAGTACGGTCGCCACAGTGGCATTACCTTCCTCCTAGGGAGTGTGATGTCATGCTTGGGAGCAACGAAGGATCTCTCTAGCAGGTTAACTGATTGGGCGGCGTTATTCCCACGAGTCACGACCCTCCAAACAGCGTTCATGAAAGCAAAGTGTTTATTTTACGTGGGCAGTATGGTTGCAAAGCTGAAACTTAAAGGAATGTCCAGAAGGGCACCACCAGGAGTGGAGCCTACGGCGTAATTTGACTCAACATGGGCAACCTCAACCATCCAGGCACAAAAAAGATGCACACATTGCAAGCTTAATTCCGTTAACGAACGAGACTCCGTCATGCCCCACGGTCCGAGTCCGGCTTACTAGAGGGACACGCGAGGCTCTGGCACATGAGATTGGCCAATAACTGGTGTGTCATGCCCTTACATGTCCGTGGCTGCATGTGCGCTACACTGAAAAGGCCAGCGTTTGTCGCTTACAGGTGCAGATAACCCACTGAACAACGTTAGTGATGGGGATCTGGGACTACAATTATAACCCGCGAACGATGATTTCCCAGTAAGTGCAGGTCAACCGCAGTTCCGGAATTAGGCCTAACCGTCATTCCTGAAAAAATGAAAAACTTACGTGTGCAAACCACAGGTGCTGTAGCTTGCTTAACAGCTCGCCAGCCATTCTCAGGCCCAGTATGGATTACACGTGATTGCACAAAGGTGAGAAAGGGTACCGTATCCCCGGATAACATGTATGGATAGCATAGTGTACACATTCAAAATATATGTCTATAGATCAGGAGGCAGGCTCAAACGGTGCCAGGCCCAGTATGGATTACACGTGATAGCACAAAGGTGAGAAAGGGTACCGTATCACCGGATAACATGTATGGATAGCATAGTGTAAACATTCAAAATATATGTCTATAGATCAGGAGGCAGGCTCAAACGGTGTCAGGCCCAGTATGGATTACACGTGATTGCACAAAGGTGAGAAAGGGTACCGTATCCCCGGATAACATGTATGGATAGCATAGTGTACACATTCAAAATATATGTCTATAGATCAGGAGGCAGGCTCAGACGGTGTCAGGCCCAGTATGGATTTGACAGCCCAGACTACACAGCGGAGGAGCAGGGAGAGGTAAAGATTGCAAATGCTGGGGCCCTGCCCAAGCAAGGGGGACCCACTCGTGGGTGTTGGTACTTTCACTGGGCCCCTCATAGTACGGCGGTGTGTCTGACGGCGGGTGTGCACCACCACCGTCAGAGACACTTGATTGCACTATGAGGGACCCTGTGCCAGTGCCCGCGCCCAAGAGTCGGCCTACCCACCTGTCCAGGGCAACGGCACTCGCACGGTTTCGTGCGCTAGGTGGTGACCCCGGCCATGGGGGGGGGAGGCAGCACAGTTAGGGAGTTTTAGAAAGTCGCATATGTTGATGCTGGACATTCAGCTGATGCAAAAGGCGAAATTGTTCAAGTCTCAGGAAGAGGAGGAACAAAGCAAGCCATTTTTCTGTCACCCTATGTGTCATCAGGGGAAAGTGGGACAAAATTCTTGGAAACCCATGCATGGTTCATTTTAATGAAGGTTAGATCATCCACATTTTGGGTTGACAGACAGGTCCTTTTTTCTGTCAGGATTGATCCAGCTGCACTGAAGACTCTTTCCGATAGCACACTTGCAGCTGGGCAAGCGAGCTCCTGTAAGGCTGAGTTCACACGTGGCGTTTTTTTCGCGTTTCCGCGGCAGTTTTAACCGCGCGATTTTGCCGCGAAAACGCGAAAAATAAGCATCCCATGCATTCCTATGGGATTCCGCAATGCTGTGCTAATGCTGCGGTTTTTACCGCGGCGGAATCGCTTCGCGGTAAAAACCGCAGCATGCTTATTATTTTGCGGAATCGCGGCGATCCTGCACCCATAGGAATGCATTGTTCCTCTTCCTTCCCGCATGTGGCTGTGCCCACCATGCGGAAAGTAAGCAGAACAATTGCGGATGGTACCCACGGTCCGGAGGAGAGGAGACTGTCCTCCGGGCTTTGGGTACCATATCCCTGTAAAAAATAGAATTATAAAATAAAAAATATTGTTATTCTCACCCTCCGACGTCCTGCGCAGTCTTCCCGCCTCTCTCCACGCTCCCGTTCCCAGTAGTCCTTTGCGAAAATGCCCGCGATGGCGTCCGATCTCGCGGGATCGCAAAGTCTCGCGGTCATTCGCGCGACATCATCGTGAATTACCACGAGACGTCGCGATCCCGCGAGAACTGACGTCATCGCGGGCATTTTCGCAAAGGATTACTGGGAACGCCTGCGCGGGACGTCGGAAGGTAAGAATAACAGTATTTTTTATTTTTTTTTTACATTCTATCTTTTACTACTGAGGCGGCATAGGCGGCCTCAATAGTAAAATGTTGGTCACACTCGTCAAACACTGTTTGACGAGTGTGACCAACCTGTCAATCAGTTCTCCAAGCGATGCTACAGATCGCTTGGAAAACGCTAGCATTTTGCAAGCTAAATACGCTTGCAAAATGCTAGTTTTTCCACGGGAAAATCGCGGGAATTTAAAATGCGATTTTCCCGCGGACTGGAATTCCGGAATTCTCGCGGTAATTTCCGCGAGAGTTCCGGTACGTGTGCACTTAGCCTTAGGCATATTGTGCCAATTCAGGCCAGGTGTCCAGTTTAGCGGCCCAATAGTCAAAGGGGAATGACCTGTGCAGGAGAACATCGATATGGGAGGAAAAGTAGTTTGTAACCATAGTTGACAACTGCTGTCTCCTGTCACTTTCCATCGATGCAGTATTACCAGTTGTGTGAGCGGTACTTGAAAAATCAGTCCACAACATTGTCATGAAACCCCTGTCTCCAACGCCACTTCTGCTTTGTGCACCACGAACACCTCTGCCAAGCTGCCCCCGGCCCGTACGGCTCGTGTGAGAACCATCACCGCTGCTGTGTGCTGGGAATGCCTCAACCAACCGGTTTACCAAAGTTGCTTGTTTATTAGCCAATATTAGGTCAAGGTTCTCGTGTGGCATGATGGTTTGTAATTTGCCTTTATAGCGTGGATCCAGGATGCTGGCCAACCAGTAGTCATCATCGTTCATCATTTTGGCAATGCGGGGGTCCCTTTTTAGGATCTGCAAGGCATAATCTGACATGTAGGCCAATGTTCCCGGTGTCAATGATGCACTGCGAGTGCTGGTTGGAGGAGCACATTCTGGCAAATCCACATCCCTCCAGTCATGCACAAACCCTGTACCAGACCTTGCCACGCCAACATTTTCACTTGCCCCACGAGATGCATCCTCCTCCCCTAAGTAATCATCCCCATCATCATCCTCCTCCTCCTCTTCTTCCTCCACCTCGTCCAGGAGAGGTCCCTGAGCAGACAATGGTTGAATGTCATCAAGGATTCCCTCCTCCTCTTCCTCCTCGTTAACATTGGCTGCAGACGCCTGCTCCTTAAGGTGCGTCAAAGTTTGCATGAGCAGACGCATAAGTGGGATGCTCATGCTTAGGATGGCGTCGTCTGCGCTTACCAGCCGTGTGCATTCCTCAAAACACTGAAGGACTTTACAGAGGTCTTTCAGCTTAGACCACTGCACACCTGTCAACTCCATGTCTGCTCTCAAAGTGCCTGGCCGTGTATCCTCCCACAAATGCATTATGGCCTGCTTCTGTTTGCACAGCCGCTCAACCATGTGCAGGGTGGAGTTCTACCTTGTTGTAATGTTGATAATGAGGCGGTGGTTGGGAAGGTGAAGCAATCACTGCAGCTTCTGCATACGAATGGAGTGTACAGGCGACCGGCGGATGTGCGCGCACAGTCTTCGCACCTTCTGGAGCAGGGCTGTTAACTCCGGATAATTGTTGAGGAAGCACTGCACCACCAGGTTCAAGGTGTGAGCCAAGCAAGGTATGTGGCTGAGTTTTGAAAGGGCTATGGCTGCCACAAAATTACGGCCGTTATCACTAACTACCTTGCCTGCCTCAAGATATATACTGCCCAGTCATGACTCAGTTTGTCACTGAAAGTACTCGACCAGCACCTCAGCGGTGTGTCTGTCACCCAAACACATCATCTGCAACACAGCCTGCTGACGCTTTCCACTAGCTGCTCGATAGGGGGACACCTCGTGTGCAACAGTGGCAGCTGCAGATGGAGTGCTCGTACGACTGCGCTCTGTGGACGAGCTTTCGCTTCTGGAGAAGGAGGAGGGTCGAACGCCTACAGCCAACTGTTTCCTATATTGTGGGCTAGGCAGCACTGTCCCACCACTGCTGTCCCCTGTGGACCCTGCATCCACCACATTAACCCAGTGCACAGTGATGGACACGTAACGGCCTTGGCCATGCCGACTGGACCATGCATCTGTTGTGAGGTGCACCTTTCCACTCACTGACTGCTTGAGTGCATGGACAATGCGGTCTTTCACATGATGGTGGAGGGCTGGGATGGCTTTGCGAGAGAAGTGGCGACTGGGTAGGTCATAGCGTGGTACTGCATAGGCCATGAGTTCGCGGAAAGCTGCGCTTTCCACCAACCGATAGGGCATCATCTCTAACGAGATTAGTTTGGCAATGTGGGCGTTCAAACCCAGTGTACGCGGATGAGAGACTGAGTACTTTCTTGACCTACTCATAGTCTCTGGGAGGGTGAACTGGACTTGAGAGCTGCATATGGTGGAACTAGCAGTGGACAGGGCGGACTGAGAGAGGGTTGATGATGGTGACGGAGTTGGTGTTCTTTCTGATGGCCTAGATTCAGTCTTTCGTTGATATAACAGTGGGATTCCCTGACTGCTTTGGCCTTGCAACGACACCTCAACATTTGCTGCTGTGCTAACCGGTGGGCTTACAGTGGGGGAAACAATGTAGCGTTGCTGACTACCTTCTTTGTGATCAGTTGCACATGTGGTACTTGAGGTTTGGTGTTATGTCCACGCTTGCAAGTGCACGCTGGTTAAATGTATAAGCATGCAACTGGTATTCAAATTTTTCAGATTTTTCCCTCGGCTAAAGGTCTTTGCGCACTTCTTACAGATAACCTTGGCCTGATCATGAGGATTTTGTTCAAAAAAGTGCCACACTGCACTCTTCCTACTTTGGAAGACATTTTGCGGCCTAGCACGCTGTGCTATTTTGACCGTCTGGACAAGCTGTCCAGCAACTCTTTTGATTTTTGGAACCTGTCTTTGGAATGCTCCGGGCCTGCCAGATAACATCTGTTGCGATGTCGATGTCTGCTGTGGATGCTCCTCCTCCTCATCTGAGCTATTGAAAGCAGCACCCTCTTCCCCCAATGGATGCCAATCTGGGTCAACAACTGGGTCATCCATCACCTCCTCTTCAATGTCATGTGCACCTTCCTCTGTGTCACCGTGTATGGTGGTATAGTATGCAGGAAGGGGCACCTGAGTCTCATCAGGGTCAGAATCTGGCTCATTACACTGTGAGGACAATGTAGTGCTCTGACTGAATATACCAGCAGAATCATCTATCAGTGGCTGTGCATCAGTGCACTCCATGTCAGATTCATCTTGGCCTGGGTAATTCACCATTTCACTTGATAACCCAGGCATGGTATGTGAAAACAGCTCCATGGAGTAATCAGTTGTATGGCCTGCATCATCCTTCAATCTTGGTTGGGGTGAAGGACACAAGGAAAGGTGTGGTTCATGAACATGAGCCTCCAATGACGACTCAGTGCTTTTATTTTTTACAACTTCAGAAGAGGAGGCGATAGAGCTGGAGGCTGAGTCAGCAATGTAAGACAAAACTTTTTCCTGATGCTCTGGCTTTAAAAGCGGTTTGCCAACTCCTAGAAAACTAAGCCTTCGAGGCCTTGTGGAGCCAGGCGATGATGCAAGCTCAACACCTCCTGCATTCGGTCCTATTTTGCTTTTGCCACTACCATCAGATCCACCACCAACACCATCATTACCAGCTGGCAACCCCCGCCCAATTCCACGGCCTCTTCCACCAGCCTTCCTCATTTTTGGTAACAATGTACACAAAATCCCACAAACTATATAGTAATGTAAAACAAGGTACAAGGTGTATATAGGACAGGGGAGACGTCGAATTTATGAACACACTTGTGGACACTGTTGGATTGTGTGAGGCCCAGTTAATATCACACCGCTATGTCACAGGCTCAATGTCGCAGGTGTGAAAAACGTCACTATAGGACAGGGGAGATGTAGAATTTCTGAACACACTTGTGGACACTGTTGTGTGAGGCCCAGTTAATATCACACCGCTATGTCACAGGCTCAATGTCACAGGTGTGAAAAATGTCACTATAGGACAGGGGAGATGTAGAATTTCTGAACACACTTGTGGACACTGTTGGATTGTGTGAGGCCCAGTGAATATCACACTGCTATGTCACAGGCTCAATGTCGCAGGTGTGAAAAATGTCACTATAGGACAGGGGAGATGTAGAATTTCTGAACACACTTGTGGACACTGTTGGATTGTGTGAGGCCCAGTGAATATCACACTGCTATGTCACAGGCTCAATGTCGCAGGTGTGAAAAATGTCACTATAGGACAGGGGAGATGTAGAATTTCTGAACACACTTGAGGACACTGTTGGATTGTGTGAGGCCCAGTGAATATCACACCGCTATGTCACAGGCAGAAAATGGCTAGTGTATGACAAACTACAAGGTGTATATAGAATTGGGCAGAATAGGAATCTCCCTAGAGTGTAGGTCTGTAAGAACGGAACATGTCCTTGACTTATTCTTACAGAGTGACACACAGATAGCTTCGCTGTGGCCGTGATAACAGCCGTTACACGGTACTGAGAGAGGAGCGTGCACGTACACCGCTGTCCGGTGTCCGTAAAATTGTCAAGCTCCGTGTTTTTTAAGTATACGGACTGACACACGCTGTCTCTCTATAGTTTTGAATGTGATCAAACAGCAAATATACTTAACTGTTTGAAAAGCAGACAAAACTAGAAGGTGGAGGTCTGTAAGAATGAACATGTCCTCAACTTATTCTTAGAGTCACACACAGATAGCTTCACTGTGGCCGTGATAACAGCCGTTACATGGTATTGTGTGAGGAGCGTACACCGCTGTATGGTGTGAAAAAATGCACGCTCAGTACCTCACCAGGACAAAAAAAAAAATTTGGATTGCTTTTAAAAAAGCAGTTTGCAGAGCAGTGGGAAAACAGCAATGCAGCTATCAGGAAGCCTTATAAGGCAGCCTAACAACCAACACAGCTGATCCAGCAAAATATAGCCTCCACTTGCACTACACACACAGTGACTGGTGTGTTGTACAGGCAAAATCGCTAGCAGCAGAAGCAGTTTTTGGTGTCTTCTTCCCTGCCTAACGCTCTCCCTACAGAATCAGCAGCAGCAGCAGCTCTCCCTATTCTGAGATCAGCATGAGTAACATGGTGGTCGGCGTGCACGCCCTTTTATACCCCCTGTGACGCCCCCCAAAGCAAGCCAATCACTTGCATGCCCTTCTCAAAGATGGTGGTGACCCCTGCCTATGTCATCACATTGCCCACAGTGTCCGTGGATCCTGATTGGCTGAAAAAGGGCGGAAAACAAACTTTTGAAACGCGACTTTGGCGCTAAAGTCGCCGAGCTCGTGGCCGACCTCACCCTAGGGTCGGGTTTCGTTTCATGAAACCTGACTTTACCAAAAGTCGGCGACTTTTGACATTTTTCGACCTGTTTCGCTCAACTCTACCCATTGACTTACATTGGGTTTCGTGTTGCGGTCGGACCCCCGACTTTTCCCTATAGTCGGCCGATTTTGCTCGACCCGACTTTTGGAAAAGTCGGGTTTCAGGAAACGAAACTCGACCCTAAAAAAGCAAAAGTCGCTCAACTCTACTCCAGACCTTTTACCTGCTTCATTAATGATGGATTAACAAGGGAGTAGCCCATGCAGCCTATTAAAGGGCTTTTGAGAAAACTGTCTAATTACTTTTGGTCTGTTTAAAAAAGGCAGAGGTATCAGACCACTATTTAAGCCTCATTGGCACATGAATCAAAACAGAAAATTTTCAGCCATGGAGCAACAGATTACATTAGTAAAGGTGTTGATGACAATCTGTCAGAGAGAAACATGACCATATAAACCGTTTGTGGGGTAAAGGGGGCTCATGTTGATAGATTCACATTAACAAAGCCCTCATGAGTCATGAACTTTTTTTCCGGCTATATGCATGAGCCAGAAATCTCTTTTAACCACTTTGCCTCAAAGCCTGTTTTTGGCCAAAATTTTGCAATTTTCAAACTTTTAATTTTTATGCCCTTAAATCACAGGGTCATATCACACAAAATAGTGAATAAATTCCTTTTTTTTTGTTAGGAAGTTATAATGGTTAAAAGTTGACCTGTGATTTCTCATTTTTACAACAAAATTTGCAAAACCATTTTTTTAGGGATATTTTAAGTGACTTTGATGGGACTATATGACAGAAATACCCTAAAGGGACACCATTCTAAAAACTGCACCTCTCAATGTACTCAAATGAATATATGAATTAATCCAGAATTGAACCAGAAGGGAACAGAAGGTAACTAGAAAGAGTCACTGTAGACAATGTTTGTTTGTTTCCACCCTGACCCCTATAATCCTTCACTTTCTGATAACCCCACTAATACCTACACCAAGCAAAGAACTGTTCATATCATAGAATCGTAGAGCTGGAAGGGACCTCCTGGGCCATCTGGTTCAACCCCCTGCTCAAAGAAGGATTTGCTAAATCATCTCAGACAGATATCTGTCCAGCCTCTGCTTCAAGACTTCTATTGAAGGAGAACTCACAACCTCTCGTGGCAGCCTGTTCCACTCATTGATCACTCTAACTGTCAAAAAGTTTTTTCTAATATCTAATCTGTGTCTCCTCCCATTCAGTTTCATCTCATTGCTTCTAGTCTTTTCTTGTGCAAATGAGAATAAAGATGATCCTTCTACAATGTGACAGCCCTTGAGATATTTGTAGACAGCTATTAAGTCTCCTCTCAGTCTTCTCTTCTGTAAGCTAAACATTCCCAAATCCTGCAACCTTTCCTTATAAGACAGGATTTGCAGACCGGTCACCATTCTGGTCGCTCTTTTCTGAACTTGCTCCAGTTTGTTGATGTCTTTTTTAAAATGTGGCGCCCAAAACTGGACAAAGTATTCCAGATGAGGTCTGACCAAAGAGGAGTAGAGGACAATAATGACTTCACGTGATCTAGACTGTATGCTCCTGTTAATAAATCCTAGAACTGCATTTGCCTTTTTTGCTGCTGCATCACACTGTTGACTCATATTCAGTCTGTGATCTATTAGTATACCCAAGTCTTTTTCACATATGCTGTTGCTTAGCCCTATTCCTCCCATTCTGTATATCCTTTTTTCATTTTTATTGCCCAGATGTAGTACTTTGCATTTTTCCTGCTAAAAACCATTCTGTTAGTTGCTTGCCCACTGCTCCAGTTTATTTATATCTTTTTGAATCTTCTCTCTCTCTTCTTTAGTATTAGCTATCCCTCCTAGCTTTTTGTCATCAGCAAATTTAATCAGTTTACCCTGAATTCCTTCAACTAAATCATTGATAAAGATGTTGAACAATAGAGGGCCCAGGACAGAGCCCTGTGGTACCCCACTTGAGACATTCTTCCAACTGGATGTTCAGCCATTTACAACCACTCTTTGGGTCCGATCACTAAGCCAGTTATGAATCCACCTAACAGTTGCCTTGTCCATTCCATACTTAATCATTTTTTCAATAAGGATTGTGTGAGATACTTTGTCAAATGCTTTGCTGAAGTCAAGATATACTATATCTACAGCATTTCCCTGATCCACCCAATCAGTGATTCTGTCATAGAAGAAAATTAAGTTATGACTTATTAGTTACAAACTAAGTCATGACTTAAGTCATGACTTAAGTCATGACTTATTAGTTACAAACCCATGCTGACTCTGTTTAATCACTTCATTCTTATCCAGGTACTGACATACATGTTGTTTAATAATTTGTTCAAAGATCTTTCCTGGTATAGAAGTCAGACTCACCGGCCTATAGTTGCCTGGGTCCACCTTCTTCCCCTTTTTGAAGATAGGAACAACATTTGCTCTTCTCCAGTCTTCTGGGACTTCTCCTGTTCTCCACGAATTTTCAAAGATTATGGAGAGCGGTTCAAAAATGTCTTATGCTATCTCCTTCAATACTCTGGGGTGTCATTCATCTGGACCTGGAGACTTGAATTCATTTAGGTTAGCTAAGTGTTTCCTTACTATATTTCGGTTTATAGATATCCTGGATTCTTCTATTCCCTTAATAGGACAGTGAAGAACAGTTGAGGTTACATTTCCTTTCTGAGAGAAAACAGATGCAAAATAGGAATTTAAAAGTTCGGCCTTCTCAACATCCTGTCTTACCATTTCATCATTTTCATCCTGTAAAAATCCTATAGCATCTTTGACTTTTATTTTACTTTTGACATATCCCCAAAATCCTTTATTATTGCTTTTGACATCTCTTGCAAGCCTCAATTCATTGTCAGCTTTAGATAATCTAATTCGTGCCCTGCAGGTTCTGCAGACAGCATTATATTCTTCTTTAGATATGCCTCCCTCTTTCCATTTTATAAACATTTCTTTCTTCCTTTTTAGCATGTGCTTAAGTTCTGTGTTCATCCATCCTGGTTTCCTTAAATGCTTCCTATTCTTCCCTGTTTTTGGAATTGTTAACAATTGTGCTTTGAGAATTTCATTTTTCAACAATTCCCATCCTTCCTGGACATTTTTGTCCTTAAGGATATCCAGCCATTGGATCCCTCCAATTCTCTTTCTGAATCCCTTAAAATCTGCCTTTCTGAAATCTAACCTTGACGTCTGAGTCTTCACAGGTATTCCTCCTCTAGTTATCCAAAATTCTAAAATAGCATGGTCACTACCTCCTAGGGTCCCAGCCACTTTTACCTCCTCGACCTTTTCCTCCCTGTTTATAAGGATTAGATCCAAGGTAGCAGTTCCCCTTGTTTTCTCCCCTACCTTTTGGAAGATAAAGTTGTCAGCAAGAGAGGATAAGAATTTCCTTGACCTGTTAGTTTTGCCTCAGAGAGATTCCCAACAAATGTCTGGATAGTTGAAATCTCCCGTGACAACTATGTCATATTTTTTGGAGAACTAGGCCATTTGATGCATAAAGAGTTCATCCATATCTTCAGCTTGCACAGGCGGCCTGTAGTAAATGCCTACAATGGTGTCCTTTCCATTGTTCTGTCCTTGTATTCTTACCCAAACAGTTTCCACAGAACTCCCAGTCTCTGAAGCTTCAATCTCTGTGCAGATATACATGTATCTAACATACAATGTGACACCTCCTCCTCGTTTATCAAGTCTGTTTCTTGCAAATAAGTTGCATCCTTCTAGCCTTGTATTCCAATCATGTGTATTGTCCCACCAAGTTTCAGTGATTCCAATGACATCATATTTCTTTTCCTGTGTTAGTAGTTCCAATTCTCCTTGTTTGTTGCCCATGCTTTGAGCATTTGTATAGAAACATTTTAGTTTGTGATTGGTTTCTTTTTCTCCAATATTTTTATTATTTAGATTCTTTTGTCTTTGTTCTTCCTTTCTACTTCTAATAGCAGAGTTCTCAATTGCATTTGTCAGGTGTATGGCTTTTTCTGGCCTTTTGCTTCCCTTCCCGCATTGTTCTAGTTTAAAGCTCTACTTATAAGTGTAGCAAGGCGACTTCCAAATACATGTTTTCCAGTCTTCGTAAGGTGCACCCCATCTCTAGCAAGTAGTCCATCATATAGGTAATTCACTTCGTGATCCAAAAATCCAAATCCTTGCTGACGGAACCATTGACGTAGCCAGTTGTTCACCTGCAGAATCTTATTCCACCTCCTTGTTCCATGGCCATCTACTGGGGGGATAGAAGAGAAGACCACCTGCGCTCCCAGTTCTTTCACTTTCTTACCTAAGTTTTCAAAGTCACTGCAGATGGTTTCCAGGTCGTTTCTTGCTGTGTCATTTGTCCCCACATGTATTAGCAGTAATGTGTCGTCATCAGTAGGTCTGAAGAGTCCTGATATCCTGTCAGACACATCTTTAATTTTTGCACCTGGAAGACAGCACATTTCTCTTGAGGTTATATCCGGTCTGCAGATAGCGGCCTCTGTTCCTCTCAACTGGGAATCCCCCATGACCACCATTCTCTGTTTCTTCGTCACAACATTTTTCTTTCTCCATCCAGGATGACTCTGAGGGCGTACAAGTTTGCTGTTTGTGGGCAAAGTCTTATCCTGATGTATTTCTTCATCGTTCTCCTGTGTAAGAGCCTGGTACTGGTTGCTGAGCAGTATGGATGCTGACTGCTTCCCGATCCTCCTGCTTCTCTGGGTCACGTTTCCATTCCTCTGTTTCTTCAGGTGCACTTTGAATTTCTTCTCTTTCTGTAACATGAAGAGATAATTCTGCTCTGTCTAAGAACTCTTCACCTTCCTTAATGATTTTCAATGTAGCTAACCTCTCTTTGAGATTTTGAAACTTTTCCTCCAACAGGGACACAAGCTTGCATTTGTGGCATGTGAAGTTTGGCTTTTCCACTGGTAAATCTGTGAACATGTAGCAAGAAATGCAGCTCACCAAATGGCTCCTGGCCTCTTCCATATTGCTACTATTAAAGAGATTTCAAAGCAATGAAAAATGAGCCAAAATTTACTGATTTCCTCTTTTCAGCTGCAACGGCCAAAATCCAGTGATCGTTGAGCTCGCGGAGACTCTTCACTTATCCCAGAAGGAACAACCTACTTACATTCTCTTCCCTCTCCTCCTCAGGCCCACAATCCCCTCCTCAAAAACTTGCACACCCTCGCAGAAATCTTCAACACCTCGATCTACACTCATTGTCTGAATCCCTCCTCCCTCTTACAGACTTAAGTTCCCTACACAATGCGGATGCCGCTACCGCTGTATATAACACCATAATAGCTGTAGCTTTGGAATCAGTTGCCTCTCTCGAACATACCAAAGCTCGCAAAATCAACAGACAGCCCTGGCACACCAGTCTGACCAAAGAAATGAGGCAGGCTTCCTGGGCTGCTAAGCGGAGACGGAAAAGATCCCACTCCAATGAGAATTTCATCGCATTCAAACAGTCCCTCACTACTTTCAAGGACACGCTCGCTGCAGCAAAACAAACCTACTTCTCATCTCTCATATCCTCCACGTCTCACAACCCTAAACAGTTATTCAACACCTTCAATTCTCACCTCCACCCCAGCACCTCCTCCCTCCCCACTCATCTCAGCTGAAGACTTTGCCTCTTTTTTCAAGGAGAAGATTGATAACATCAGAGACAGTTTTTGTCAACAACCCCCAGTGCCCTTCCTCCTAACTGCCCTGCCCTCCTCCTCCAAAACCAACTTGACCCGATCCCATCCCACTTCATCCCAAACCTCACCAGTCTTCATCCCAACCCTAACCCACTCTTCAACCTATCACTAACAACTGGTGTTTTCCCCTCAAGCTTTAAACATGCCTCAATCACACCTATCCTCAAAAAGCCCTCTCTTGACCCATCCTCTGTATCTAGCTATCGCCCTATATCACTTCTCCCCATGCCTCAAAACTACTGGAACAACACGTCCATCTTGAACTGTCCTCCCACCTCTCTTCTTGCTCCCTCCTTGACCGATTACAATCTAGCTTCCGGCCACATCACTCCACTGAAACTGCCCTAACTAAGATCACCAATGACCTACTAGCCGCCAAGGCCAAGCGACACTACTCTGTCCTCCTCCTGGACCTGTCCTCTGCCTTTGACACAGTGGACCATTCCCTATTACTACAGACCCTCTCATCTCTGGGTATCACAGACTTGGCCCTATCTTGGATTGCGTCATACCTAACTGACCAGACATTCAGCGTCTCCCACTCGCACACCACCTCCTCACCGTGCCCCTATCTGTCGGAGTCCTGCAAGGTTCAGTCCTAGGGCCCCTGCTCTTCTCCATTTATACCTTCGGCCTCGGACAGCTCATAGAATCTCATGGCTTTCAGTATCACCTCTATGCTGATGACACACAGATCTACATCTCTGGACCAGATATCACCTTCCCTACTAAACAGAATCCCTCAATGTCTGTCTGCTATTTCATCTTTCTTCTCCGCTAGATTTCTAAAACTTAATATGGACAAAACAGAATTAGTCATCTTTCCCCCATCTCTCGTGACCCCCCCAACGTACCTATCCATTAAAGTAAATGGCTGCTCACTCTCTCCAGTCCCACATGCTCGCTGCCTCAGGGTTATCCTTGACACTGATCTCTCTTTCAAACCACATATCCAAGCCCTTTCCACTTCCTGCTGACTTCAACTCAAAAATATTTCACGGATCCGTACATTAGTCAACCAAGAATCTGCAAAAAACCTTAGTCCATGCCCTCATCATCTCACGACTTGACTACTGCAACCTCCTGCTCTGTGGCCTCCCCTCTAACACTCTCGCACCCCTCCAATCTATTCTAAACTCTGCTGCCCAACTAACACACCTGTCCCCCCGCTATTACCCGGCCTCTCCCCTCTGTCAATCCCTGCACTGGCTCCCCATTACCCAAAAACTTGAGTTCAAAACCCTAACCATGACATACAAAGCCATCCACAACCTGAGTCCTCCACACATCTGTGACCTCGTCTCCCGGTACTTACCTGCACGAAACCTCCGATCCTCACAAGATCTCCTTCTGTACTCCCCTCTTATCTCCTCTTCCCACAATTGCATACAAGACTTCTCCCGCGCATCTCCCCTACTCTGGAACTCTCTACCACAACATATCAGACTCGCGCCTACCATGGAAACCTTCAAAAAGAACCTGAAGAACCTCTTCCGACAAGCCTACAACCAGCAGTAACCACCGATCCACCAAACCGCTGCACGACCAGCTCTACTCTTGCCTACTGTATCCCCACCCATCCCTTGAAGATTATGAGCCCTCGCGGGCAGGGTCCTTTCTCATCCTGTACCAGTCGTGACTTATATTGTTTAAGATTACTGTACTTGTATGTATTATGTATACCCCTCCTCACATGTAAAGCGCCATGGAATAGATGGCGCTATAATAATAATAAATAATAATAATTCATGAAGTTTATTAACCTTTCAGTTGCTTCACAGGAATTTTTAGAATGTGGAAGGAAAAAATAAACATTTACCTTTCGTTCACAAAAATTTTCCTTTAGACCTAACTTTTTTTTAACTTTGGCAAGGGTAACAGGAGAAAATGGACCATACAATTTGTTGTGCAATTTCTTCTGAGCATGCAGATACCCCATATGTGGGGGAAATCAACTGTTTGGGAACACGGCAGGGCTCGAAAGGAAGGAGCGCCATTTCACTTTTTTAAATGCAAAATTTGCTGGCATAATTAGTGGACACCATGTCATGTTTGGAGAGCCTCTGATGTGCCTAAACAATGGAAACCCTCAACAAGTGACACCATTTTGGAAACTGGACCCCATAGGGAACTTACATAGATGTGTATTGAGAATCTTTAAGCCAACAGGTGCTTCACAGAAGTTTATAACTTTAAGACGTGAAGATTAAAAAAAAACATTTTTTCCGCAAAAACATTTTAGCTCCAAATTTTGTATTTTCACAAGGGTAACAGGAGAAAATGGACCCCAAAATTTGTTGTGCAATTTCTCCTGAGTTCACACATAGCCCATATGTTGTCGAAAACTACTTTTGAGGCACAGTGCAATACTCAGAAGGGAAGAAACACCATATTACAGTCAAATTTTGCTGCACTTGTTTGAGGGTGCCATGTTACATTGGCAGAACCCCTGAGGTGTCAGACCAGCAGAACTCCTGATAAGTGACCCCATTTTACAAACTAAACCTCTCAATTAATTTATCTAGGGGTGCAGTGATTATATTGATACCACAGGTGTGTCACAGACTTTTATACCACTGAGCAGTGAAGATAAAATAATTTACATTTTTAACACCAAGATTGTGTGTTAGCCCCAAGTTTTACATGTTAACACTGGGAAATCGGTAAACATGGCACCAAAATTTGTCCCACAATTTCTACTGAACGTGGCAATACCCCATATGTGGCTGATCCGTACTACTTAGCCATAAGGAGAGACTCGGGAGGGATGGAACGCTATTTCCCTCATGGAACGCACATGTCAATACCTGGCAATGCCGCTGCCACTCGGACAGGAGCGTGCGGCTGCATGTATTTCTATGCAGCCGCATGCTCCGGTCCCGAGTGCCGGCAGCAGTGTCGAGTATTGACATGCAAGACTCATGCGAGTTTCTCGCATGTCTGACCCCAATCTTTGAGAATTTATCTACAAATGTAGTGACGATTCTGACTCCATTGGCATTTTCCAGAAATAAGCAATGGATGTTGCTGAGTGAAAACTGAAAACTGCCGTTGTGGTGACCAGTACATTATGCCCAGCCTATGCTTCTGGAGACACGCATCTGTAAATTAGGAGGGCTCGCATCACTACAGAAATACAAAACATGTCAGCGCTAAATGCAGTTTAGGCACACCAGGGCCCAGAAGGGGGGGGCACTTGGATTTGGGAGCAGAGAATTTTCTGAATTTCTTTTGGGGGGCGAGGAGCCATTTCACTTTTCAAGACCCTTAGTGCTACCAGTAATGTGGAAGCCCCTATATTTCTAAGAACAGATGACAGACCTTAGTGAAGGCTTGCTTTTTTGTAGATTAAGTTATTATTATTATACATTTTTATAGCGTCATTTACTCCATGGCGCTGTACATGAGAAAGGGGCAAATACAGACAAGTACAACAAATATGAGCAAAACAAGGCACACACAAGTACAGAAGGAGAGATGACCCTGCCCGCAATAGCTCGCAGTCTACAGGGATGGGAGAGGATACACTAGGAGAGAGTAGAGTTAGTCGTGCGGCGGTTCAGCAGACTGAGGATCACTGCAGGTTGCAGGTTTGCCGGAAGAAGTGGGTCTTCAGGTTTTGTTTGAAGGTTTCCATGGTAGGCAAAAGCCTGATGTGTTGAGGTAGAGAGTTCCAGAGTATAGGGGAAGCACAGGAGAAGTCTTGTATGCGGTTGTGGAAGGAAGAGATAATAAGAGAGTAGAGAAGGAGATCTTGAGAGGATCGAAGGTTACGTGTAGGTAAGTACCGGGAGACCATGTCATAGATATATGGAAGAAACGGGTTGAGGATGGCTTTGTATGTCATAGTTAGGGTTTTGAATTGGAGCCTCTGGACAATAGGAAGCCAGTGAAGGGCTTGGCATAGAGAGGCTGGGGAATAACAGGGAGACAAGTGGATTAGTTGGGCAGCAGAGATTAAGATGGATTGGAGTGGTGCCAGGGTGCTAGAGGGGAGGCCAGAGAGTAGGAGGTTGCAGAAGTCGAGGCGGGAGATGACAAGGGTGTGCACTAGTGTTTTTGTAGTTTCATGGTCAAGGAATGCATGGATTCGGGCAATATTTTTGAGTTTGAGTCGACAGGAGGCAAGGGCTTGGATATGTGGCTTGAAAGAGAGGGCAGAGTCGAGGATCACCTCAAGGCATTGAGCATGCGAGACAGTGGAAAGTGAGCAGCCATTGATATTGAAGGATAGGTTTGGTGGAGGGGTGGAGTGAGTTGGAGGACAGATGAATTCTGTTTTGTCCATGTTCAGTTTTAGAAAGCAAGCAGACAAGAAAGCTGAAATAGCAGACAGACATTGTGGGATTTTGGTCAGTAAGGAGGTGAGGTCAGGTCCAGATAGGTAGATCTGAATGTCATCGGCGTAGAGATGATACTGTATTGTATTGCTGTGTGATGCCGCATTGACTCTTGAGCATGGGATTCTATGAGCTGTTCCAGGCCAAAGGTGTAGATGGAGAAGAGTAGGGGTCCTAGAACTGAGCCTTGGGGAACACCGACAGACAGGGGGCGAGGTGAGGAGTTGGTGTGGGAGAGGGAGACACTGAATGCTCGGTCTGTTAGATATGATGAGATCCAGGATAAGGCCAAATCTGTGAAGCCAAGAGATGAGAGAATCTATAACAGGAAGGAATGGTCCACAGTGTCGGAGGCAGAAGACAGGTCAAGGAGAAGGAGGAAAGAGTAAGGTTGCTTGCTCTTGGCGGTGAGTACGTCATTGGTGACTTTAGTTGGGGCAGTTACAGTTCAGTGATGTGGTCGGAAGCCAGATTGTAAGCAGTCAAAGAGGGAGCAGGAGGAGAGGTGGGAGGACAGTTCAAGATGAACATGCTGTTCCAGTAGTTTTGATGCATAAGGGAGAAGAGATATTGGGCAATAGTTAGACACAGAGGATGGGTCGAGGGAGGGTTTTTTGAGCATTGGTGTGATTAAGACATATTTGAAGGATGAGGGGAAGACACGATTTGTAAGTGAGAGGTTGAAGAGGTGTGTTATGGTTGGGATGAAGACTGTGGCGAGGTTATGGATGAGGTGGGACGGGAGCAGGTTAAGTGTGCAAGTAGTGAGATGTGATCTTGACAGAAGGGTGGAGAGCTGATCTTCTGTCATGGTGGAGAAGCTGGTTTTGGAAGTGCAGGGCTGAGCAGCTAAGAGGGGCATTGGGGGCTGTGGGCCAAAGCTTTCTCTGATCATATTGATCTTCTGCTTAAAGAAAGAAGCAAATTCTTCAGTGAAAATGAGAGGAGAGGGAAGAGGTGCTGAGCAACGGAGTAAAGAATTGAAAGTGTTGAAAAGCTATTTAGGGTTGTGAGACAGGGATGATATGAGAGATGAGAAGTAGGTTTGTTTTACGGCAGTGAGCGTGGACTTAAAGCTGGTGAGGGACTGCTTGTATCCGATGAAGTGCTCGGCAGAGCGGGATCTCTTCCACCTTCAAACAGCGACCCTGGAAGCCCATCTTAGTTCTTTGACCAGGCTGGTCAGCCAGGGCTGCCTGTTGGTTGTACAAGTTTTGCTATGCATGAGGTGGGTGGCCGAATCAAGTGTTGCTAATATTGTGGTGTTATAAAAAGTGGCAGCAGCATCTGTGTCATGAAGGGAAGCTATGTCTGTAAGAGGGAGAAATGACTCAGAGAGTGAATATAAGTTGAAGTGTTTGAGATTTCTGCGATGGCGAGTGAGTTTGTGGAGGGGGGTTGGGCACTGGGAGAGGAGAGGAAAGAGAATGTCAGTAGGTTGTGGTCAGACAGGGGGAGGGGTGAGTTAATGAGATTAGTAAGGAACAGAGGCGGGTTAACATGCGGACCAGCGTGTGGCCGTCTTTGTGATTGGCCACGGAGGACCATCAAGTGAGGCCAAAGGAGGCAGTCAGTGATAAAAGTTTAGAGGCAGCTGAGGTGGAAGCATCAGTGGGGATGTTGAAGTCACCCATGGTGATAGTGGGGGTGTCAGCAGAAAGGAAATGAAGCAGCCAGGTGGTGAAGTGGTCGAGAAAGGTGGTGTGAGGTTCTGAGCCATGTTTTCTGTTCTGCCTGACTTTGCCCTTAATTTTGCCCTTATCAAAGATGGAGTGAGTAGCTTCACAAGGGGCATCTTGTTCCTGTTTGACTTTTCCTGTTTCCTGCCTGCTGTGTACTTAAGGGACTCTGCACATTATACCTGCGCTTGTGTATCTGGATCTTCACCTGCTGCCAAGCTTGGAGAACTTGCATTGTGCCTGCTTCTTCTAAACCTCGGGATTCCCCGTTTGTTACTTACCTGCCATCCTGCCTGACCGCCTCTCCTGTCTGGATCTGCTATGCTTCGGTCATCTCTGTGGCCTGCTCTCCGCTTGGAGCCCGGTCCAGTCTCAGGACCTTAGGACTGTGTGTGCCTGGACCTCAGACTCTCGCCAGTTGGTTCGTACAGACTTTACCTGTTGCCAGATCTTATATCTACGTACCGTGCATTACTGAAGCTTGTTTACTATAATACCCTGAACTACATCTGCATAGTACTGAGACCTGTTGCTACAATACAATACTGAACCTTTGAACATATACTGTGTTTGTCTTCTCTGACCCATGCCACTGAGTTCCATAGAACCTATAGTACTAATTTGACAGGATACACAAGTCATCAAATATGGAGCTCGCTGGGTCAGATTCTGTGGATGTACGCCTTAAAAAGATATGCACATTTATCTCAGGACTTCAAGGGGAGCTTCAGGCTACCAAAACAAAATTGTCAGCACTAGAGACTCAAGCTAACCATAATGCTACTATAGCCGATACATCCATTCAGGCGTTAGCTACTCATCTCTCAAAGCTGGAGACTACAGTTTCAGCCTCAGCCGCAACCCCACCTTCGGTTCCAGCTTTCCCTAAACTCCTGCCATTCAGGTTCGGTGGCGAAAGAGAAAAATTCCGAGGGTTCCTAAATCAGTGTCAGCTGTATTTTGCTGCACATGCGGCTCAGTTTCCAACAGGACGAGACAAGGTGTTGACTATGATAATGCTGTTAACCGACAAGGCTCTTGCTTGGGCAAATCCCCTGATTGAAACTAATGATGTCTGTTTGAATTCTTTAAATGATTTTATTTCCGCAATGTGTCAGATGTTCGATGACCCTAACCGAAGTACCACAGCAGAAACCGCATTGCTAGCCCTCCATCAGGGAAAGCGCCCTGTCGTAGAATACGCAATGGAATTTCGGAGGTGGGTATTGGACACTACGTGGTGCAACTCAGCAAAATACGTAGTGTTTAGGAGGGGTTTATCTGCCACAATTAAAGACGAACTGGCTAGAGGCGAGTCACCCGCTGCCCTGGGAGACTTCATAAATTATTGCATTCGGATTGATATCCGTCTTGCAGAACGCCGACAAGAGAGATGGGCAGACGCTAACCGCAGTAATTTTGTAACCCTACCGTCTCCCTCCAGGGAAGCCCAGAGCAAGTCCTTCCTCCCAGTAGAGTCAGAACCTATGCAGATCGATGCAGTCCGGAGAAGTCCTCCTGACCCACGCAAGGAGCACCGCTTTAGAGAAAATTTATGCTTCTACTGCGGAAAATCAGGTCACTATATTTCAAATTGTCCCGGTAAGAATCGCAAGACCACGGCTGCGGTGATCGAATGCGACTTTTCGGACGTATCTTCAGTAGTTTCCCACTCAAATCCTCCTAGGAAAGAAATAGTTGACTGGAATCACGACTTCTCCGACTGTACTTCAGAAATATCCTCACCGGTGAATGCAGCCATCTCTTCAGTGAGTCCCACTACTTCGACCTTGGACGGCTCAAGGAAGGACTCACACTGTTATATCCCAATCAAGATATGGACCCAGTCCCAATGGATTGCTAGTTTCGCTATGGTGGACTCAGGGGCCAGCGGCAATTTTATGGACATTACATTCGCTAAAGAACACAGTATATGTTCACAAAAGAGGATCTCTCCGGTATTGATGGAAACTGTGGATGGTTCCCCACTGGTGTCCGGGCCCGTAGATCTTGAAACAACATCACTGAAAGTCCGTATGGGGGCGGATCACTCAGAAAGACTGTCCTTCTTGTTAATTTCCTCCCCTCATTTTCCCATAATCCTAGGATTACCATGGCTACGACTGCAAAACCCTACTATCAATTGGGAGACGAAGGAAATACAGTTTCCTAGAAGACAGATATCATCGAAGGAACCAGCTTTAGTTAGGTCAGCATGCTCCATTGACTTAAATCTACCAATAGAGTATCAGGATTTCATCGATGTATGTGACAAGAAAAATGCAGACAAATTGCCTCCACATCGGCCGTACGATTGCCCCGTGGAACTGCTACCTGGTGCCGCGATTCCGTTCGGTAACATATACCCTTTGGCTGGGCCAGAATTAAAAGCCCTCAAGGAGTACATCGATGAGAACCTAGCCAAGGGATTTATACGACCATCCTCCTCCCCGGCGGGTGCCCCGATCTTCTTCGTGAAAAAGAAGGATGTCTCACTCCGCCCATGTATTGATTACCGAGCGCTCAACAAAATTACGATCAGAAACTCCTATCCACTTCCATTAATTCCCGAATTACTGGAAAGGGTGCGACACTCTAAAATCTTCATGAAATTAGATCTCCGTGGAGCATACAATCTAGTACGAATCCGTCCCGGTGACGAGTGGAAGACAGCTTTCCGGTCCCGCTATGGACATTTTGAGTACCTCGTCATGTCTTTTGGTCTCCGTAATGCGCCGGCTACGTTTCAACACTTGGTGAATGACATTTTCAGGGACATACTCGATATTTTTGTTGTTGTTTATTTGGATGACATTTTAATCTTTTCCAGCAACATCAAGGAGCATCAGCAGCACGTGAGAGTAGTCTTGGATCGCCTACGGCAGAATCACTTGTATATCAAGCTAGAGAAATGTGAGTTCCACAAAACGGAAATCCAGTTCTTGGGGTATGTTATCTCTCCTCAGGGTCTCAGCATGGATGCCAGTAAAACTCAAGCCATCCAGGAGTGGCCAATTCCCAAGTCTGTGAAGGAAGTACAACGATTTATTGGATTCGCCAATTTTTACAGACGATTCATTAAAAATTTTTCGGAGATCGTCATACCCATCACCCAATTGACCCGGAAGAAGATACCATTTGTCTGGTCACCACAAGCACAGACGGCATTTTCCAAATTGAAAGCTAAATTTACACCAGCCCCGATCCTCGTACACCAGGATCCGGATCGAGCTTTCATAATGGAAGTAGACGCTTCTGACTGTGCGATAGGGGCCATTCTCTCACAAAGAACAGGTGAGAAAGATCTTTTACATCCTTGTGCCTTTCTTTCGCAGAAATTATCGCCTGCAGAGAAGAATTATGATGTCGGAAATAAAGAGCTATTGGCCATTATAACCGCATTCAAGGAATGGAGGCATCTACTGCAAGGAGCATTTCACCAGATTGTCGTACTTACGGACCATCGGAACCTCGAATTCATGAGATCGGCAAGGTGTCTAAAGCCCAGACAGGCCCGATGGACTTTATTCCTTAATCAGTTCGATTTCATTGTTTCCTACAGGCCAGGCTCTCGTAATGGGAAGGCCGATGCACTATCTAGGATTCACTCAGGTAACGTAACTCCAGTATTACCTCCGAGGACCATACTCTCAGAAACAAACTTCATAGGGGTGTTACACAATCAAGATCTATTAACAAGTATTAAGGAAGCCTACACTGGAGACCCACTACTGATCCAACCCCCCAATCAGGTAAACCTAACATTGAAAACCAGACTTTGGTTTCAGGGACAACGCCTGTATATTCCGGAAGCGGTCAGACTAAGTGTACTAAAATTAATACATGACTCAAAGATCGCCGGTCATAGAGGAGTCCAGAAGACCCAGGAATTCTTGTCTCACTTCTTTTGGTGGCCGACCTACCGGAGAGACGTTCAACATTACGTCTCGTCATGTGAGGTATGTGCAAGATGAAAGGTTCCCCGCTCCTCACCTACGGGACTGCTACAACCCCTCCCTATTCCATCTCGCCCCTGGGGGTCTATTTCAATGGATTTTATTGTAGAGTTGCCTACTTCTAAGGGGAAAAACACTATCCTAGTAGTGATCGACCGTTTGACCAAGGCTGCCCATTTCATTCCCTGTATCGGTCTCCCGACAGCCAAACAGACAGCGGACCTCATCGTACAAAATGTTTTTCGGCTACATGGAGTTCCCGACGAAGTGATATCAGATCGAGGGGTCCAATTTACCTCAAGATTTTGGTGAAGCTTCTGTGCCGCCCTGGACATCAAGGTAAATCTATCATCTGCTTTCCATCCGCAGTCTAACGGACAAACGGAACGGACTAATCAAACCTTGGAGCAGTACTTGCGTTGCTATGTATGCCACTTACAAGATGATTGGGTAAACTTACTCCCGATGGCTGAATTCAAGTATAACAACTCGCAGAGTGCCTCCACCAAGCAGTCTCCTTTCTTTGCTAATAAGGGGTATCATCCCAGCATTCTCCCTCGACTCCCGATAGACACATCTGTACCCGCAGCAGGTGACCGAATTACGTATTTACAACAGAATTTAGAGTCTTTGAAACAAACGCTGGCTACAGCTCAGGAGAGATACAAGAAGGCTGCAGACAGGTACCGTAAACCAGCACCAACATACAAGGTAGGAGACATGGTCTGGCTTTCGACAAAAAATTTAAAATTACGGATTCCGACATCTAAGTTGGGACAGAAATATGTTGGCCCATACAAAATCAACAACATAGTAAGTCCCGTAGCCTGCCGTCTTAAATTGCCTACATCTTTGAAAATACATCCTGTTTTTCATGTCTCCCTGCTTAAACCAGTAGTACCGAATCCTTTACCCGGACGTACACCCATTCCACCTGGTCCGGTTCTCATTGACGGGCAAGAATTTATTGTGGAAGGGATCATCGACTCTCGGATCCATAGGAGGAAACTTCAATACTTGGTGAAATGGCAGGGTTACCCATCGGAGGAGAATTCCTGGGAACCTCAGGAGAACATTCGAGCTCCTCGTCTGATCCAACAGTTCCATAGCCGATACCCCGGTAAACCAGATCTAAGGTCGTCCGGAGGACATCCTTGAAGGAGGGAATGGTGTGAGGTTCTGAGCCATGTTTTCTGTTCTGCCTGACTTTGCCCTTAATTTTGCCCTTATCAAAGATGGAGTGAGTAGCTTCACAATGGGCCATCTTGTTCCTGTTTGACTTTTCCTGTTTCCTGCCTGCTGTGCACTTAAGGGACTCTGCACATTATACCTGTGCTTGTGTATCTGGATCTTCACCTGCTGCCAAGCTTGGAGAACTTGCATTTTACCTGCTTCTTCTAAACCTCGGGATTCCCCGTTTGTTACTTACCTGCCGTCCTGCCTGACCGCCTCTCCTGTCCGGATCTGCTATGCTTCTGTCATGATCTGAAGTGATCTGACAGTTTTAAAAGCACTGTGTGAACTTTTTTTCCTTTTGGCAAGTTTCCAAGGTGTCTTGACTGTCCCCGGTGGTGGTTAGTGGTATTGCACTTTAGGTTTTTGTGCACTTAATTATGGATCAGGTGTGACACCCTATAAAGGTGTGCTCAGGGTGTGCAATCACTGCTGGTGATACTGATTCATTTATTCTGAGTTTGTGAGAGCCTGGTGAAAGGATGGAGCTGAGGAGGAGTCCTGCGCAGCTTAGCCAGGGGGGACGTGTGTCAGCGATGGTGTCTGGACGAAGGGCTGGCATGGCGTGGTGGAGTCGCAGTGATGGTGTCAGCGGGAAGTGTCTGCATGGTCTGGTGGAGTGGCTACTATGGAGAGTGGCACTCACCATGTGGGACTTGGCTGCTGACCTGGACTCAAGCATGCTTGACTTCGTGGCAGAAGCTGAACTCATCCTTGGGACTCTGTTATTAAGCTGCAGCAACTGGTGGTGGACTCTGCTCCTAGGCAGCACTATGGTGCAGGATCCTGTTATGGTGATGGATCCGGGTGGAGAAGACGCACGCAGGTGGAGGGCTCTGTTGTAGGAGCATAAGCACAGAGCATAAAGCTAAGTGGTGTCCCCCTGTATTGTCTCTTTCCCTCATGTGTGTTATTAGTGCAGTGGTGGGATTAGTTTCCGCACCGACCTATTCCCTAGTGAGGGTTTAGGGTCAGGGCGAGCTAGGGCGTTGAGGTACGCGTGCGGCGCCCGGTGCGAAACCGGCATAGGGAATGTCAGGAGTGCAGGGACACTGGCTCAGGGGAGCTCAGGAGGTCTCCAATTCCCTTTTCCCTATCGCAGGGCCCACCACTGTTAATGTTTCCCAGGTTCCCCCTTTATTATTTAAATTCGCCTTACTGGAGGCGGGGTTTCCAGATTTTATGTATAACGTGTAATTCCCAAATTCGCCAGGTGGAGGCGGCGTATCCACCGGCACGTTTTATTATTTAAATGCGCCCCACTGGAGGCGGTGTATCCAGGGTCACGTGTGTTATGGGTTCGCCTTGCGGAAACATCTGCGTCCTGACACACGTGACCATGACAGCTTCGGTCATCTCTGCGGCCTGCTCTCCGCTTGGAGCCCGGTCCAGTCTCAGGACCTTAGGACTGTGTGCGCCTGGACCTCAGACTCTCGCCAGTTGGTTCGTACAGACTTTACCTGTTGCCAGATCTTATATCTACGTACCGTGCATTACTGAAGCTTGTTTACTATAATACCCTGAACTACATCTGCATAGTACTGAGACCTGTTGCTACAATGCAATACTGAACCTTTGAACATATACTGTGTTTGTCTTCTCTGACCCATGCCACTGAGTTCCATAGAACCTATAGTACTAATTTGACAGGTGGAGAAGTTGAAGCTTTTATTGGGAATATTTTACATATCATTTATGATCACATTGATCCGGCGCTCTACAATGAGCACTTCCATCAGGGTTTACATCTAAATCTAATGAGTGACATGACAGATGTTCAGCAGAGTTCTTATTTTCAGAAGTGCACAAAACTGTGGCCGACGGTACTTTTATGGAATCCTAAAAAGATGGACACTGCCGGATCACATGTCCTATAGCATCAACAGTGCCTCCATTTGCCTCATTATAGGGAACCTTCCAGCCCGGGGTTCCAATAGAATCACACGTTTCCGAGATTTACACGAAAACCCCGATGTAAGCGCTCAGCGCAGAGCATATGAAGAATTGGTTTCATTTATTTTTTTACGCTGTTCCTCGTGCACTATAAGTGATTAAGCGACTTTATTCTTTGAATTGGTGCGATTACATCAATACCTGATTTAGATTGGGTTTTGTGTTTGTCTGCAGTCACACACTAAAAACCACTTGTTATTGCAAAAATTAGTTTTTGCATCACCATATTTTGAGAGGTATGATTTTTCCATATTTCGTCCGACAGAGTCATGTTATGGCTTGTTTTTGTCATGGTTAGGACATGTTTAATTTCCTGTTCTCACAGGGTTAACTTTTGCTGGCCTCTCTTTGGATCTGGGAGGGGTATTTATACTCACTCCAGACTAGGATTCCCTGTCAGCTATACTGTTATTCTGGCTGTGTGTCTGACCCCCCTGGTGTGCGTGGATACTGCATTGCTTGTTTGATTCCCGTGTATGACCCGGTCTGTCCCCTCACTCTGAACTCCGTCTCTCGTTTTGGTACTATTGTCTTCTCTGGTTCTAACCTCCTGGCTTGGCTATTGTTACTCTGTTACAGTTTGTCCCTATTGTACCGTCCACTGCCAGTCCTGGTTTTCTGATCTATTACTACGTCCTGACTATTCGCTTTGTCTAACCCTTTGGTACTGTCCTGCTATCTCGTGCTTTGACCCCGGCTTGATCTGGTTTCTGTCTCTGTCTATGCCCCTTGGTAACTTGTCCCGTAGTTACTTTTCTAGGAGTTTCCCTGCAGCTTCTAGCTCTGTGGAGCTTAGGTCACGCCCCCAGCATTCACGTGCTTCAGGTCCTGATAGTCTGAAGCATGCATCGTCACCCCTGCTGTCTCGCTCCACAGGTATCTTTGAGCACTGTTTTTGTACTCAGGACACGCGCACTGGCTCAGTGAGCAAGTGCAGTGCGGTGTTCCTGACAGTTTTTTGCAGGATGAGCTGACATTTTTACTGGTACCATTTTTGGGCATATGGCATTTTTTTATCACGTTCTATTCCGATTTTAGGGAGACAGAATGAACAAAAAAACAAATTCAGGAATGGCTTGTTTTTTTTATACCGTTCTGCTTGTGGTAAAATTGGTTAGGCTGCTTTATTCTTCGGGTCAGTAAGATTACAGCGATACCTCATTTATATAGTTTTTTTATGTTTTGGTGCTTTTACACGAAAAACACTTTTTTGGAAAAAATACCGTAAATACTAGAGTATATGCCGACCCAAGTATATGCCGAGGCAACTAATTTTGCTACGAAAAACTGGGTAAGCATATTGACTCGAGTATAAGCCAGGTATGCATTGTCCCCTCATCCCTGTCCTGTTGGTGTATGCATGGCTCCTTCATCCCTGTATGCATGGCTCCCCGGTCCCTGTTGTTGTATGCATGGCTCCCCGGTCCCTGTCGTTGTATGCATGGCTCCCTGGTCCATGTTGTTGTATGAATGGCTTCTCGGTCCCTGTCGTCATATGCATGGCTCCCCGGTCCCTATCGTTGCATGCAAGGCTCCATATTAAAAAAAAACAAACAAACATCCTACTCACCTTTCTGCGCACCCGGAAGCATCTCTTCCTGGCGAGCGATCACGTGGCACTGCTCATTAAGGTAATGAATATTCACTCCATCCCTATGGGAGTGGAGAGGTGTGCAAATTCATTACCTTAATGAGCGGAGCCACTTGATTGCTCGGCACAGGAAGAAATGTCGGCACCGGAACCAACTAGATGCTGTAAGGGTGCGCAGGAGGGCGAGTAGGCTGTCTACTCGAAGCTGGCGGATGCGGGTGTCACCGCGCTATAAGAGAAATGAATATTCATTTCTCTTTAGCATTGGGCACAGTGACACCTGCAGCCACCAGCTCCTGCCTCTGTGACCTGCTGCTCCGCCCCTCCCACTTCCCTGCCAGCCCTCTGGGACAATTGATTTGTGTACAAACCGAGGGGGGCGTTTTACAGCATAATAAAAATTCTGCACATATATAAAACATTTCTTACTCCCAAAAAGAAAGGCTTTACCAGCGCGAATATACTCTATAGATCTATATTTTTCTGACAACAGTATGGTTATTGTCTTAGTCACAGCAGAAAAATCCTCTATCTGATCCTGCTTATCCCTACTGATTGATTTGATTCTTGCACCCCTAGCGGGTCTTGCTTACCTAAATACATGAACAGTAAGCTACACAAGCTCAGAATGATGATATATCTCACTGTACTTGCATGACACTCGCATGACACTCATATGACACTCGTCCTGATTTTCAGTAACCGCATCGGACTGATTTTATTTACGCTGATGAGCGTGAGCCCTTTAAGAAACAATGGCCTCACAGTTATGGATTTTGGTGTACAATCCTTCATATACTTGCCTCAAATCCCCAACATAGTGTGTGGACAAAGATAGTCGGACTCTGGAACGTCCAATCATATGGATAAAATTAGTCGAGCTTAGGATATTTAGAGCAGTTTCAAATGCAGAATTCCCACGACCCAAAATGAGAACACTTTGTCCTGTGAAATTAGAAGGGTCTATTGAAACGGTTTCATAGCCCTCCGCATACTCTTCTCCAGAAAACTTTACTTTATTGGCTAAAGCCAATCCAGTCGCCACTAGAAGAACACTGAAATAGAGGAAAATATTAAAGTTGCATTAACACATTTGGAGTATATAATCCTTAAAGGGAACCTGTCTCGTCCAAAAACGCTATTTACCTGAAAATATAGGATTAACAGTGACAGGGAGAAAATTACTTTATATACTACTTGTGGCCACTCGGTTCAAGTCATATGGGTGGTGCAGGGAGCACTCATCTGTACAAAGAGTGTGCTGTAATCACTCCGCAACACTGATCGACAGCCTGCTCTGCACCACCTCTAAGACTGAATGTCAGTGTGTTGTGAGTTCATTCTCCCCTTCACCTTTGATGTCTGATGAACTCCCTCTGCTGGTGAAGAGAGGTAGTGAAATTGATTGGGATGGGAAGAACCTGTCATCTGAACAGGCGGAGTAATCTAAACAGGCGGAGTGGGATTGGACATCTGGAATTTCTGACTGGATGTAAGGCAGCCGACGCCCTGCAGGGCTGCTGGTGATCCTTTCTGCTCTGAGCTCTTGTATCCAGCTTAGTTCCTGTCTACTAAAAGCTAAATTTTTGCCCTGCTATTATTCCATGAGATTTTGTCTGGTTTCCTTAGTGTTTGTATTCAGCCAGTCCTGGTTGGGACTGGCTGAATTCCATTTTTGTCTCTGATCAGTTGATCTCTTTGCTCTGTTTTCAGAATATACCTGAGTGCTGATATAGTGATTTTGAAGTCTAGCGACTTCAGGGCCTTTTCCCCTATCAGACGGTTGGGACATTTTTGGTAGGGTTTTTTGCGGATTGCAGCCAGCATCTTTCCTGTCCTGTCCTATCTAGTTAGTTGGGCCCCATCGTTTGCTCAGCCTGTCTTTCTGTCTGTGTTTGTATCTGTTTTTCACCGACAATAGATGTTGGGGGCTGTCTATTGCTTTGGGGTCTGCTCTGGGGCAGTTTAGATTTCCCCTTTCCTTCTTTAGGCTTATGTAGTTCTCTGGCTGTGACGAGGGGTCTAGGGCACCGTAGGAACCCCCCACGGCTACTGTTAGTTGAGGTGTATAGGATCAGGGGTCTGCAATCCGATAGCTACCAACCTCTCCGGTTTTCTGGACTTAGCTTGTATTTTTGTTTTCTCCTCCGGTGACTCATTCATAACACAGTGGCTAGAGGTAGGATACAAATACATTTTCTCCCTGTAGCCACTGCTCCAGTAAAGCAGTTTAAGGCTATGTGCACACGTTGCGGATTTTGATGTGGATCCGAAGCGTTTTTGGACGCGCGGAATTGCATCAAATCCGCAGTGTAGTGCACAACCAATGGGAAATCCAGAACTGGTGTGCACATGCTGCGGAAAACTCCCTGCAGATGGGCAGTGTTTTATTTTCCGCAGCATGTCAATTCTGTTTGCAGATCTGCAGCGTTTCTGCACCCATTGACTTCCATTGAGTCAGTCAAATCAATAGCAAAACCGCAGGTGCAGTTGCAGTTTTGCTGAGCATGTGCGTGCGAAAAACGCTGCAGATAGGGAGGAGGAAGAGTGTGTGGGCAGGGACTGTGTGGGCAGAGATGTCCATGTGTCTGTGGATGTCTGTGTGTATCTGTGTCTGTGCGCGTGTCTGCGGGTGTGTGCGCGGCTGTGTGTGTGCGGCTACTGTGTTGAATAGTAAAAAAAAACACATATACACATACAGGACACATACTCACCAAACAGCTAATCCCCTACACCCTCGATCGCCTGCAAAAAAATAAAATAAACGAACAGTATACTCCCTGTTCCAATGTAATCCATTTAATAACTAATGTCCCACGACGATTTCCCACATTGGCAGATGTGGCCATTCTACAGGGTTCTGGTGATACAATGCCTGGAGGTAATCCTCCAGCAGTGTATCACTCCGCCGTCTAGAGGTCACGGGAGTTCTTGCTGTCACTGAATTTAACCCCTTAACGTCCATTGACGTGTATAGCCGGTCATGGCCGGGTGAAATGTTCACATGGTCTCAGAAGCTTTCTGCATAGCTATAATACATTGCAAAGCTAGAGCATTGCAATGTATTATACCTGCAATCAAAGTGAAAAAGTGAAAGTCCCATAAAGGGAGAAGGTAAGGCTAGTTTCACACTAGCGTTTTGGAGCGCAGCGACGGCCTGCGCACGGCCGTCGCTAAGCCCAGCCCCTGCCGCGCCCCCGTCGGTAGCTCCGCCCACCGGCGCATGACGCTGCATGCGCCCTGCGTCCCCTATCTTTATCACAGGGGGCGCAGGCCGTGCGCAGTATGCGTTTGGCGGCGCATGCACCTTTTTGACGGTGCGCCGACGCAACCAAACTGCAGCAGGTTGCGTTTGGCGCAGGTCGGCGCACCGTCAAAAGGACGCATGCGCCGCCAAACGCATACTGCGCACGGCCTGCACCCCCTGTGATAAAGATAGGGGACGCAGGGCGCATGCAGCGTCATGCGCCGGTGGGCGGAGCTACCGGTGGGGCGTGGCAGGGGGTGGGGCTTAGTGGCGGCCGTGCGCAGGCCGTCGCTGGGCTCCAAAACGCTAGTGTGAAACTAGCCTAAAAAAACAAAACATTTTTTTAAAAAAATATGTAAACATTTTTTTCAAAAATTCTAAAAATAAAAATATTCCCCTAAAAATACACATTTTTCATGTAAAAAATAAAATAAACAAAAATACACATTTGGTATCGCCGCATCCATAAAATTCCCATCTATAAAAGTGTCACCCTAGTTAACCTCCTCAGTGAACGCCGTAAAAAAACAAAACACAAAAAAGTAGCAAATTATACTTTTCCAAGCAGTATCATCATACCGCTTGGAAAAAGTGGAAAAAAAAATTAAAAAATGAATTGTAATAAATATAGTATCACTGAAAGCGCCATCTTGTCCCGCATAAAACGAGCCACCATACAGCTCCATCAGCGGAAAAATAAAAAAGTTATAGCTCTCAGAATAAAGTGATGCAAAAATAATTATTTTTTCTATAAAAGCTTTTATTGTGCAGAAAACACCAAAACATAAAAAAAGATATAAATGAGGTAATGTTGTAATCATAGTGACTCCGAGAATAAAGCTGCCTTACCAATTTTACCACATGTAGAAGGGAGAAAAAAAAATTCCTGAATTGCTGGTTTTTGTTCACTGTGCCTCCACAAAAATCAGAATAGAAAGCGACCAAAAAGAGTTATGTGCCCGAAAATGGTACCAATAAAAACGTCAGATCATCCCGCAAAAAACAAGCCCACAAATGACTCTGTCGGCTGAAATATGGAAAGATTATAGCTTTCAAAATACGGCAATGCAAAAATTTCTTACAAAAAATTTGTACAAAAAAAAAGCGTCTTTTAGTGTGTGACAGAAGCTAAACATAAAATAAAGGATATAAATCTGATATCGTTGTAACTTACCGACCCGAAGAATAAAGTCGCCTAATCACTAATACCGCACGAGGAACGGTGTAAAAATAAGACCAATTCTTCACCTTTTGTGGATTCGTTCATTCTGCCTTCCAAGGATCGAAGTAAGGCAATCGCAGTGGTTTACCCCCACATATGGGGTATCAGCGTACTCAGGACAAATTGCACAACAACTTTGGTGGTCTAATTTCTCCTGTTACCCTTGGGAAAATAAAAATTTGGGGGCAAAAAGATCATTTGGGTGGAAAAAATTATGATTTTTTTATTTTCATGGCTCTACGTTATAATCTTATGTGAAGCACTTGGGGGTTCAAAGTGCTCACCACACATCTAGATGAGCTCCTTGGGGGGTCTATTTTCCAAAATGGGGTCACTTGGGGGGGTTTCTACTGTTTAGGCACATCAGGGGTACTGCAAACGCAACATGACGCCCGTAGACCATTCTATCAAAGTCTGCATTCCAAAACGGCGCTCCTTCCCTTCCAAGCTCTGCCATGCGCCGAAACACTGGTTCCACCCCACATATGGGGTATCAGCGTACTCAGGAGAAATTGCACAACAACTTTTGGGGTCCTATTTCTCCTGTTAACCTAGTAAAAGTAAAAAATTTGGGGGCAAAAAGATCATTTTTGTGGAAAAAAATGTTTTTTTTTATTTTCACGGCTCTACATTATAAACTTCTGCAAAGCACTTGGGGGTCCAAAGTGCTCACCACACATCTAGATAAGCTCCTTGGGGGTCTAGTTTCCAAAATATGGTTACTTGTGGAGGGTTTCCACTGTTTAGGCACATCAGGGGCTCTCCAAACGCGACATGGCGTCCGCTCTTGATTCCAGCCAATATGACATTCAGAATCTCAAATGATGCTCCTTCCCTTCTGAGCACTGCCGTGTACCTAAAGATAGGTCTTCCTCCACACATGGGGTATCGGTGTACTCAGGAGAAATTGCACAACAAATATTGTGGTTCATTTTCTCCTGATACTCTTGACAAAATAAAAAAAAATTGTGTCAGAAGAAAAATTTTGTGAAAACAAGTTCAATGTTGATTTTTTACTTCCACATTGCTTCAATTCTTGTGAAGTACCTAAAGGGTTAATAAACTTTTTGAATGTGGTTTTGAACACATTGAGGGATGCAGTTTTTAGAATGGTGTCACTTTTGGGTATTTTCTGTTATATTAACCCCCAAACTCACTTCAAGTGAGGTGGTCCCTAAAATAAAATGGTTTTGTAAATTTTGTTGGAAAAATGAGAGATCGCTGGTCAACTTTTAACCCTTATAACTTCCTAACAAAAAAAAATTATGTTTCCAAAATTGTGCTGATGTAAAGTTGGCATGTGAGAAATGTTATTTATTAACTATTTTGTGTGACAAAAATTAAAAGTTTGGAAATTGCTAAATTTTTGACAAATTTCCGTTATTTTCATAAATAAACGCAAGTCATATCTAAGAAATTTTACCACTAACATGAAGTACAATATGTCATGAAAAAACAAATCTCAGAATCAGCGGGATCCGTTGAAGCGTTCCAGAGTTATAACCACATAAAGTGACAGTGGTCCAATTTCAAAATTAAGGCCTGGTCATTATCCTACAAAGTGGCTTGGTCTTAAAGGGTTATGCAGTTCTTCTTTGTTTGATGGCTTGAGACTATCCTTTTTCCTCTTGATTACATTCCAGAGGTTTTCAATGGGGTTCAGGTCTGAAGATTGGACTGGCCATGACAGGGATATGTGGTGGTCCTTCATCCACACATTGATTGACCTAGCTGTGTGGCACGGCACATTGTCCTGATGGAAAAAACAGTCCTCAGAGTTGGGGAACATTTCCTGAGCAGAAGGAATCAACAGTTTTTCCAGGATAACCTTGTATGCTGCTTGATTCATACGTCCTTTGCAAATATTAACCTGCCCAATTCCAGCCTTGCTGAAGCATCCCCAGATCATCACCAATCCTCCACCAAATTTCACAGTGAGTGCAAGAAAAGGATTTCCAGTTTGTCAAGGAGCGCTTCTGGTTTACCTGCTGAAGGCTAATTTTATGTATAGCCGAAACACGTTGTGTTTTTATGTCTGACAATAAACTGGATATTCCTTGAAATATTCGGAGTAATTAATGAATCAGCCAGAAGCGCTCCTTGACAAACTGGAAATCCTTTTCTGCATTCTCTGTCGAATCTCCTACAAGGTAGTTCGTTTCACCTGTTTTGAGCTGCAGGCCAGCAGATCCAGACGATTACTCCAGTACCCAAACACAGGGTTATACGCTGAGCAACAAGACACCAAGAAGGTGAGAAGAATTTTTTATTTCTATCTGACATAATTAAAACTCTGCACTTAGATCTGCACCCCCCTTCTTTTTCTGGATATTCCTTGAAATATTCTGAGCAATTAATGAATCAGCCGGAAGCGCTCCTTGACAAACTGGAAATCCTTTTCTGCACAGTGAGTGCAAGACACTGTGGCTTGTACGTGTCTCTGTGACATATGCTGTGATAACAAAATAGGTTACGTCCGAGAGTGGACCCTCTGGATCGCGGCACTGGAGCTCCCAGGGGTGAGCGCGCCAGGTGGTGCCGACCACTATACAGGGGCCGTTAGGGGCAGACCCTCTGAAGACAGATACCGCGACTGCTAGAACTAAGAGGGGTGGCTCGAAGGACTGAGTGGAGGGTGCCGGACTGAGAACTGGAGTATAGGACTGGGCACTGGAGTACAGGATGGAGACACGGAGTGCGGGACGGAGACACGAAGCACAGGACTGGGCAGTGGAGTGTAGGACTGGGCACTGGAGCACAGGACAGAGGCACGGAGTACAGGACGGAGGCACAGAGTACAGGACGGAGGCACGGAGTACAGGAGGGAGACACGGAGTACAGGACTGGGCAGAGGAGTGTAGGACTGGGCACTGGAGCACAGGACGGAGGCACGGAGTACAGGAGGAAGGCACGGAGTACAGGACTGGGCAGAGGAGTGTAAGTAGTGAGAAGGGGAAAAACCCCTAAACACCCAGGCCAGGATACCGTACGGAAGTCCACACGATAATCAGGCATCTCCACCATGTTGGAGACGCCTGATATACCCTGCAGAAGTCGGCTGATTGGGCGCTCAGACCGCTGGGCGGCGCTGCAGGGTTAAAGGATCTGCAGAGCGCGCGGCCGCGGCCGAAGGCGCCCGCAGGAAGCCGGCACACGCTGGACGGAGGAGAAGGAAGAGGAGGCGGGCACAGAGCGGCGCGGCGAGTGCAGGTAAGTAAAGGCGGCGGCGGGCCCCGCTGTTGCTGGGACGCCGGCGGCTACCGCCGCCGATGTGACAGTACCCCCCCTTTACATCTCCCCTTCTTGAGGTTAGACAAAAACCTCTTTAAAAGACGAGGAGCATTAATATTCTCTTTAGGCTACCAGGACCTCTCCTCGGGACCAAAACCCTTCCAATCAACGAGGTAGAGGGTACGCCCCCGAACTTTTTTCACGGCAAGAATCTCTTTCACCTCAAAGACATCATCAGCCCCTACTGGCTGAGGAGAAGGGGGAACTGAGCAGTACCGATTCAGCACAACAGGTTTAAGGAGCGAGACATGGAAGGCGTTAGGGACCCGAAGCGAAGCCAGCAACTTCAATTTATAAGCCACGTTATTAATGCGTCCCAAGACCTGGAACGGGCCGATGTACCGAGGACCCAGTTTGTAAGAAGGCAACTTCAAACGGATATACTTAGTTGACAGCCAAACTTTGTCGCCAGGTTGGTAAGGTGGAAGGTCCCTGCGCCTCTTGTCTGCATGTCTTTTAATCCGGATACTGGATCTTTCAAGAGCTTCTCTGGTCTCCTTCCAGACTTGAGAAAATTCGGTGGCGAGGGCATCTGCTGCAGGAACACCAGACGGCGTAGGGAGAGGTAGTGGAACACCAGGGTTCTGGCTGGAAACCACGAAGAACGGCGTTTTGGTGGTGGACTCACTGGGGTGGTTGTTGTGGGCAAACTCTGCCCACGGCAGAAGAGACACCCAGTTGTCTTGATGGGTGTTCGAGAAGTGACGCAGGTAGGCTGTTAATACCTGATTGATTCACTCAACTTGCCCATTGGACTGAGGGTGATAAGCAGAGAAGTCCAGAGATATACCCATGAGCTTGCTGAGTGCCCTCCAGAAACGGGAGGTAAATTGGACTCCACGATCGGAGACAATTTGTTGAGGGAGTCCGTGAAGCCTAAAAATCTGGTGTATGAAGACCTTGACCAGCTCAGATGCCGTGGGTAATCCGGGCAGAGGGATGAAATGGGCCATTTTGGAGAACCGATCGACCACTACTAAGATGGTAGTACATCCGGAAGAACGTGGAAGATCAGTGATGAAATCCATACCTATTTGTCGCCAAGGGGCTTCAGGAGGAGGCAAAGGGTGGAGCAGGCCGGACGGCAGACTTCTAGGTACCTTGTTCAGAGCACAAGCCGTACAGGAGGCTATAAAATCAGTCACATGTTGGCGAAGGGATGGCCACCAGTAGTAGCGCGAAAGAAGGCTGAGGGTTTTCTTGACCCCGACGTGACCCGCAACCTTGGAAGAATGCCCCCAATTCAGGACCTCAGACCTCTTATTCTGTGGAACGAAGGTCTTGCCTGGCGGAATGGGAGAAAGCGTCACGGGCGCCACGGTGACAATTTTGGCAGGCTCAATGATGTGAGATGAACCTTCCTCAACCTCAGGTGATTGTAGGGACCTGGACAGAGCATATGCCTTGATGTTTCTGTCCCCCGGTTGAAAATGGAGTTTGAAGTCAAACCGGGAGAAATATAGCGACCACCTGGCTTGCCTGGAGTTGAGCCTTTGCGCGGGCTGAAGATATGCCAAATTCTTGTGATCCGTGAAGATTATGAATGGATGAACTGCCCCTTCCAAAAGATACCGCCACTCCTCCAGGGCCATCTTAATGGCCAGTAATTCCCGGTCCCCAATGGCATAATTGCATTCTGCGGGAGAGAACGACCTAGAGAAGAATCCACACGGTACCACTTGACCAGAAGTCGTCCGCTGAGAAAGCACCGCTCCCGCACCAGTAGAAGAGGCATCCACTTCTAGGATGAAGGGCCTATTGACCAACGGTCGATGTAGAATCGGGGCGGTAGCAAAGGACTGCTTCAAAGCAAGAAAGGCCTCTTCAGCCTCTGGAGTCCAGGCATTTGGTTTGGTCCCCTTCCTGGTCAGAGGAGAGATGGGCTTGGTTACCGAGGAGAAGAAGGGAACAACTGTCTGTAATAGTTCGCAAAACCCAGGAACCGCTGGATCGCTTTTACTCCAACCGGACGTGGCCACTTGAGCACGGCAGCCAATTTTTCGGGATCCATCATTATTCCGGAGTCCGTGATGATATACCCTAGGAAAGGCAACGAGGACTGCTCGAACAGACACTTTTCTAGTTTGGCGTAGAGTCTGTTCTCCGGTAGACGTTGCAGAACCAGCCGAACACTTTTTCTGTGAGTGGATAAGTCGGGGGAAAAGATGAGTATGTCATCTAAGTATACCACGACAGAAGAGTAGAGTTGGTCTCGGAAGATCTCATTAACGAACTCCTGAAAAACCGCCGGGGCATTGCAGAGACCAAAGGGCATAACCAAATACTCGTAATGGCCGTCCCGAGTATTGAAGGCCATCTTCCATTCATCCCCGGAGCGGATTCGGATCAAGTTATAGGCTCCCCGCAGATCCAATTTGGTGAAGATCCGGGCCCCTCTCAAGCGGTCAAAGAGTTCTGGGATCAGTGGCAGGGGATACCCATTCTTGACGGTGATACTGTTCAGGCCCCGGTAGTCAATACATGGCCGAAGGGATCCCTCTTTCTTCCGGACGAAAAAGAATCCTGCTCCAGTAGGAGATGACTTCCGAATAAAACCCCGAGCCAAGTTCTCCTGGACATATTCAGACATGGCCGCGGTTTCTGCCGGCGACAGGGGATAAATTCTTCCCCTGGGAGGGATTGCTTCTGGCAACAGCTCAATAGGGCAGTCATAGGCACGATGCGCCGGTAGAATCTCAGCCTCCTTCTTACTGACGACGTCGGCAAACGAGTGGTAAGCCGTAGGAAGCCGAGGAAGATCGATAGGAGCTTGCTGCGGACTGGGGAGAGATACCGGCAACAGACAGCGTTTATGGCAGAAGTGTCCCCAACGGAGGATCTCCCCGGAATGCCAGTCTAGAACGGGCTCGTGTAGACGAAGCCAGGGTAAGCCGAGGAGCACGGCATGAGACAAACTGGGCAAAACATAAAAGGCGATTTTTTTTCTCGGTGAAGAGCTCCAACTTGTATCTCCACCTCAAGAGTGACCATGGTGATAGGTTCAGGTAGCAGTTTGCCATCCACGGAAGCGATGGAGAGCGGACTCTCTAACGTCACAACCGGAATTCGCAGCTGGTCCACTTCCTTGAGCCGGATGAAGTTACCAGCCGCACCCGAGTCCACATACACCTCCACAGATCTGCGCTCCCGACCTGAAACAATTAAAGCCGAAATAGTAAGGGGTAGAGAGGAATCGGCGTTTCCCGGCCGCACTGGGCACGTGCGCACAAAATGGTTAGCCCCACCACAATAAAGGCAAAGGCCCTGTGTCCTTCTCTCCCTGCGTTCCTGCTCTGACAACCTCACACGGTCTACTTGCATGGGCTCAGGAGTGGAATTACTGGAAGACGCTGGGGAGCGGGGAATGGGCGCCTGGTATAACCGAAAAGATCTCTTCTCCCGAACTGACTCCCGGGAGCGTTCCTGGAACCGTAAATCAATACGGGTAGCTAGGGATATGAGATCCTCCAGAGTGGTAGGGGTGTCCCGGCCAGCTAGCTCATCCTTTATTTTACCCAAGAGTCCCCTCCAAAAGGCCCCAACCAAAGCCTCGTTATTCCACCCCAGTTCAGAGGCCAGGGTCCAGAAACGGATAGCATATTGACCGACGGTGAGGGAGCCTTGGCGAAGATTGAAAAGAGCCTCCGTGGTGGAGGCCACACGGCCAGGCTCATCAAATACCCTGCGGAAAGTATCCAGGAAGTTGTGGATGCTAGATACCACCGGGTCATCTCTCTCCCAGAGGGGATTTACCCAGGCTAAGGCCTCTCCCTCTAAATGGGACACAATGAAAGCTACCTTGGCCCGATCCGAGGGGTATTGCTGAGGCAGGAGCTCGAAGTGCAAACAGCACTGGTTCAAAAATTCCCCCGACACAACTTGGGGTCACCGCTAAACCTGGGAGGTTTCCCCAAGCGTGGTGGAGGATGGGATAGGGGATCCTGAGGTAGGGCAGAAGCGGCAGCAGAGGACTGTAGCGATTGGAGTCGGTCATCCACGGACGCCATGTAGCTAAGAATGTGGGATTGGGCGTCACGCTGCTGCGCGAGCTCCTGCTGGAGTCCTGCTAGCAACGGGGCGTTCCCCGGGTCGGTGGTTTGTAAGGCGGAAAGGCGGGTGTCCATGGACTTCATAAAAGACATTATTCTAGTCTGATTTTCACGCAAAAAGAGCAATTCTTTTTGGGTGGCCGCTGAGGCGCTAGCAGGGTCCATGGCCTGATTATGCTGTGACGTATGCTGTGATAACAAAATAGGTTACGTCCGAGAGTGGACCCTCTCGATCGCGGCACTGGAGCTCCCAGGGGTGAGCGCGCCAGGTGGTGCCGACCCCTATACAGGGGCCATTAGGGGCAGACCCTCAGAAGACAGATACCGCGACTGCTAGAACTAAGAGGGGCGGCTCGAAGGACTGAGTGGAGGGTGCCGGACTGAGAACTGGAGTATAGGACTGGGCACTGGAGTACAGGATGGAGACACGGAGTGCGGGACGGAGACACGAAGCACAGGACTGGGCAGTGGAGTGTAGGACTGGGCACTGGAGCACAGGACAGAGGCACGGAGTACAGGACGGAGGCACGGAGTACATGACGGAGGCACGGAGTACAGGAGGGAGACACGGAGTACAGGACTGGGCAGAGGAGTGTAGGACTGGGCACTGGAGCACAGGACGGAGGCACGGAGTACAGGAGGAAGGCACGGAGTACAGGACTGGGCAGAGGAGTGTAAGGAGTGAGAAGGGGAAAAACCCCTAAACACCCAGGCCAGGATACCGTACGGAAATCCACACGATAATCAAGCATCTCCACCATGTTGGAGACGCCTGATATACCCTGCAGAAGTCGGCTGATTGGGCGCTCAGACCGCTGGGCGGCGCTGCAGGGTTAAAGGATCTGCAGAGCGCGCGCCCGCGGCCTAAGGCGCCCGCAGGAAGCCGGCACACACTGGACGGAGGAGAAGGAAGAGGAGGCGGGCACAGAGCGGCGCGGCGAGCGCAGGTAAGTAAAGGCGGCGGCGGGCCCCGCTGTTACTGGGACGGCGGAAGCTACCGCCGCCGATGTGACAGTCTCCAGGTCTCCATCTAACCATTAGACGACCAGGTGCTGGGCAAAGCTGAAAATTAGACTCATCAGAGAAGATTACCTTACTCTAGTCCTCTATGGTCCAATCCTTATGGTCTTTGGCAAACTTCAGCCTGGCTCTCCTTTGCTTCTCATTAATGAAAGGCTTTTTTCTACCTTTACATGACTTGAGCCCTGCCTCTGGGAGCCTGTTATGAAATGTTCTTGCCATGCACTTCACCCGAGCTGCCATTTCTTTTGTAGGTCACTTGATGTCATCCTACGGTTGCTGAGTGACATTCGAATAAGATGACGGTCATCCCGGTCAGTGGAGAGTTGTTTTCGCCATCTACTGGTCTGTAACTTTGTTGTCATGGACTGCCTTCTTAGAAACTTTAAGGATGGAGGCCACATGATGCTCACTGTATCCCTCTGCTAGTAAATCCAGAACTGATCTCTTCTTTTCCTCAGTCAAGACTTTTCTTTTCAACTCCTTTGGCATGGTAAAAAGTTATTTTTTCATTCCTATTACTTTTGGGATATTACTAGCACTTGTTTTGCCAACCAGCTTGTCCTATTGGAAGAGGATTGTAAACACCACAGCAGAGTTTTTTTATACTTTCCTTCGTTAAATAAGATTTGGTTCAGGTGATCACCTAATCAGAAGCACATTAAGTAGAAAGAGGTGTAGTCAGGTTGCAATTCAACTGACACTGGAATAGAATGGCTGTTAGACATGTAGAGAAGCTGCTTTTTATAAAACCGTGCAGTGGTCCCTTTTGCCAGAGCTGTATATGGAATGACTATTACTGTTGTTATCTTTGGAATGGAACATTTGTGATATTTGAACCATGTACTTATATTCTCTTTTTTCTTCCCCTCGTAGATCCCACATTAGACACTTCACCAGGTACTTGGTTTGGGTTCTACTTTTTTTTGAGTATTCATCTTTTGGGCTCGCGCATTTACGTATTGAATTTATATATTAACATTTCTAATTGTTTGCATTTTTTTGCTTTGTAATTCATGTGCTTATTAATCCATTTGCATATTAACTTGGGTTATATAGCTCTGTTATAACCTTGATATATTCTCAGCCTACTGACCCTTTGTTTTGGAAGATATATCCCTATATTTGGATTTTAATCTCGTACGCATGAGCGTTAACTTCAGTGTCCGCGATACTAATACCTCTCAGGCCTTTAACCATTCCTGACAGAATTCATGCTCGTGCACTTTATCTCCACCAGCAATATCCCTTCGGGTATCTCTGACAATCTCTGCACTGGTTCCCCATTACCCAAAGACACCAGTTCAAAACCGTAACCATGGTAGACAAAGCCATCCACATCCTGTGTCCTCCATAGATCTGTGACCTCATCTACCGGTACTTACCTGCACGCAACCTCTGATCCTAACAAGATCTCCTTCTCTACTCCCCTCTTATCTCCTCTTCCCACAATCCCATACAAGATTTCTCCCGTGCATCCCCCCTACTCTGGAACTCTCTACCACAACATATCAGACTCTCGCTTACCGTGGAAACCTTCAAAAAGAACCTGAAGACCTACCTCTTCCGTCAAGACTACAATCTGCAGTAACTACCGATCGACCAAACCACTGCATGACAAGCTCTACTTTCGCCTATTGTCTCCTAACCCATCCATTGTACATTGTGACCCCTAGGCAGGGTCCTCTGTTATGAATGGGTCACCGAGGAGGATGGCAGGAACAGGCTAAGCCACCAGAAGACCAACTAAATGGATTGCAGACCCCTGATCCTATCCACACAACTAGCAGTAGCCGTGGAGAATTCCTACGATGCCCTAGACGCTTCGTAACAGCCGGAGAACTAACTAAGCCTAAAGACAGAAAGGTGAAATCTAAACTGCCCCGGAGCAGATCCCCAAAGAAATAGACAGCTCCCAAATATATATTGTCGGTGAGACAAGATGAGTCACAAACACAGGCAGTGAACAGACTGAGGAAATGGTGGGGCTCAAGCTGTCTAAACAGGACAGGACAGAAAAGATACTGTCTACAATCACGCACAAAACCCTAAAAAAGTCCAACACTTCTGATATACAAAAAACCTGAGGTCACACGACCTCACCTCCGCTAGATCAGCACTCTGGTATAAACTGGAAGCAAAGCAAAAAGATACTAACATAACAGGGGACTGAACAAGCTGCAACATATGAAGCAGGGCCCAGCGCTGCCCTCAGCAGGGAGCACGCTGAACCCGAGCAACAAAGCAGAAAGCAAAAAAAAAGGCAAAACCAGATTAGATGCAAAGGATTAGCAAAATAATCACTTAGCTGAACAATGCAGATCAGGCAGGGGACAAAAGAACTCCAAATGCACGAGGAGGAAATCACCAGCAACCTCCAAGAGCAGCCAGCTCAGTTATATGCTCCCATCCAGTAATCCCAGGTTCCCAATTACCATCATCAGGTGGGGAACTTCCATCCACCTGGCCAGTTCCACTACTCTCAGTAACCACCAGAGGGAGCTTCGGCTCCGAACTCCGAGCAAGAGAATTCACAACAGTCCTCTCTCCTCCTGTACCAGTCTTGACTTGTATTGTTTAATATTACTGTACCTGTTTTTATTATGTATACCCCTCCTCACATGTAAAGCGCCATGGAATAAATGGCAGTTTAATAATAAATAATAATAATCCCTAGCCACACAACTGAAAAATAACTCCTTGGACCTGGCTCCCTAAAAGGCATTGAGGTGTTTATTTCACCTTTTGAGGAATCGGAGGGGAGACCGTTGTGCACAGCTAATCAGGAGAGGGAAAAAGTGTGCAGAGGGGTACTTAAAGTACATGCAGAAAGGGTAAAGAAGGAGAACTAAGGAGAAGAATTAATAAAACAAGAATAATCTCCCACCAACCTAAAGGCCCCGTCTCACATAGCGAGATCGCTGAAGCGTCACTGATTTTGTGACGCAACAGCGACCTCGCCAGCGATCTTGTTACGTGTGACACTTATCAGCGACCAGGCCCCCGCTGTGATGTCGCTGATCATGCTCAAATGTCCTGAGCCATTTTTTGATCGCTGATGTCCCACTTGCCAGCGCGCATCGCTGTGTATGACACCGACGAGCAACTTCGTTAGCGACTCAGAAATCATGGATGCAGGCGGGAGTCGTTAGAATCGCTGCTGTGTGACAAGGTACCAACGACAGCCGAGGTCTCTATACGGATCCCTGGATCGTTGCTGCGTCGTTGGGTAAATCTGACTGTTTGACAGCTTACTAGTGACCATTTATCGACGCACCAGCGATCCTTACCAGGTCGTATCGTTGTCGGGTTCGCTGGTGCGTCGCTAAGTGTAATGGTACCCTAACTCAAGAGAAACAAAAAGGTGCTGGCAAGGTAGACAAACAAACACAAATTAGAAACACAAATGGTGTTTGCCTAGCAGCGAGAATCCTGAAGAGCAGGAACTCCTTAGCACTAATCCCCTTAGAGTATAGCCAGCAAGGAATTGTAGTCATGGGAGTAAATACAGCTCAACCCAAAATGTGATAGGGGAACCAAAATGGGACAATGGGAAATACCTGAGAAGGGTCAAACCCAGAAAGGAAAAAAAAAAGGCAACATGAACCATCCGCAGGGAAGAAAGGGTGACAGCTCTACAGAAAGGAGAACCAAACACGGAACAAGAGGTCACGGGATCAAATCCCAAAATTGAGGCAAGACAAAAGAGCTCAGAACATGGAATTGCAGTTTTTTTTCAGGCTGGCCAATCGATAGGGTAATAAGTGTCATCCTACTGTGAGGTAGCGCTGTCATTCAGGGTTGGGGAACACTCGCTTGGCAGTGAATAATCACGCCCGGCACAGGTTTTCATAAAGCTTAACACAGTTCATGCGGTTTATTCCTCCTTCATCAACCCATAAATGCAACATAAACAGCATTACAGCATAGCGTCCATTATAGCTTCACTCTGGTTAAGCCCGTGGTCACACAGGTTACTCAATGTCCATACTCAGGCTCTTCAGCCTCTTCAATATCTCACCCACGTTTAGGGTTTCCTCATGGCTGTTTCTCCACGCTGCAGACATCCACTCTCTCTTCTGGGACTCTCAGACGCTGGCAGCCATGGCACACAGCCACTCCACAGGCTGTTAGCCAGGAGATACTTCTCCCAGCGGGACCTTTCACACCGGACCAACCAGGCCCCTTCATACACCACATGTGACCTACCCTGGCCGCCTTATATGGTCCGTAGCCACGCCCACCGGGTCACATGGCTATGACCTCATCACAGGTCTTTCAAGCACTCACACATCTTTACTAAAGGCATTTTCAGACACACCCATTGTAGGTAACCAGACCTGCCCAACTCTCTAGTTACCTGGAGACTTCTCCCCGACACGTAGAAAAGACACCTCTGCAGTATCACTGCTGGTCAATACACGCATCAGTCTCCACCTCAAGGCCACCCACCTTGAGATACATAACGGTCCTTCATGGTTTTGCCATTCATCCTTTCTTCTAGGACATCCGCACAGCGCCCCCTAGTGCCCACAGCGGTCATTACACCACACTACTCACTGCGGTCACTGCTCTACTCTCCCCAGTGACGGGTTGTCTCGCTGAGCTGCTTCTTCTAGCATTTCCAACACTACTGCATCCTCATGCTGCTGGTAAGTCTCCACCGGACTATAGGGAGGCAGGCTCAAATTACGCAGGCATTTAACCATATCTTATGTAGAAGGGAGATTCTCTGGCTTAACCCCAAGCAGCAGGGGTTTTTATTTGGCAGCTCCTCCCATCACTCCATGCCTGATCTAGGTGCTAGTTCTTGTCTAGTTTTCTGCAACATGCTTTCTAATTTTGTCTCTCCTGTATTCTGAGCCAGCGTGTCTACTCGTTTATCCTGACCACTCAACTCCTGACTTCAGATACGTATGTTAAACATGTGTTGCTTTGCCTCTGTCCACTTGTACCTTGTACCTGTTTCTCTGAACCTCCAATCATCTGCTGCAGACCTAGGGACTGCCCTGGAGTGGTAGCAGATGACTACCGGAGGCCAAGCCAATCTTCACCATCAAAGGCTACAGTGAATACCCAGTAGTCATTTAGTTACACCCCCCCAGTGTAAGTTCGCCCATGGAAAAGTGGGTCCACACCCACCAGCGTTACATTTTTCACCATTTCACCCCATTTGGAATTTTTTTCCTATTTTTCAGTATATTATATAGTAAATTAACAAAGTCATTCAAAACTAAAGCTCATCCCCCCAAAAGCAAGCCATTACATGGCTATGTGGTCATAAAAATAAAAACATTAAAGCTTTTGAAAAAAGTGTAAGGCTACTTTCACACATCAGGTTTTCGGCGTCAGGCGCGATCCGGCGTCGTGCCGGAATGCCGGATCCGGCAAATGTTTTGTAAAACCTGATGTGCCGGATCCGGTTTTCTGCCGGATCCGTCTTGTTCTTGACAGACAAAACCGGATCCGTCTCATCCGGTTCATCCGTTTTTCTATCCGTTTTTCGACGGATTACGCCGGATCCGGTTTTTAAAATTGACCCTTGTGGCCTTCCGAACGGGATTGGCTACTGGAAAACTATATATAGCATGTTCCTACAGCCCTTCTTTGACAGGTTGTAGAGGAGAAAGTGCAGGTTGGAGAGAAGAGCAAGTTACTGGCGAAGATGGATGTTGTCATTGGAAATATTACCACTAGAAGTTCTGTGACGGTTTCAGTAATGAGGGACAATTTTGCACTATACTTTATGTCACCTCAAGGCAGAGTACACTGGCAGGATGACAGAGTGTGAAAGATTTGTGCCCTAACCAAAATTGTGTACCTTCTGTACCAACAGTATATACCTTTGCCAACCAAAGTTGGCTATCTTGTCATGGTCTTACTATTTTTAGCTTTAGGCCACAGGTGTGTACCTGGTTGTGTTTTATGCAAAGTATTTCACCTTTTAACAAAAGTTGTGTACATTGTTAGGAAATCACCAACAATAAACACAACTTTTCAGGTGAAATACTTTGCTTCAAACACAACCAGGAACACAACTGTGGCAAAAAGCTAAAATTTACCCACAGTTATATACCTGGTTTTGAATACCTTTTTACCTTTTAAATACCCTGTATTTAACCTTTTTTTTAAACATATTTCGCCGCAGAAAGAAATGACAGACAACCAGTGTAAACAATAATTTAACTTTTATTTAAAATATTTTTTTTTGTGTAAACTGTTTTTAAAGTTAAAAAAACTTTTTTAATAAAGGTTTGAAACCAACCAAATGGGCATTTTTATTACAAAAAAAACATTATAACTCGGTGTAGTGTGGGGTGGAAATACTGCTGGAGGGGCTGCGGGACACTTCGACACTGGGAGTGTGGAGAGGACTGGGATCGTGGTGGGGAAGGAACAGTTAGAGGTGAAGGTGTGGAAAAAGCTACAGAAAGGGTGGACATGTGGGAGGCAGAAGAGGTGGTGGGCGGTGGAGTGGAGGGTTGGGCAGGGACTGTAGGAGCAGATGATGTTGATGGAAAGTTGTATGGGGAAGGAGTTTGGTACGGGGAAGGAGTTTGGTATGGGGCAGGTTGCTGGAAGTGGGGAGATGTCTGGTACTGGGGAGGTTGCTGGTACTGGGAAGGTTGCTGCTACTGGTGAGGTTGCTGGTATGTAATAGGAGGGGGAGGATGGAAAGTGGCTGGAGGGGGTGCAGATGTAATAAGAGGGGGAGGATGGAAAGTGGCTGGAGGGGGTGCAGATGTAATAGGAGGGGGAGGATGGAAAGTGGCTGGAGGGGGTGCAGGTGGAGGAACTACAGTGGTGGGAGGTGGAGGTTGGGAGGTAACCTGCTGTAGAGCACCGTGGCACGAATGCATTACATGCATCTGCTGGGTAGGAGATAGTGTTGCCATGCGCTCCACAACAGACCTGAAAAAGGTGTGGTTTGGCGAAGATCTTGCTTCTGAATGCATGGTTTGCAGAAGTGTCTTCACCTCCAGAATGCTGGAGTTGATCTGCTGAAAGCCTGCGGAGATTTGCTCTGACAAGACTTTTAGACAGTTCTGGAAAGATGCATTCAGATGCAAGAACTCTGGCGCATAACTCTTTTCCTGACCCCTCTGCCGCTGCCGCCCAGTACCCGCAGGTGTACTAGAGGTGGCAGGGGCAGAAGGGTGGGGTAAAGGGAAAGCGATCTCCTCACCAGCAGCTTCATGTAATGTAGGCGGCCACGATGCTCCTGTGCTGGTGGATGGGACAGATGGGTCGAATGTGTGGGAAGGCTGGGAAGGTGCAGATGTACCGGGGCGGTCGAAGTGTCCCTCGGTGCCGGTCTCCTCAGGGATCGCCTCAGAAGGGTCCAATTGTGCAGGCTCCCGAGTGCTGCTCACCGTGCTGTGGAATAAAGAGAAAAAAAAACAATTAAAATACTGACATGGTATGGCCCTGGCTGAAAAAAAAAAGTTACATCTAACATTTTTTTTCACATGTGGTGTGTAATATTTACCTTCTAGTGACCATTGTTTCCCGGAGGAACGACAGGGCTTGTGCGTACTTGTACTTGCTCCTGCGTCCTCCAGATCCACTCGGGGCCCGCATCTCTTTATTGAACTCCTTCTTGAAACGATTCCTCACAGACCGCCACCGATTCACAATTCTGTTCCCTGAAACGAGAAAGGAGTGGTTAGTATACAACATCAGTGTTTCACAAACTCCAGTCCTCATGGTCCCCAGGGGTCATGTTTTCAGGATTTCCATAGTAAATAGAAATCCTGAACACATGATCCGTGGGGACCACGAGGACTGGAGTTCGGGAAACACTGGTTTACATCAAGCAACCGGTACTGTATATACTTACGCTCTTTAATCTGGGCCCGAACATCGAGGTCCTCCCAGCGGCCCACAAGGAGCGAACAGATTTCCTCCCAGAGTCGTCGGGTAACGATAAGGTCAGCGTGGCGGCGGTCAGCCATATTCCAGAGCGGCTCCCTTTCTCTGACGATATCGATGAGGTGGTCCACATTGAGTCCTCCATCCTCACCGTCAGAGTCGGGAGCACGCTGTGAAGGCTGTTAAAGAAAAAGACAAAAATAACATAATTAGCCTCCACAAAAGAAATGAAATAAAAAGTGCAAAAAAACAAAGCAAAAATATTTATACTTACACGCTGGTGACCGCCGCGTTGCTGTCGCCGACGACCCTGGGAGGCACTGCGAGGACCTCTTGGCCGAGCACCAGATTGGGAAGACTAGAGAAGAAAACAAAAAATGTTATGTCTTTGGATGTAGGCATTTGTTTGCTGTGTGTGGTCTGCAGAACATTGTTTTCTATGTGTTGTGTGTAGTGTGATGTTGTGTTTCTGCGTTTGATGCAAAAAACTTACCAATTGTGAGCCCACTCCAAGTGTCTGTCCACCCCTTCCTTCTTCTTCTGGGAGCTCCTCTTCATCTTGTGAATCCTGTTTTGAAATAAAAGGCAATGAATAGACATATATTACAGAGATGATGGATTTTGGAAATAAAAACTTACCGTCAAACGCTGACGATGCGAGGGAGGGCTCCCAGAAGATGATGTGCTGTCTTCCTGGTGGCCACACTCCATGCCTGTGGGTGGTGTTCCAGCTGCTGCCATTGCTGCTGCTGCATCTATTGGGCGGCTGTTGAATAAAGAGAAACAAAGGGCCAATGAATATCTTGATATTCAATAGCCCTAGTTTGGAGGAATGGGGGATTTGATAATTACCGTCTCTCATCTGCTGCTGGTCTCCCCTCCTCAGCATGTTCCATTTGCTGCTCCATTTGGGGTGGTGGTGGTGCTGATGGTGCTGCAGTGGTCTCCTGCCTTCTCCTGCTGCGCTTGGTTGCTTTCTTGGGTGGCATGTTGGGTGTGGCTGTGGGTCCCACTGTCTTGCTTTTATATATGTCTTGTGGGCAGAGCTACTGAGCATGCTCAGACCAAAAAAACCGGATCCGGCTTTCGCCGGATCAGGCGCATTGCGGCGCTCATAGGCTTTCATTGTGTGAAAAAGCTGGACGCGCCGGATCCGGCGTGTCCGGCTTTTTCGCCGGAGACAAAAAACGTTACAGTAGCCGTTTTTTCCAGACGCCGGATCGCGACACATTGCCGGATCCGGCGAAAACCGGATGAAACGCATGGCCATCCGGCGCGATCCGGCGCAAATGCAAGTCAATGGGGGGGAAACCGGATCCGGCATTGCATTTCGCCGGTTCCGGTTTCTGTCAAAAGCGCCGGATCGCGCCTGACGGCGAAAACCTGATGTGTGAAAGAGGCCTAAGAAAAAATGAAAGCGCAAAACAATAAAATCGCCAGGTCTTGAAAAAGTTACAATCTGGCAGGAACATGGAAATACTGTATAGTAAACATATTTCATTGTAAATTAGCCTATTTCACAGTAAAATCAAGCAGTTCTTAAAAGGAATCTGTCAGCAGGATTCCCTTTAATGTGAGTCGCATAATTTTTTTCACTTTATAAAGACTTGTATATATGAATCTAAAATATATTACCTGTCAAAAATGGAGAAGTCGAATTTCCAACCTAAGCAACGGATCACGCGGTCATATGGTTCACGGGCTGCAAAGTTATCCAGATTATTTTGCAGAAGCATGGAATCAGGAATCATGGTGTGATTATTCGCAGGGTTACTTTTTAGATAATGCTTGTGAGTAACATATAACTTTCCAGAGTCATCTCGGATTAATGCCAAGTCAGAAAGATCTCCCTCCAAGAGACCATCTAATGACTTCAGCTGATATGTGTCTAAAAGTCCATTATTAATGGCTCTAAAAAAGAAAAGAAAAGAAAACACGCCAGTCAATCCGTATAGCTCTATAACATTTTTCCTGTTTTATAATTTCTATATTTATTGGCAGAGTCGACAGTATGACCAACCTTTGCACAAAAATCTTTTTTTATTTTCAGCATCACAAACCGCCCAAATAAAAATCTAAAATTGAAATAGATGTACTTGATCTATGGGACTGACAAACTCCATGTTTCCACATGTCATAAACACTGCATTTTTTCAATGCTTCTTTGTGCAGAAAATCTGTTGCATTTCACTGTGTAAATAAAATAAATGATTTCATGAATATTCATTCCCACCATGCATTTAAAGATGCTGGTGTACTGTTTGTTTTTGATGTGCTTTTTAAAGGTCCTTTTTACCTTGAAAAAAGCATGTTAAATAACTCAGTTGTGCTTTAAAGGGAACCTGTCACCAGTTTTGTGACATAGCAGATAAAAATATCGCCTTATTCAGCATCTGCTATGCATTCCCTACATCCTTATAAAACCCCCTGACTCCCCTTGTATACTCACAAAAAACTTTTTTAATCTCTCTCGCATTGTATGGTAATCTCAGTCCGGTCCGATGGGCGTGGTTTCGGGCCTCTACATCACTCCCATCGGCTGTTGCTCACCGTGCGACATCGCGCGCCTGCTGAGAAATATTGCGCTTCGCTCCTGAGCAGTAAGTATGCTTTGCCCAACTGCGGGCAAAGCCGAAAAAAAGAAGTGCACATGCATTGGCAAACGTAGTTCCGGTACATGAGCCAAAAGTATGTGTGTCGGCGCATGACACTTCGGTTATTCGGCTTTGCCCGTTGTTGGGCAAAGCATATTACGCAGGTATGAAACACAATGTTTCTGAGCAGTTGCGAGATGTCACATGGCTAGTGTTGAGCGATACCACCCGATACTGAAAAATATCGTATCGGAATGGATCGGCCGATCTAAAAAAAGTATCGGGTATCGCCGATTCCGTTCCCGGAAGTCCCATTCAAGTCAATGGAACAGAAATATCGGAATTAAAAAAAACCCTTTCTTTCCCTGTTGGTTAATTCTACATGGAGAAAAACAACTAATAATAATGTAGAATGTATTGTGGAAGGTGTAGGAGACATTAAAGCCATAGAGGTTTAGCCCAATGAAATGGAATAGCAGGAATTTGTTGTTTTTTTTAAAGACGTTCGTAGTTACAAAGATATTGACTATGTTAAAGTCTTTAATTTTTTGTCAGATATGTATGTTTCACTACTTCCATGCTCTTCACCTTCTTTTTTACTTCTCCCACACTTTCTCCTTCATCATCTTCAGCAGCAGCAGTATCTTCTTCTTCTTCTTCTTCCTATTCTTCTTCTTCTTCCTATTCTTCTTCTTCCTATTCTTCCTCTTCTTCCTATTCTTCTTCTTCTTCCTATTCTTCTTCTTCTTCCTATTCTTCTTCTTCTTCCTATTCTTCTTCTTCTTCTTCCTATTCTTCTTCTTCTTCTTCCTATTCTTCTTCATCATATTCTTATTTGTGTCAGGCATTCCTGTAGTTGTTAACTCTAAAAGTTTGAAGATTACACCTTCCGTTCAGCCTGTCACAAAAGATTTACAACAGGATTTGTCCGCGTTCAGTTTGGCCTGCAGCAGCAGGCCTTTTCCAGGGGCACCACGAGGAGGAACGGACTCACCCCCATACACTGCTTAGTCTTCTTCTGCTTATAAATTTGATAATCTCATTTGCTCAGATTTTTAGTCTTATGCTTAAGGTTCTTCTGCTTTTGTTTTTTATGCTTCTTGGTCTTCTGTCTCTTGTTGTTCTGCATCTTGGTGGTTGCCTTCCTGTTCTTTGTCCTCTTGGTCATCTTCTTCAGGGTCATCTTTTAGGTATTCTTCTGTGTGGTCTTCAGGGTCGTCGTCTTCAGGGTCATTGTCAGGGAGATACAGAGTGAGAATCAAAAACCATTTCCACAAGCTTGAACTTTGAAAAGTAGCAGAAGTTACAAGAAGGCTGAGGAACTGGCGAGAACCAGCTGATGGTACTGAACCCGGAGTGGCAGCAGAATGAACAAGAGCCAATGGCACAACTGTGGACCAGCTGACGGTGCTGGAACACAGTTACTGAGCAGGAGGTACCTGTGCTCCAAAGCACTACCAAGGACCAGCAGACGTTGGTGGAACTCGGATACCGACAAGGAGGCACCTAGGCCAATGGCACTGCCGAGAACCAGCTGACGGTGCAGGAACCCGGATGGGCAGCAGAAGCTGCAAGAGCAAATGAAACTAGCGAGGACCAGCTGACGGTGCAGGAACCTGGAGGGGCAGCAGAAGGAACAAGAGCCAATGGGACAACCGTGGAACAGCTGACGGTGCTGGAACACTGTTACTAAGCAGGAGGTACCTGTGCTCCAAAGCACTACCAAGGACCAGCAGATGTTGCTGGAACTCGAATACCGACAAGGAGGCACCTAGGCCAAAGGCTCTGCCGGGAACCAGCTGACGTTGCTGGAACCCGGATGGGTAGCAGAAGGTACCCATGATTAACAAAGTGTCGCGTCCGCGAGCAGGCCGCAGTTACCGAAACCCACAGTCCTACAGGGGTGCTTTTCCTATTGGCACTATGGAACCAGCCTTTGTCCTTTGTTACCAGAACCCGCAGTCCACATAGGAAGCACTGAAACTGCAGGCACCATATACTCGGCTAACCCGACCGCAACACGACAGGACAACGTATCAGTGGCAAAGTGACGTTGACACTACCCGGAAACAGCAGGCGTGCTGTAACCAGGCTGGGCAGGAGGGAGTGCCCGTGCCAAAGACACTTCCGAGAACCAGCTGACGGTGCTGGAACCCGGATGGGTAGCAGAAGCTGCAAGAGCAAATGACACTAGCGAGGACCAGCTGACGGTGCTGGAACCCGGAGGGGCAGCAGAAGGAACAAGAGCCAATGGGACAACCGTGGACCAGCTGACGGTGCTAGAACACGGTTTCTAAGCAGGAGGTACCTGTGCTAAAAAGCACTACCAAGGACCAGCACACGTTGCTGGAACTCGGATACCATGAAGGAGGCACCTAGGCCAAAGGCTCTGCCCAGAACCAGCTGACGGTGCTGGAACCCGGATGGGTAGCATTAGCTACAAGAGTCAATGGAACTACCGAGAACCAGCTGACGGTGCTGGAACCGGGAGGGGTAGCAGAAGGAACAACAGCCAATGGCACAACTGTGGACCAGCTGACGGTGCTGGAGCACGGTTACTAAGCAGGAGGTACCTGTGCTAAAAAGCACTACCAAGGACCAGCAGACGTTGCTGGAACTCGGATACTGAGAAGGAGGCACCTAGGCCAAAGGCTCTGCTGAGAGCCAGCTGACGGTGCTGGAACCCGGATGGGTATCAGAAGCTGCAAGAGCAAATGACACTAGCGAGGACTAGCTGACAGTGCTGGAACCCGGAGGGGCAGCAGAAGGAACAAGAGCCAATGGGACAACAGTGGACCAGCTGACGGTGCTAGAACATGGTTTCTAAGCAGGAGGTACCTGTGCTAAAAAGCACTACCAAGGACCAGCAGACGTTGCTGGAACTCGGATACCATGAAGGAGGCACCTAGGCCAAAGGCTCTGCCGAGAACCAGCTGACTGTGCTGGAACCCGGATGCGTAGCAGAAGGTACCCAGGAAAAAAACAAAGTTGCAAGGCCGTGAGCCGGCCGCAGTTACCGACACCCACAGTCCTACAGGGGGTGCTTGTCCTATTGGCACTACGGAACCAGCCTTTGTTACCAGAACCCGCAGCCCACATAGGAAGCACTGAAACTGCAGGCACCATAGACTCGGCTAACCCGACCGCAACACGACAGGACAACGTATCAGTGGCAAAGTGACGTCGACACTACCCGGAAACAGCAGGCGTGCTGTAACCAGGCTGGGCAGGAGGGAGTACCCGTGCCAAAGACACTTCCGAGAGCCAGCTGACGGTGCTGGAACCCGGAGGGGCATCAAAAGGAACAAGAGCCAATGGCACAACCGTGGACCAGCTGACGTTGCTGGAATACGGTTACTAAGCAGGAATTACCTGTGCTAAAAAGCACTACCAAGGACCAGCAGACGTTGCTGGAACTTGGATACCATGAAGGAGGCACCTAGGCCAAAGGCTCTGCCGAGAAACTGCTGACGTTGCTGAAACCCGGCTGGGCAGGAGGGAGTACCCGTGGCAAACACACTTCTGAGCAGCAACATGTGATGTTGAAGCCCAAGGGTCAATCAGGCAGCAGGCTGAGGCCAACTTGGAGCGAGTTTTATATTGGTTGTACACAACTACTGATTGTAACCGTGATCCACTTTGGCCTCTGGCTCTACTGTCTCTTGTATTTCCCCTGGCCTCCAACCACGGCAGTTGCTGCTCTGCAGAGTTGTCTGCAAAATCCACACTTGTTCTTGAGTTACTGGGGCTCAGTCACGTCAGTTGATCCCCTGATGTGTGTCCGGCAAGGTGTCCTGCTCTGTCCACATTCCCACAACTATTAATGGGAATGGGGACAAAGCAGGAGACATTGCCGGACACACCACAGGGGATCAACTGACGTGACTGAGCCCCAGTAACACAGGAACAAGTGTGGATTGTGCAAACGGCACATCAGAGCAGCGACTGGCAGGGTTGGAGGCCAGGGGAAATACTAGAGACAGTACAGCCAGAGGCCTAAGTGGACCACGGTTAAAAGTCAGTAGTAGTGTGATGTTTGAGGCAGCAGGAGACTTTGCCATCCGCACAGCAGAGGAGCAGCTGGCGTTACTGAACCCCACAGACACAGGAGCGAGTGTTTATATCTGTGCGGACGGCACTTCCAAGCTACAACTGGCTGTGTTGAAGCCCAGGATCAAGGCTCCGAGCAGGCTGAGGCCTACTTGGAGCAAGTGAAAAATAACATGTTGTGTGATGTTGGAGGCAGCAGGAGACCTTGCCATCCGCACAGCAGGGGAACAGCTGGCGTTACTGAACCCCACAGACACAGGAGCGAGTGTTTCTATCTGTGCGGACAGCACTTCCAAGCTACAACTGGCTGTGTTGTAGCTCAGGATCAATGCTCCGAGCAGGCTGAGGCCTACTTGGAGCGAGGAGAAAAAGCGTTGTAGTGTGAGTTTGGAGGCAGCTGGAGACTTTGCCGTCCACACAGCAGGTGAACAGCTGGCATTACTGAACCCCACTGACAAAGGAGCGAGTGTTTCTATCTGTGCGGACGGCACTTCCAGGCTACAACTTGCTGTGTTGAAGCCCAGGATCAATGCTCCGAGCAGGCTGAGGCCTACTTGGAGCAAGTGGAAAATAACATGTAGTGTGATGTTGGAGGCAGCAGGAGACTTTGCCATCCGCACAGCAGGGGAACAGCTGGCGTTACTGAACCCCACAAACACAGGAGCGAGTGTTTCTATCTGTGCGGACAGCACTTCCAGGCTACAACTGGCTGTGTTGTAGCCCAGGATGAAGCATGCAGCAGGCGGAGGACAACTTGCAGCTGGTTTTATAGAGGTTGTAGACTACTACTGATTGTCGCCGTGCTCCACTATGGCCTCCGGCTCCACTGTCTCTAGTATTTCCCCAGGCCAACAACCCCGCCAGTTACAGCTGTGAAGTGGCGTCTGCACAATCCACACTTGTTCCTGTGTAACTGTGGCTCAGTCTCGTCTGTTGATCCCCTGATGTGTGTCTGGCAAGCTCTCCTGCTCAGTCCTCATTCACACTACTAGTAATGTGAATGTGGACAGAACAGGAGACCTTGCCGGACACACTTCAAGGGATCAACTGACGGGACTGAGCCACAGTAACTCAGGAACAAGTGTGGATGGTGCAGACGCCACTTCACAGCTGTAACTGGCGTGGTTGTTGGCCAGGGGAAATACTAGAGACAGTGGAGCCAGAGGCCTAAGTTGACCAAAGTTACAAATCTGTAGTAGTTTGCATGTGGAGGCAGCAGGAGACTTTGCCGTCCACACAGCAGGGGAACAGCTGACGTTACTGAACCCCACTAACACAGGAGCTACTGTGTTTTTCTCTGCGTAGACGGCACTTCTGAACACCAACTGGCGTTGTTGGAGCCCAGGATGAGGCATGGAGCAGGCTGAGGCCTGATGGTGTTGGCATGTGTATGGAGCAGGAGACATTGCCGTCTACACAGCAGGGGAACAGCAGGCATTACTGAACCCCACTGACACAGGAGCTAGTGTGTTTTTCTCTGTGAAGACGGCACTTCTGAACACCAACTGACGTTGTTGGAGCCCAGGATGAGGCCTGGAGCAGGCTGAGGCCTGATGGTGTTGGCATGTGGAGGCAGCAGGAGACTTTGCCGTCTACACAGCAGGGGAACAGCTGGCATTACTGAACCCCACTAACACAGGAGCTAGTGTGTTTTTCTCTGTGAAGACGGCACTTCTGAACACCAACTGGCGTTGTTGGAGCCCAGGATGAGGCATGGAGCAGGCTGAGGCCTGCTGTTTTTTGGCATGTGAAGGCAGCAGGAGACTTTGCCGTCTACACAGCAGGGGAACAGCTGGCATTACTGAACCCCACTAACAAAGGAGCTAGTGTGTTTTTCTCTGTGAAGACGGCACTTCTGAACACCAACTGACGTTGTTGGAGCCCAGGATGAGGCCTGGAGCAGGCTGAGGCCTGATGGTGTTGGCATGTGGAGGCAGCAGGAGACTTTGCTGTCTATACAGCAGGGGAACAGCTGGCATTACTGAACCCCACTAATACAGGAGCTAGTGTGTTTTTCTCTGTGAAGACGGCACTTCTGAACACCAACTGACGTTGTTGGAGCCTAGGATGAGGCATGGAGCTGGCTGAGGCCAACTTGCAGCACGTTTTATAGAGGTAGTAGACTACAACTGATTGTAACCGTGCTCCACTATGGCCTCCGGCTCCACTGTCTCTAGTATTTCCCCTGGCCTCCAACCCCGCCAGTGACAGCTCTGAAGTGGCATCAGCACAATCCACACTTGTTCCTGTGTTACTTGGGCTCAGTCCCGTCAGTTGATCCCCTGATGTGTGTCCGGCAAGGTCTCCTGCTCTGTCCTCATTCACACTACTAGTAATGGGAATGTGGACAGAGCAGGAGACCTTGCCGGACACACATCAGGGGATCAACTGACGTGACTGAGGCCAAGTAACACTGGAACAAGTGTGGATTATGCAGACGCCACTTAAGAGCTGTCACTGGCGGGGTTGGAGGCCAGGGGAAATACTAGAGACGGTGGAGCCAGAGGCCTAAGTGGAGCATGGTTAAAAATCAGTAGTAGTTTCAATGTGGATGGAGCAGGAGACTTTGCCGTCCACACAGCAGGGGAGCAGCTGGCGTTACTGAACCCCACTAACACAGGAGCTAGAGTTTTTCTCTGTGCAGACGACACATATGAGCAACAACTGGCTGTGTTGAAGCCCAGGGATTATAGTTCAGGTGGTAGAAACATGAACACAACAGGAGACCCGGATACAGTTGCCAACCAATTATTTAGTCTGGAAGAGGACTGGCAAATTCTGGGGAGATCCAGGCCTTGTTCATTTTCAGAAAAGTAAGCCAGTCGACGTTATCGGAAGAAAGTCGCGTGCGACGGTCTGTTAGTACACCACCTGCGGCACTAAAGACGCGTTCCGATAATACACTGGCAGCAGGGCAAGCCAGCACCTCCAATGCATACTGGCTAAGCTCTGGCCATGTATCCAGCTTAGAGACCCAAAACTTGAAGGGGGAAGAGCCATCTGGGAGTACACTCACAGGGCAAGACATGTAGTCTGTCACCATCTGACGGAAACGTTGCCTCCTGCTGACTGGAGCCGTCAGTGATGGTGTAGACAATTGTGGCGGACACACAAAACTTGCCTTGTGCTGAGGCTCTGCCTCTGCTCCCTCTTTGTGCCGAGTTTCCTCCACTGGGTCGACGCACAGAGGTGCTTTGTAAAGCACTAGCACCACTGCTGTCGGGTGGAATGGAAAACATGATGGACTGCACCAGTGTGTCTTGGTACTCCCGCAGTTTACGCTCCTGGTTCAACGTTGGTATGAGGGTTTGCAAGTTGTCCCGGTAGCGAGGATCTAGGAGGGTGTACACCCAATAATCAGCCGTGTGGAGAATGTGGGCGATGCGGCGGTCGTTTCTCAGGCACTGCAGCATGAAGTCAACCATGTGCTGCAGACTCCCAGCTACCAAAGAACCGCTGTCCCCTGCTTGAGGCGTGATCTCTGCCTGCTCTGCATCACCCCACCCTCACTGTACATACTGACTACAGCTTTGTGTACCTCCCTCCTGTGGAGAGATGTCTTCCTCCTCCATCGACTCCTCCTCATCCTCCTCACAAAGTGTCCCCTGCCTAGGCCTTTGTGAGGAAGCACGTAGCGCAGACTGTCCAGAAGCAGATGGCATTTGGGACTCCTCATCCTCCACCTCTTCCAAAACCTCATCCCTTAGTGCTTGCAGTGTTTTTTGAAGCATGCAGATAAGGGGGACAGTCATGCTGACTAGTGCATCATCTGCACTCGCCATCCGCGTGGAATCATCAAAGGCACGCAAAACGAAGCAGATGTCCTTCATAGAGGCCCACTCAGTGGTGCTGAAGTGTGACCAGCGCACATTGCGACTTGTTTGCGCCTGATGCAGCTGGTACTCCATGACTGCTGCCTGCTGCTCACACAACCGCTCCAACATATGTAACGTTGAATTCCACCTGGTGGGTAGGTCACATATGATGCGATGTTCCGGAAGGCGTAATCGGCGCTGCAGAGCAGCAAGGCGCGATCTTGCCGTGCTGGAACGCCGCAAGTGAGCGCACTCTATGCGGACCTTGTGCAGCAGTGCATCAAGATCCGGATAGTCCCTCAGAAAGCTCTGCACGACCAAGTTGAGCACATGTGCCAGACATGGGATGTGAGTGAGGTTGCCAAGGCCAAGAGCTGCCACCAGATTTCGGCCATTGTCACACACTACCAAGCCCGGCTGGAGATTCGCTGGCATAAACCACACGTCGCTCTCCTGCTTGATGGCATTCCAGAGCTCCTGCGCTGTGTGGCTTCAATTCCCCAATGAAATTAATTTCAGTACGGCCTGTTGACGTTTAGCCATGGCTGTGCTCATATCGGTCGTAATAGGCTCCTGCTGCGCTGTTTCAGAGGAACTGGAGTAGGAGGAGGAGTCAATGTGTACAGACTGGATTCCTGCAATCCGTGGAGTTGGCACAACACATAGAGCGCCACTCTCCAGATCTGTACCCGGCTCCACAACATTGACCCAATGGGCAGTGAGGGAAAGGTATCGTCCCTGTCCATGGTTACTGGTCCATGCATCGGTGGTCAGGTGGACCTTGCTACTGACGGCGTTTAGTATCACATGTTTTATGTTTGCCTCCACATGTTTCTGCAGGGCAGGGACAGCTCGCCTGCTGAAATAAAAGCGGCTGGGCACAGTGTATTGTGGGACTGCCAATGCCATGAAGTCCTGGAAGGTGTCAGTCTCTACCAGCCTGAATGACAGCATTTCAAGGGCCAGTAGTTTGGCAATGCCAGCATTCAGTGCCTGTGCTCGGGGATGGTTTGCTGAGTATGGCCGCCTTTTCTCCCATGCCTGTGCTACCGATGGTTGCCGAGTGGCCTGGGAGTGTGAGGATGACTGGGAACGTGGTGCTGTGGGTGGAATGTCACAGGGTCTCCGGACAACAGTGCCAGAGGTTCTTCCTTGGCGATCCTGTGAGGAAGCCGAACCAGCTGTGTGTGAGCTGGAGGAGGAGGCCCCAACACGAGCTGAAGAGGTGGTAGGTGGTGCTGTACGTTGGCCTACGTCTTCAGTGTGTCTGTGTAACTCCAGCTCGTGCTTGGTCCGCACATGTCTCCACATATTAGTGGTATTAAGGTTGCTGACATTTTTCCCTCTTTTGACTCTCTGATGACACAGCTTGCATTTGACAAAGCAAATGTCATCTGCAACTGTGTCAAAAAAGGACCACGCACTGCAAGTCTTGGGAGCGCCCTTTTTGCCTTTTGAAAGTGGAATGCTCCTAAAGGGTGCCAAAGTGGAGGCTACAGGCAACCAAGTCTGCCCCCTCCCTCTCCCTCCGGTTTTGGCCGTTCGGGGAATCTCTTCCTCAGAGCTGCTCCCACCACCTTCCTGTTCCTCACGCCATGATGGGTCAAGGACCTCATCATCTACACTCCCCACTTCAAACACCTGCTTCTCCTGGGTTGTCTCACCAGCACCATACACACCAGAAAGTGGTAACTGAGTCTCGTCATCATCTGATGCGTACTGAGGTATGCTGACCATAGGCACTGGCCCACCTGCCTCTTCAGATTCAGAGGGACAAAGAAGTTGCACATCACTGCATACTCCCTCTTCTTCACATTCTGGAATGCTGCTTGGCTGGCCCCCTCTTTCCAAACCAACAGATTCCGAGAACAGAAGTAGAGACTGTGATGGCTCCTGTCCAGGGGTCTCTGACTTTGGCAGGTGGTGAAGAGACAGATGGTTGCTCTTCGGTGCTCTGGCCCTGAGAGGATGTGGAAGTAATTGAAGTTGATGCGTTAGCTGCCATCCATCCGACAACGGCTTCAATTTGTTCCTCCCGCAGCAGTGGGGTACGGTGAGGTCCTATAAAGCTGCGCATAAAGGACTGTTGCCTGCTAAAACTGGGGGATGCTGACTCACTGGTGCCAACAGCAGGCACAGAATCCCCACGTCCTCTCCCTGCAGAATCCCCACGTCCTCTCCCTGCAGAATCCCCACGTCCTCTCCCCGCTGAAACTCCATGCCCATGGCCACGAGCCGTACTCCCAGCCTTCTTCATCTTGCTAGACTGAGAAAGATAGGCAGAAAAGTACAAAGGGGGCCTTAGTGTGCTTATTCCTGAACAGCTGGTTATAGGTATAAGAAACACTAATTTTATGAAGTGTGTGTCGACTACACTTTAATGGGAGCTAATGTGGCCTACACAACTTTCAAATGTAGTGTTTGGTGAACTTTGTTGTTTTTTTTTTGGGGGGGGGGGAACTAAAAGGATGTGACCAAAGATTTGAAAGTCAGAGTATCACCAACTTTCTGGAGCTATTACAATGCAGGCAGGTAACCTACAATGCAAAAGATGAGGCTCAAAAAAAATTGGGTAATACTAATCTGGCTGCAGCTGAAGGGCACAAGCCAGAAAAAAGGCTCCTCTATCTACTCCTATATAGTGTTTGCAACCAACCAATGTAGATGGATATGGATGGATGCACACTAATAGGAGAAGAAAAAATGAGCTGCAATTAAAGAAATATATGTGTGAGGCAGTGACGCACGCTGAGCAGCCTACAACCAGACGTAGCTGCACTCACACACAGTCAGAGACCTCTCAGAAAGCCGTGAACAGTGCAGCTAAGTGGGCACTAGCACTGACAGGCTGCAGAAAGGCTCCTCTGTCTACTACTAGTGTTTGCAACCAACGTATATGGATACGGATGGAAGCACACTAGATAGAATTTTTTTTTAAATAAGCAGCTCAAAAAGAAAAATATGTATGAGGCAGCAGTGAGGCACGCTGGGTGGCCTACAACCAGACGTGGATGCAGGACCCACTCCACAGCGTGAGCTGCACTCACACAGCCCTTGCAGACAGCTGTGAACACTGCTGCTAGGGAAAAGCAAGCTACAGTGGTGGTTTATGTAGCCTGGGTAAAGCACAATATTGTTTTGAGAATCGCTATTTCTAACTGTCCCTCACAGTCTTCAACAGCAGCCTGTCCCTAACTGAATTCACAGCAGAGTGACCAGAAATGGCGGCGGCAGTGGCTTTTATAGTGCATCATGACATCATTTCAGCAGCCAATCACAGCCATGACAATAGTTAACATGCCTACATGCCTAACAGGATGTGCCCACACTTCTGAGGAATCCCATTGGCTGAATCAAAGCGAGCGGGCTGATAGCATTATGGGAACTTCCGATTCCGGTATCCGATATGAAAAAAGTATCGGAAGTCAGTATCGGAATTCCGATACAGCAAATATCGGCCGATACCCGATACTTGCGGTATCGGAAAGCTCAACACTACACACGGCGCAAGAGGCGTTATCCGTGAAGTAAGACGGCGAGCAACAGCCGATGGGAGTGATGTAGAGGCCCGAAACCAAGCCCGTCGGACCGGACTGAGAAGATTACCATACAGCGTGGGAGACATTAAAAAATGTTTTCGTGATTTCGTGAGTATACAAGGGGAGTCAGGGGATTATAGAAAAGGATGTAGGGAATGCATAGCAGACACTGAATACGGTGATATTTTTAGCTGCTATGTCACAAAACTGGTGACCGGTTCCTTTTAATTGCAGAATAAAAAGCTTAAAAAAAACAAAAAACACATTAAAACGGTGCTTCAAATCTGCACAAAAATGCATCAAAGGGGGAGGAGCAGCGAATAAAAACCACAGCAAATACGCAGTAATCAGAGAAGATTCTTTGTGCATAGTATAGTTATTATGATACGGACACCTGCAGAAAATATGCAAAAAAAAAGCATTTACGCTACATGTGAACTATGCTGCTGTACCTGGAATCAAGTTTTTTGTTCGTTGGATTTTTCTTTTCTCTAGAGCAACATTGAAAAAAAAAGTTAAACTAATGCTTTTTTCAAATTTTCAGGCTTGAATACTATGTTCTGTGAAAAAAGCTAATAAGACCTAAATGTTTCCAGAAATCAACAAAAAAAACCCTGTCATATTTAGCAATACCTAGTCATAATACTAATGCACTGCAGAATACAGCAGGCCCCCATGATAACTCCTGTAGGCAAAACAGGTGCAAAATTCTGCTACATACAGCAACCACTAACACACATAATACCTAGGGAGGTGGTTGTATGAATGCACACAAATAAGACCTTTCCGGCACATGACAGCTGATCTGATCAGCCGTGGGTGTTTAATGCCACTGTCAAACTCAGATATTGGCATTTAACATGTAAGTGCTGGAAGCGCATTACAAACTCCAACCATCGGTTCCCGTGTCACTTGACCGCGGATCGCTGATGGCTTGGCATGACAACCCAGGGTCTGCTGGAGACCCCTGTGGTTGTCATTGCTGAATCGCTACTTGCTCATTGCAGTCATTTTAGCTACATAGAGCAGGGCTAAAGCCCTGCTGTGTGTGGCACAAGTGATCGGATGATCGCAGCTTCTATTCTATCATGGAGACTATTGCAGAAAGTGTAAAGTTAAAAAAATGTTTTTAAAAATATATATAAAAAATATATATACAAGGTACAAAGAAGGTTTAAAGCCCAGAGACAAATACCAAATTAATAGTATTATAATAACCATGTGGTTTATAAAATTAATGAAGGTGCAAGGCTGGACTGAACAATATAGTAGCAGCAATATGACTAAGTAGTTATGAGGTACAAAAAAGTGCAATGTGCCACAGTGCTAAAAATATATATATACACATACAGTATGTGTGCAATGCATATAGCTAAATAGTGTCCAAAAAGGACAAGGCACATACACATGAGATACAATGTTTTGCAATGCAATGTGCCGCAGTGCTAGAAAATATATACACATAAGTGTGCAATGCATATAGCTGAATAGTGTCTAAAAGGATAGGGCACATACAATAGAGTATCAGACGTTGTAGTAAGTGTACAAAATAGCTGCTAACAGTTGTTACCTGGTAGTGCTGATGGGAGAAGGTCCCTGACGCGCGTTTCGCTATAACCGCTTCTTCCAAGGGGGGTGTAAGTGAATCAGTCCCATATGGCATTGGCCAGGTTTGCCTCTCTTTCTGGACACCTCACATCTATGAATTGGCTGGTTCCTTATTGTGCCTCCTGATGAACTGTGTGGACGGGGAAACGCGTCGAAGAGGGAAGCTAAGTTTGGGTTAACCCCCAGCTGTCTCTTTGGCTTTTTTATATCATTCATTGTCTTCTATGGGAACCATTTTGGACTATATTCCTATGTTCCTTTTAAGTCCTAGGTAAAGTTTTCAGCGAGGCAGCAAGCACTACGTGGAATAATGGAGGACCTGCTGAAACACCTGGTCCAGGCTGAGGCACAGCAACAGGAGACCAACAGGCTGTTGTTACAGCAGATCCAGCAGGAGCAACTGCAGCAGTTCCAGCAGAGCCTGCAGGAGCAACGGCAGCAGTTCCATGAGAGCCAGCAGGAGCAACGGCAGCAGATGCAGCTTCTGGCAACTGCCATCCAGGAGGGCAGGACGAGCGCCCCAACCCCAGGTCTGGCTGATGCCACCCACGTCGGGAAGGCGATAAGATGCGCATTACAAAAAATGACCCCTGAGGATGATGTTGAGGCCTTCCTGACGGTGTTCGAGGGTGGCTGAGAGGGAAAAACTTCAGCCAGAGGAGTGGGCAGTGGTACTGGCCCCATACCTGATGGGGGGAGCCCCAGAAGGCACACTATGACTTGACTGTACAAGATGCCAAGGAGTATCTCAAACTACAAGCGGAAATTCTCACATGTTTGGGGGTGACAACGACTATCAGGGCACAGCGAGTTCACCGCTTGGCCTATCACCGGGACAAACCGCCGCGCTCCCAAATGTTCGACCTGTTGCACCTGGTCCAGAAATGGCTGCAGCCAGAGTCATCTTCCCTTGCACACATGGTAGAGCGAGTGATAATGGATTGGTTTGTGCATTCCCTGCCGAGACCCCTACAGATTTGGATTGCCCAGGGGGATCCCCAGAATGCCGATGAACTGGTCGGACTGGTCGAGAGATACCAGGGGATGGAAGGCTCCTTGGGGAAGCAACCCGTTCCGCATTGGGGGTTCCAGCAGGAGGTGGAGTTCCAAAAAGGGGTGGGTCATTTAAGGTCAAAAGGGGTGGGGGAGGCGGTGCCCAAGGTCCCCACGGTTGATATTATTTGCTGGATGTGCATGGGCCAGGACATACAGCTGCCCGTTGTCCCCAGACCACCGAGCCGATGGACTGCAGCGTGGGACGCCGTAGTTCATACTATGCATATCCAGTTTGCAGTGTGAACTCTCCACCTAACGCGGGGCCACAAGCGTGTCCCGTGAAGGTGAATGGTCGAGCAGTAATAGCACTGCTAGACTCCGGGAGCTTGGTGACTCTTGTACGGGCCACTTTTCCTCTCAGCCTACTCCCAGGTAAAAAGGTCGGCATTCGGTGCATACATGGCGATGCAAAAGACTACCCTATGGTCAGGGTGAACATTGAAGCTGCGCATGGCACCGAGTCCCATGAAGTTGGCGTCGTTCAGGACTTGTTGCATCCTATAATTATAGGCCGGGATTTCTGTCTGTTTTGGGATCTGTGGGGTAAGGGTTCTGAGATTGCTAGCAAGAGTAAGGGTAGCAATGAACCCTAATAAGGTCGCCACCATCAGAGGTAGACAGGTTTCGTTTATGTGTCCTTGTTGGGGATGAGGAGGAAGGATCCCCTGTATCTGACATTCCGGAGTTAGGGGTGGCCGGTGAGAATTTTGGGACTGCTCAACATAGGGACCCAACACTGAGAGAAGCCTTCAACAATGTCACCATCATTAATGGGGTTACACAAGAGCCGGGAGCGGACACAAGGCTTCCCTATTTTATGATGAGTGGCGAGTTGTTATACCGGGTCAAGAAAGTAAGGGAGGAGGTGGTAGAGCAGTTAATAATACCAGGCCCCTATAGACGGAAAGTGTTCGACATGGCCCATTCACACATCTTGGGGGGACACCTGGGGGTGGAAAAAACGCAGGAACAAGTTGTACAGAGGTTCTATTGGCCTGGGTGTCACCGGGAAATAGCAAAGTATTGCAGGTCCTACCGAGCATGTCAGTTAACTGCCCCCACATCTCATTTTCGGAACCCCCTTGTGCCATTGCCCATTATTGAGGTGCCATTTGAGAGAATTGCCATGGACTTGGTCAGTCCCTTAGTTAAATCAGCCCGGGGCCATCAGTATATATTAGTCATCCTGGACTATGCCACCCACTATCCTGAAGCAATTCCCCTGAGAAATTCCTCCATGAAGAGTATAGCTCGCAAGCTGGTCCATGGGTTTTTCCGGACTGGTTTGCCGAAGGAGATTCTGACTGACCAGGGGACACCTTTTATGAGCAAGGTGATGAGGGAGTTGTGCAGAGTCTTGCAAATCTCCCAGTTGAGGACTTCAGTGTACCATCCGCAGTCAGATGGTCTTGTTGAGAGGTTTAACAAGACACTGAAGAGCATGCTAAGAAAATCCATAGAGAAAGATGGTAGGGATTGTCTCTTACCGTATCTGCTGTTTTCTATCTGTGAAGTTCCCCAGACCTCCATGGGGTTCTCGCCCTTCGAGCATCTGTACGGCCGACATCCGCGAGGTCTCCTAGATATAGCCAAGGAAACCTGGGAAGCCGAAGTCACGCCACCCAGAAGCATCATTGAGCATGTGGCACTGATGCAGCAGAGGGTTGCAAAGGTGATGCCCATTGTTAAAAGAACATCTCCGCCAGGCACAAGAAACTCAGGCCAGGGTCTACAACCCGTCAGCAAGAGTGAGGCAGTTCAATCCGGGAGACCAAGTTCTCGTGCTAATTCTGACTGTGGAGAGTAAGTTCTTGGCCAAGTGGCAAGGGCCGTATAAGGTGGTGGAGAAGCTTGGAGACGTAAATTACAAGATCCACCAACCCGGAAGACGGAAGAAATGCCAGGTTTACCATGTCAACCTCATCAAGCCGTGGCACGATAGAGAGCAAGCAGTAACTCCATGCTTGCTGGGCAACCTAGAAGGGGAGGTTGGAGCAGTTACCATAGCGGACACGCTATCAAAGGCCCAGAAACAGCAGTGCTGGGAGTTACTCCAGAAAAACAGGGACCTGTTTTCAGAGTTTCCGGGGTGCACGAAGGATGTGGAGCATGAAGTTCTGACCGAGCCATATGTGCGGGTGAACATGAAGCCATATCGAATTCCCGAGGCCCGTCAAGAGGTAATCTCCAAGGAGGTGCAGCGTATGTTGAAGCTCGGGGTCATTGAGGAATCCAAGAGCGGCTGGTCGAGCCCGATTGTCCTGGTCCCAAAACCTGATGGTGAATGGAGGTTCTGCAACGATTACCGAAAGCTAAATGAGATCTCCAAGTTCGACGCTTATCCCATGCCACACATTGATGAGCTCAGAGAGACTTGGACCTGCCAGGTTCATAACCACCTTGGATCTGACAAAGGGATATTGGCAGATCCCCATGGCACAGGAAGCCAGGGAGAAAACTGCATTTTCTACACCAGACGGGTGCTTCCAGTATGTTCGGATGCCGTTTGGCCTGCAGGGAGCTCCGGCAACCTTCCAGAGGGCTATGGATAGAATCCTTGCACCGCATAAGCTATACGCTGCCGCGTATCTGGATGATATAATCATCTTTACCCCGGACTGGGAGACTCACCTGGAAAAGGTCCAAGCAGAGTTTGATGCTCTAAGGGAGGCAAGGTTTACAATAAACCCGAAGAAGTGTGCTTTGGGTAAAGAAGCCAAGTACCTCGGATATGTAGTGGGATGTGGCGAGATCAAACCTCAAATCAATAAAGTGGAGGCAATTCAAACATGGCCGAGACCTCTCTCCAAAAAGCAAGTTAAATCCTTTCTGTGGATCGTGGGATACTACAGAAGGTTCATCCCAAACTTCGCCATGATGGCTGCGCCTCTAACTGATCTGCTTAAGGGGACAAAGTCCGTAATGGTCAGATGGTCTGAAGAGGCGGAGTCAGCCTTCCAAGAAATGAAAGGGGCTCTATGTAAGCAGCCCGTTCTGGTGGCCCCAGACTTTAAAAGAGTTCATCCTTCAGACAGACACCTCAGATGTCGGGGTAGGTGCAGTCCACTCCCAGGAGATACATGGGGAGGAGCATCCTGTCCTCTACCTGAGTAGGAAGCTATCTTCATGCGAAAAGAATTACTCAGTCATAGAGAAGGAGTGTTTGGACATAAAGTGGGCAGTGGATATGCTACGGTACTATCTGGTGGGACGTAAGTTTAGATTAATATCCGACCATGCCTCACTCAGATGGATGAGGGAAACAAAGGGTAAGAATGCTAGGGTCACCCGCTAGTTCTTAGCCCTGCAAGACTTCAGCTTCCATGTAGAGCATAGGGCCGGGAAGCTACATGGGAATGCCGATGGCCTCTCAAGAATCCCTTGCCTGGTAGGTGAATGTGCCAAGCCCCACGGCTTTAGGCAGAGGGGGAGGTATGTGGCATGGCTAAGGGTTGTATAATCAATGGGAGATATGTGTCTCAGAGATGGCTTGTCTCCGTAATGTAAGGCATAATAGATATTGCTATATTACTAATGTTTTGCAAGGACATGTGGTGAGGTCACAGTCACGTGTTCAGTCAGCTGCTGGGTTCGTGGGCATGGCTACACCCTTATAATGTAGCCTGCTCCTGAACCAGGCAGTTGTAGGTGGGGAGGACTAAGCCACCCATGTGTACTGAGACTCCCGGTCTGAGTCTGAAGCAATGGACATTTGTGTTCTTTTTGCCTAAGCTAAAGGCTATTTTTGGTGATACGCTGCTTTATGGGTTTATGACGCAAATAAACCTCATGAAATTTGGAAGAACCTGTCTCATGATTGTCTCTGGCTGCACCTGAGCGAGTCGAATCCCTACAATATATATATATATATATATATATATATATATATATAATATATAGATACATTATATATATATACTGTATATGTAATATATAGAATATATATACATATAATAAATATATGTAATATATATCTAATATATATATATATATAGATAGATAGATATATATTATATATACACACTACCCGTCATGATCCCAGTGCAGGTTTTTGAGCAGCCCACCAGGGGTTAATGTCTGGAGCTCTGTGCAGGTTTTGACCTGCACACTTGGGGTTAATGATTGTGGCCTCTTTCTGGTTCTGGGAGAGCTTCTTAAACCCCTGGGAAGCTTCAATCCCTGCCAGTTATACTTTTGCCTTTGGCCTAGTGTGCTGACCCCCGTGTGCCTGTTTGTTGCTATAGCTTGTTTATATGGTTCTGACCCGGCTCTGTTTCCCGTTGTGAGTTTGCCTGTTGATTTAGTACTGCGTTATTATCTGTGTATGACTCATTGCCTGTGACCTGACTACTCTCTGCTCGCCCCTTTGGTACCTTGCAGCTATATCTGTGTATGACTCATTGCCTGTGACCTGACTACTCTCTGCTCGCCCCTTTGGTACCTTGCAGCTATCTCTGTGTGTGACTCATTGGCTACGTCCTGACTATTCTCCCTGTCTATGCCCCTTGGTAACTTTGTCTCGCAGTTACTCTGCTAGGAATTCTCTTGCAGCTCCTATCTCTGTGGAGTTTAGGCCACGCCTCTAGAAGTCACGTGCTTCAGGTCCTGCGGCTCTGAAGTATGCATCTACTCGGTTGCTGCCCGCTCCACAGGTATCTTTGAGCACTGTTTCGCTTTACTCAGGACACGCGCACTGGCTCAGTGAGCAAGTTCAGTGCGGTGTTCCTGACATTATAACTGGCCTTCAATTTTCTTTTCTCTCCTCACTTCTGCAGCATGGACCCAATGTGTGCTTTATCTGAGCAGGTGAAATGCTTGACTCAGTCACTGCAGAAGTTTAGTTTGGAACACCAAGCTCTGGCCCAGTCCCAACAGCGGGTGGAGGACTCAGTTCAGGGGGTACTTTCCGCAGGCTTCCAGCAGGTGGGGAATAGACATGTCATTTTAGTCCCACCTGAATCCCCGGTTAAATTGCCAGATATATTTTCTGGTAACAGGGATGATTTCAGGGCATTTAAGGAGGATTTTTTTCTTTGAGACCCAGCTCCTCTGGGGATGAGAAACAGAGGGTGGGGGTGGTGATGTCCCTGCTTAGGGGGTCCCCACAAGCCTGGGCATTCTCGCTTTCCTCTTCTGCCCCTGAGAGAATGTCTGTGGATGCGCTTTTTGAAGCCTTAGGGCTTATTTATTATGAGCCTGATAGAGTGCGGTTGGCTGAGGACAAAGTGATGAGTGTCAGGAGGAGCATTTGGCCGAATGGTTCTGTACTGAATTCAGACGTTGGGCAGCGGAGATTTCCTGGAATGATGCCGCCCTTCGGGGGCTGTTCCACAGAGGCCTGTGTGAACGTCTGAAGGATGCTTTGGCACTTCATCCTCCACCTGACTCCCTGGAGGATGCCATGGTCCAAGCAGTTTGCATGGATCGCAGTCTGCGGGCTAGAGGCATTATGCAACGGGAAACGCCCTTATTCTTCAGTGGAGATGAGACCGGGACTCTTCCTATGGCTATGGAGGTGAGCGCTGTCACCTGTGAGGGAAAGGAAAGAAGACGCCGCCGTGAAAAGCAGTTGTGCTTCTATTGTGGGAAATCTGGACATTGGAAGAAGGACTGCCCCTGCTGTCCGTCATCCTCCAAGATGGCGGGAAACGACTAGGTCTGGGTAGTAGTCGAGGAAGATACTCAGACCTTCAGGTACAATTTTCCTCATGTGCAAAAATGGTGCTGCAGGTGGAACTGGAACTTGGTTATGGTCCTGCTCAGACTACTGCTTTTATTGACTGCGGTTCTGCTGTGAAACTGATTTATACCAAGGTTATGACTCTTACTAAGATAGGGACAGTCAGGCTTCACGATCCTGTTAAACTTGTGGCAATTGACTCATCTCCTCTTACCCAAGACGGTATCTGTTGCAGGTCTGAACTTTTTTCTCTAGAAGTGGGTTCCACTCATGTGGAGAAACTAAGTTGTCTGGTGCTAGATAACTTGCCTGCAGGACTGGTACTGGGGATGCATTGGCTTCAATGCCATAATCCTACCATTGATTGGGTTACAGGGGAAATCACTCAATGGGAATGCAATAATAAATGTGGTAACCGGGGACATCTTGTTAACGCTGTTAAATCCGTGTCTGTGTCGTCTGTCGATCTGGAAGGTATTCCGGAGTACCTGAAGGATTTCAAAGACATTTTTTCCGAAAGTGAGGCTGAGGCGCTGCCACCACATAGACCCTATGATTGTGCCATTGATTTAGTACCCGGAGCCAAGTTACCTAAGGCTCGATTGTTCAATTTGTCTGGGTCTGAGCGCCAAGCCATGAATGAGTACATAGCTGAAAGCCTCCGCAAAGGGCATATCAGGCCTTCTGTGTCACCTGTGGCAGCAGGGGTCTTCTTTGTGAAGAAAAAAGATGGTGGTTTGCGGCCGTGCCTCGACTTTCGGGAACTGAACAAGATAACGGTTAGGAACTTTTACCCGCTTCCCCTCATCCCAGACTTATGTAACCAGTTAGCTGGGGACCAATGGTTCTCCAAGTTAGATCTGCGGGGGTGCCTACAATCTGATAAGGGTTCGGGAAGGGGATAAGTGGAAAACGGCATTCCTCACATCAGAAGGACTCTTTGAGAACCTGGTAATGCCATTTGGGTTAACTAATGCACCCGCTATTTTCCAAAATTTCATCAATGTTGTGTTTTCTGATCTGATAGGCCATTTTGTTATTATTTATTTGGATGATATTTTGGTGTATTCCCCAGACAGTCAATCTCACTTGCAACATCTAAAGACAGTTCTCAAGAGACTCAGGGAGAACCAATTGTTCGCTAAATTGGAAAAATGTTCGTTTTTTGTACAGGAGCTGTCATTTTTGGGGTTGTGTCCTGTGAGGGGTTTCGTATGGATCCTAACAAAGTGCTGGTGATCGCTGACTGGGTTCAGCCTCGAGATCTCAAGGGGCACCAGCGCTTCTTAGGATTTGCGAACTATTACCGGAGATTCATTAAAGGTTTCCGACAAGTGGTTAAACCACTCACGGATCTTATCCAGAAGGGAGCTGATGTAAAAAATTGGTCTGTACTCGCTAAGGAATCCTTCTCAGCGATTAAGAAATGTTTCATGTCTGCCCCGGTGTTGGTACAACCTGACCCGTCCAAACCATTCATTGTGGAGGTGGATGCTTCTGAAGTGGGGGTGGGGGCTGTGCTGTCCCAGGGTCCGGCCACCCTTACTAACCTCAAACCCTGTGCCTTCTTCTCCAAGAAGTTCTCTTCAGCTGAGAAAAACTATGATGTAGGCAATAGAGAACTTCTTGCGGTCAAGCTGGCATTTGAGGAATGGAGGCACTTTTTGGAAGGGGCAGCTCACCCTATCATGGTTGTCACGGATCACAAAAATTTGGCATACCTTGAATCTGCTAAGAGGCTTACTCCTAGACAGGCCCGTTGGTCACTTTTTTTTTCACGATTTCAGTTCTCAATTGCTTTTCGACCGGGATCCAAAAATGTCAAAGCGGATGCCCTGTCCAGAAGTTTTGATCCAGTGTCTCCCCCTGAGCCGCCGTCCTCCATTCTTCCCCCAGGGGTGGTAGTGGCGGGGGTCTCAACTGAGTTGGAACAAGAAATCCTAAGGGCTCAGGCCCTAGCTCCAGCAACCAGGCCAGGCGATAAACTATTTGTTCCAGATTCATTGCGGCCTAGACTTCTGCAGGAGTTTCATGATTCTAGGCTGAGTGCTCATTAGGGTGACCGGATCTCATATGGGGGGGAAAAAATGTCAGAATCTTGTTCGTCTGGACCCCACAAAACGATTCCCCTTTCCAGATATTGAGAGAGCCAAAATTTGAGCTCGATCAAACGACGTTAACCCATGCCGCTCGTCGCTCAAAGTTTGAAAAAATCCAAATTGAGGTATTTTAAGATTTAGGTATTTTGCATAGTCTGTTAGACTATAAAGAATGTGACAACAGCATTGCAGAAATAGCCCTGACCAAATTTTCGAACCATTTGTGGTATTTGAATGCAGAGTTGGTGGGATTATCGTTTTTTGATCCCACCATTACAGACAATGAAAAGTTGTTAATGGCTAATAAATTGCTCAGTAGCACAGATGAACCATCAGAGCACGCTAACCTACATGAGTTGATAATTTTACATAGTTATCTAATCTATTCTAGAGCTTTTGTTAAAGTAGTTTTTGAAACGTCAGAATATAATGCTCGGCATTTGCTTACAACTTGCAGGACATATTGCTTTTGTTCTTCATCTTTTGTCAGAAGGTCGTTAAAGTCGGTTACTTCCTACCTCTTTTAATTTTTCTTTCCTAACTTTTGGATTTACAACCCTAGCGTGCTCTGATGGTTCATCTGTGCTACTGAGCAATATTTTGGGGAGTTTTCTCGGGTGGATTCCGGTTGTCCACAGGTATCTTTGAGCACTGTTTCGCTTTACTCAGGACACGCGCACTGGCTCAGTGAGCAAGTTTAGTGCGGTGTTCCTGACACTACCGTTCAAAAGTTTAGGGTCACTTAGAAGCTTCCTTATTTTTGAAAGAAAAGCACAGATTTTTCCAATGAAGCTAGCATTAAATGATTCAGAAATACACTCTATACATTGTTAACGTGGTACATGACTATTCTAGCTGCAAATGTCTGGTTTGTAATGCAATATCTTCATAGGTGTATAGAGGCCCATTTCCAATAACCATCACTCCAGTGTTCTTATGGTACTTTGTGTTTGCTAGCTTTGTAAGAAGGCTAATGGATGGTTGCAATACCCTTGAAAACCCTTGTGCAAGTATGTTAGCACGGCTGAAAACAGTTTGGCTGATTAGAGAACCTATAAACCTGACCTTCCTTTGAGCTAGTTGAGAATCTGTAGCATTACATTTGTTGGTTCCATTAAACTCTCAAAATGGCCAGAAAAAAAAAAGAACTTTCATGTGAAATTAGACAGTCTATTCTTGTTCTTAGAAATGAAGGCTATTCCATGTGAGAAATTGCCAAGAAACTGTGTACAACTCACTTCAGAGGAGAGCACAAACAGGCTCTAACCAGGGTAGAAAGAGAAATGGGAGGCCCCGCTGCACAACTGAGCAACAAGACAAGTACATTAGAGTCTGTAGTTTGAGAAATCGATGCCTCACATCTCCTCAACTGGCAGCGTCATTAAATAGTACACGCAAAATGCCAGTGTCAACGTCTACAGTGAAGAGGCGACTTCGGGGTGCTGGCCTTTAGGGCAGAGTGGCAAAGAAAAAGCCATATATGAGACCGGCTAATAAAAGGAAAAGATTAATATGGGCAAAAGAACACAGACATTGGACAGAGGAAGATTGGAAAAAGTGTTTGGACAGACGGATCAAAGTTTGGAGGTGTTTGGATCACACAGAAGAAATTTGTGAGATGCAGAACAACTGAAAAGATGCTGGAAGAGTGCCTGACGCCATCTGTCAAGCATGGTGGAGGTAATGTGATGGTCTGGGGTTGCTTTGATGCCGGTAAAGTGGAAGATTTGTACAAGGTAAATGGGATTTTGAATAAGGAAGGCTATCAATCCATTTTGCAACGCCATGCCATACCCTGTGGACAGCACTTGATTGGAGCCAATTTCATCCTACAACAGGACAATGACCCAAAGCACACCTCTGATATAGAAGAGTTCATATCTTTTTCCTTTACTCATAAAGTTGAACAATATTGTTGGACAGTCCTCCCACAAAGGGGGAAAGAAATCCCCTGCCATCTATTCAGCAGCAATGGCAGGGATCCTTGAGTAGTGGCAATCACCTCATCCGCTGATTGTACTATTACAGTACGTGGATGACCTATTGCTGTTCTGCCTGGACCAGAGGTCCTGCAGGGAAGCTACAGTTTCCTTGCTATGTTTGTCAGGAAAGGGTTGCAAGGTCTCACATGACAAATTACAGTATTACAAACAAAAGGTGACATTTTTGGGACATTGTATTGCCGAAGGTACCAGACACCTGACAGGAAACAGGCAGTTCAAAATTTTCCCTCTATCCTGGTCACATCAGCATCTATGCACCTTTCCTAGGCTTAGTGACCTACAGTAGGCCTTGGATAAGGCCTGCTTCACAAATGTTGCAACCACTTTATGACTGCTTGTCATCAGACCCATATGACCTTACACAAAATACAATTGATTCCTTCCATTCTCTCAAACTGCTCATTGTGTCAGCCCCGGCCTTAGGCATTCCAAATTATGACCAGCCATTTTTCTTGTTTTGCACAGAGCAGGGAGAACATGCTACCGCAGTACTGACACAACAACATGGAGGGAAACAGAGACCAATAGCTTACTACTCAGCACAATTAGACTCAGTGATCAGAGGGTCACCTACGTGTGTCTGTGCGGTAGGAGCAGCCGCACTACTACTACTAGGAAAGGCATGTGAGATCACACTGATGTTTCCTTTGACAATCTATTCCCCGCATGACATCCATGCCATTCCCGTACAAGTTCAACCAAAACATCTGTCTATGGCAAGACAGCTCAGACTTGAGTGTGCTCTACTAATTCCTGAGTATGTTACCCTCAAAAGATGTAACGTTCTGAATCCAGCCACCCTCCTGCCTGTGGATTCAGAAAAGGGGGAATTGGTGACGTATTAGCGAGTGAGGAAGGATACTTTGACATGACGCATGAACATGACTGCATAGAACTGATGAGTCAGGAGACAGTTCGTTTTGCACACATTCATGAAAAACCTGTCCCTAATGCAGACTTTGAGTTTTTTTGTAGATGGCTCCAGATACCACCAGGATGGACGATTCTACACTGGATATGCAGTAGTATCCTCACATGAGGTAATCCGAGCGGAACCACTCTCTCCTCACATGTCGGCACAGGAGGCAGAGTTGAAGGCACTCACTGAAGCGTGTAGAGCCACTGTAGGTAAAGTCGCTAATATTTACACTGATACGAATTATGCATGGGGAATAGCCCATGATTATGGCCCTATCTGGAGAAGCAGAGCATTCCTTATATCAGCCGGTAAGCCCATTAAAAATGCAGAGCTGGTGAAACAATTGATGGAGGCATTAATGTTACCAGTCCAGGTTGGCATTGTCAAGGTAAAAGCACACACAAAAGGTGACTCCGTGGAGGTAGAGGGCAACAGAAGGGCGGATGAGGCTGCTAAAGTAGCAGCAAGGCAGCCTAGAGAGAGCAGTGGACGGTGGCGGGGAGTCAGCGTATTCCAGCCACATTGAGCCTAGATGTCCTGAAATCCCTCTGGCAAAAGGCTGCCCAAACAGAGAAGGTACACCGGGGGAGACTGGGAGCTGAGCTGAACTCAAATGGAGTATGGGAGAATAAGGATAAATTGTGCCCACCAAAGTCCCTGTTCCCAATCATGGCGCAAGCAGCACATGGCCCCACTCACACCTCAAAAAGTCACATGTGTGCCATGGTAGATGCCTTCTGGATCGCTTCTGGTTTCAGTTATGCAGCCGTGAAACTTGTACAATCATGCCTCATCTGTGCACAGCACAACCCAGGTAAAACAGCAAAAGTCCCTAAGAAAGCGACACCTAGGCCTCTCTACCCGTTTCAGAGACTGCAGATTGACGACATACAGCTAACAAGGTAGGAGTGTATGCAAATATCCTAGTATGTGTAGATCTCTTCTCTGGTTGGCCGGAAGCCTATCCGGTAAAATGTGAAAATGCTAAAATGACTGTAGACAAACTGATGAAGGAGCTGATCTGCAGGTATGGTGTCCCAGAAACCACAGAAACAGATAGGAGTACACACTTCATGAGAGAAATAATGAGGGAAGTCATGCAGGCCCTGGGTGTACAGCAAGCATTTCATACACCATATAGGCCATAAAGTAGTGGGAAAGTGGAAATACTAAATGGGACACAAAGTGAAAATTCAAAAGGCCATGGCAGACACAGGAAAGAGCTGGGTAGAGTGCTCGCCTCTTGCACTCTTTTCAGTCAGACACACTCCAAATAGAAACACAGGCTTGTCTCCCTTTGAAGTCCTGTTTGGTAGTGCACCAAAGACTGGTCTGTACTTCCCACAGGTGCTACAAATGCAACACTGTTCTATGACAGCCTACGTCCAGGCCTTGCAGGAAAGACTTAATGTGGTGCATAAACATGTGTTCTCATCCATTCCAGATCCTAATGCCAGTGCAGATGTGCATCAGCTGAATCCAGGTGATTGGGTGGTTATACGCAGACATGTGAGGAGCCTGGACCCACAATTTGACAGCCCCTTCCAAGTCCAGCTGACCACATCCACCTCAGTGAAATTTGAGGGAAAGCCCACCTGGATCCACACCAGTCACTGCAAGAAGGTCCTGTCAACAGTAGAATGACTGTTCTCCTCATCACCTTGCTGGCAGTGACAGGGTTACTGCACTCAACAGAGACACAGGATAAACTCTTAAATGCTGACTAGGACAACAAACTTACTCGGCATCATGCTCTTCTTATAAAAGACATGGAAGGACAGAAACCGAAGGACTGTTGGATCTGTACACACAGCCCTGTATCTGTGAGGAATATGCCATACTTAGCCTTACCTCTGGAGCCATGGGAGGTATTAACCCCACACTGCATACACAATGAGACTTGGACTCAATCTAGGTTTTGGGGAAAAGATGTGCCCCATGATATATCTGCCTCATTGGCTATAATCGGATGGGCCACTAATCCCTGGTTTCAGTTTAATATAACGCTGCCTAAGGTACAAATGTGGTGGCGGGAATATGACTCAGATGTCGGAAATATGGTCGCCAGGAGGAGGACTGAAATCCCTCACTCAGGCGCTATTCCCAATGATGGACTGTGGTTCAGTCTTCAACACACTGGAGCAAATACCTGTGGTGAGGACAATAATTGCTTCCGCATATACACTCACGATCAAACACAGGTTAATGATACGGTGTACCAAGATGGTGTTGAAGGCTGTAAATCATCTACGGGTAAAATAATAAGGAAAGATAGGGGTAAATGTACATCTGGTATAAGTGGAAAACAAATGAATAATACTTGGTGTGTCCATAATCCCATGTCAGGACTTTTGAGTTTATACCAATGTATACAGACCCCTGGTCACATTTGTGTTCTCCCAGAAGGAGTATTCTTGATTTGCGGACATCGTGCCTACAGGTGGGTGAGCCCAAACATAAGAGGGGTTTGCACTCTGGCCAAACTGACACCAGCCACTTTCATAGTTCCTCATAGTAAAATAGACACAGCAGCAGTTCCAATTCATACTTTGTATAGAAGGGCTGCAGATAATAAGCCCCGGCCAAATGGTAGGCCTCATCTCGTAGAAATGGGGATAACTAATAAAATATTCAGTAGTATGCTAACATACCCCTTCATAACACAAATGTGGGATAAATTAGTAGAAGCTACCGACTACCTGGACGATCAGATTTCCCAGATTCTTGAAGTTCTTAATGAAACTAATACAATTCAGAGACAATTAATCATAGTTACTAACCAACATACTATAGTACTAGATTACCTGACAGCAAAAGGAGGAATGTGTCAGATAATTGGTCCCACCTGTTGTAATTATATCGACCCTGCTGGCAATCTCCAGATCAGGGCCAGTATAGACAAAATAGGTGAACTTAGAGACCAATGGTTAAAACAACACAGTGCAAACAGAGACTCCTGGTGGGGTAACACATTCTCTTTTCTAAATCCAGCAAATTGGTTTAATGGCCTAGCAGGATGGATTTTTGGCATTGTACAGACTTGTATGCAAATTTTGTTGTTTTGCTTATTGTTTTATGTAGCCGTAAAAGCGCTAATATATGTATTACTTAAGCTACTGAATAATCTATGCATAAAAAAGAATCTAAAAGTGTATCATAGACCACAGGTAGCCATTGCTGATGGGGAAGGTGAGTGTCCACACTGAGGGTGGATGGGCGAAGCAGGTAGGAAGCCCCCTTATGGGTACTAGACTCATGAGACAGTAGCTCCTTTGTGGACATCAGCTGACCCTGTGGCAAAGGTTATACCATTTACAAAAGGGGAAATTGATATAGAAGTGTTAATGGTTTGCCTTTATATCCCTTTAATTGCCTTTAAGACTTCAATTGCCTTTTGCCTAATATTGCTAGAATTATTCTTATGTAGGCTACTATTCTCTGTGTTCAAGGAAACTATACTTGTTATATTTATTCTCAACAACATGTTCTGGGTACATTGTAAACATGGCATAACTCAGAAGGTGATGGTGGGGGCTACATGAGCTCCATAGAGATACATTTGTTGTAAATGGTATAAAAGTTTCCTTGTATTTCATTACGTCAGATAAAGTGATTTGACCACGGCTTGTGTGTTGAGTCTCTTTGTTTCCAAGCGCTTGCAACAGAAGGGCGAAAAACCTCACAATCCGGACTCACTGGTGATCTGGCATAGCTGACGCTTGGTCAGAACAAAAAGCAGCTACGACACCTCCAAATTATGCAAGAACTATTTAGGGAAGAAGCAGGCAGCTGGTATTCTATCTGTAATGGAGTGGCAAAGCAAAGTTTGAAGGAGAAAATTATTATTTCAAATAAAAGTCTTTTTTTCGAACCTTGTCAATGTATGGAATAGATTTTAAATTCATTTGGCAACTCATTTGATTAATAAAAGTATGCATTTTCATGGAAAACACAAAATTGTCTGGGGGACCCCAAAGTTTTGAACGGTAGTGCATATATATATATATACACAAAAAACATCATATTTATATAATTTATAAGTAATATATATAGAATATATATCACATATATATACACTATATATATATATATATATATATATATATACTGCTCAAAAAATAAAGGGAACACTTAAACAACAGAATATAACTCTAAGTAAATTAAACTTCTGTGAAATCAAACTGTCCACTTAGGAAGCAACACTGTTTGACAATCAATATCACATGCCATTGTGCAAATAGAATAGACAACAGATGGAAATTATTGGCAATTATCAAGACACCCTCAATAAATGAGTGGTTTTGCAGGTGGGGATCACAGACCACATCTCAGTACAAATGCTTTCTGGCTGATGCTTTGGTCACTTTTGAATGTTGGTTGTGCTTCACACATGGTAGCATGAGACGGACTCTACAATCCACACAAGTGGCTCAGGTAGTGCGACTCATCCCGGATGGCACATCAATGTGAGCTGAGGCAAGGTTTGCTGTGTCTGTCATCGTAGTGTTGTGACGTCCGTCTGGTGCGAGTCTGAGCTGCAATTAAGACAGCACCCCGAGACCCTTTACCCCTATACAGGGATCTGGAATTACAGCGGAGCCCAAGGGGTAGCTGCCTATGAGAGCAGCGGACCGGAGCAGGACGGTCACCAGGAAGGGATTAATAAATGGGACCGAAAGCGTAGTGAGGAGTCCAAGTCAAAACCGGGAGGGCAGCAGAGGTACAAAATCGGCAGGCTGAAGAAGGGTCAAAAATCCAGGCCAAAGTCAGAGTCAAAAACCGGGAGAGCAGCAGAGGTACAAAATCGGCAGGCTGTAGAAGGGTCAGAAATCCAGGCTAAGGTCAGAATCACAATAGCCATATAAACACTAGCACACTGGGGAAACCAAGACTATATCTGGCGGTCTGCAGGACAGAGTCCAAAGTATTTGAAGGATACGGCTATCCCTCACAGGCTCACAGCCTGATGACCTAATCTGGACCGCCCCCAGAACCAGGCCAGATGGCGATGCACCAACCTGTTAGGCGTCAGGTTCTGGGCGCTGCACAGCGGGAATCCCGAGCCTTGCCACCTTCAGTCTCCCATTCCTCTCTGGCTGCAGTGGAGCCTGCTCAGCAGACTTCACGATCCCGACGTTCAGCCCACACCAGCATTGTGAGTTCAGTTGCTACTGCCACCTCTGGTTCAGTTATGGCAATGCAGCCTGGCCAGCAGCAAAAGTCTCCAGAGGCTAAGTGAATGACTCATTAAAATTCCCCTCCCTTTGATATTACGTATGAAGTTAGGGAATTAGTTGCAGAGTCAGCGCCAGCCAGTGGCTAGCCATAGGCCACAAGTGCTCGTCACTTCCCAGGACTAGCGTCTGATGGTGACGCCTGCCATAGGGCACCATCGTACCACGGCAGGTACTGTCGTTTCACGGCTGTCATCTTGTTAGCGGCGTTCGCAGCTGCGATGCCACATGCTCAATAGGACTAGAGGGGCGCTGTTCCTATGTCCTGGGGCCAGAGTCCAGTAACCATATACCGAGCGGTCTACTCCCCGAGCATTGTGAGTGTGAACAGGCTCGGCATTTGTGTATTCGCGTTAGTGCGGCTCTGTGAGGTAACAGAGTTCACCCAGCGCACACCGGATGACGTTTAACCCGCGTGTGTTATACCGCCATATTAGCAGCAGCATACCAACTCTGCTATAATTTGGTGCGATATGCCAGCCCTAACACCAACCCCTTCAACTCTGAGAGAAGAGCAAAGCCTGCAACCACCAGACGCCTGCGCAGGGGCCCCTTCTCTGTCACCATCATCACCCACAGGAGAGACACGGCGATGCCCAATGACAAAGGCATGCGTCAAAGGAGCAGGACCACATGAGGACATAGCCCTCCTATTGCCGGTACCACGAGTTGGAGTCCGGCGCCTCCCAGCGGCTGAGGCAGGAACACCAGCCCCCGAGTCCGACGGCGACGTGACAGTCCGGCACCTCCCAGTGGCCGAAGCAGGAAAACCAGCCCCCGAGTCTGACGGCGACGTGACAGTCCGGCGCCTCCCAGTGGCCGAGGTAGGTACACCAGCCCCCGAGTCCGACGGTGATGTGACAGTACCCCCCTTCTAAGAGAGGCCTCCTGACCCTCAAAACCCGGTTTGTTGGGATGAAGGAGATGAAACTTCCTGATCAAACCCTTGGCATGAATGTTACTGGCAGGCACCCAGGACCTTTCCTCTGGACCGTAGCCCTTTTAGTGCACCAGATACTGCATAGATTCTCTCACTAAGCGGGAATCAAGGATTCTTTGGACTTCGTATTCCAAGGCACCCCCGACCAAAACTGGAGGAGGAGGGGACTGGACAGGATGAATCGGAGTGGTACAATTTGAGAAGGGACTTATGAAATACATTAGGCAGTTTAAATGATTGAGGGAGTTTCAGACGAAAGGCTACTGGGTTAATCACATTAATAATTTCATATGGACTAATAAACCTGGGACCCAGTTTGGCAGAAGGCATTTTGAGCTTAAAATTTCTGGTAGAAAGCCAGACTTTGTCTCCAACTCCCATGTGCGGGCCCTTGGAGCGCCGTCTATTGGCAGAAGAATCTTGTCTAACCTGAGGCCCCTTTAAGTTTACATTGACTTCTGACCAGATGGTTTTTAACTGATGTATGGATCTTTCTACCCCAGGGAGCTCTGACATCTTAGAAGAGAATGAACCAAAGCGTGGTTGCAGCCCATGATTACAGTAAAAAGGGTAGTCTTGATTGACTCCTGGTACTGATTATTCATGGAAAACTCTGCTAATGGCAGGTGTTCCACCCAATCGGACTGATGCTCAGAGACATAACAACGGAGATACTGTTCAAGAGCTTGGTTGGTGCGCTCGGTTTGACCATTGGTTTCAGGGTGAAAGGCAGAGGAGAAGGACAATTAAATTTCAATCCGTTTACAAAATGCCTTAAAAAAATTTTGAAACGAACTGGGTACCCCTGCCGGACACAATATTCACAGGAGCACCATGCAGTCGTACAATATGAGTAATGAACAGTCTGCTCAGGGTCTCGGAATTAGGTAATCCAGACAGAAGAACAAAATGACACTGCTTACTAAATCTATCCACCACCACCCAGATACACGTCTTCCCTTCTGAGAGCGGTAAGTCAGTAATAAAGTCCATAGAGATATGAGTCCAAGGACCCTCAGGGGTAGGCAAGGACTGGAGCCACCCGGCATGGCGATTATAGGGAGACTTTGAGCGAGCACAGGTTTCACAAGCCAGTACATAGTCCTTACAGTCCGTTACTATAGTTGGCCACCAAAAATTCCTGGTTACAAGTCTGATGGTGTTATTGATACCTGGATGCCCTGTAAGGACAGAATCATGCGATTCCTTCAGAACTTGAAGGCGGAATGTGGCTGGGACAAATAATTTTTGGGGAGGAGTAGTGTCAGGGGCTTGTTCTGGGGATCTACGGATTTCTTCCAGAAGATCCAAAGATACAGCCGAAATAACAATCCCGTTAGCTAATATTGGAGTCGGTTCAGAGTCCTCGACCTGTGAGGGGCAAAAACTTCGAGAAAGGGCATCAGCCCTTACATTCTTAGTAACCGGTCGGAAGGTGATCACAAAATCAAATATAGAGAAGAACAATGCCCACCTTGCCTGTCTAGGATTCAGTCTTTTTGCTGACTCCAAGTAGGTCAGGTTCTTGTGGTCAGTAATTATGGTGATCTTATGTTTGGCACCTTCGAGGAAGTGGCGCCTTTCCTCGAAGGCCCATTTGATTGCCAATAATTCCCGATTACCTATATCATAATTCTTCTCGGTGGAAGAGAATTTTCAGGAAAAGAAGGCACATGGATGAAGTTGAGTGAGGGATGCAGTGCCTAGCGATAGCACTGCTCCTACTCCAACTTCAGAGGCGTCTACCTCTACAACAAAGGGGTGGTCCAGATCAGGCTGAACCAATATTGGGTTAGAGGAGAAACATTCCTTTAAAACATAAAATGCATTGAGTGCTTCAGGCATCCAGTTAACCACATCCGCCCCTTTCCGAGTCAAATCAGTGAATGGTTTGGCTATCTCAGAAAAACCTTTAATGAATTTACGATAGTAATTGGTGAAACCTAGAAATCGCTGCAGCACCTTTAGGGACTTGGGTTGTACCCATTCCTTAATGGGTTGGATCTTAGCAGGATCCATGTGTAACCGTTTAGCTGACACAATGTATCCCAGAAACTGTACCTCCTCAGCTATAAAAACATTTCTCTAGTTTGGTGAATAGAGAATGCTCTCTAAGTCTCTTGAGGACAGAACATACATGTTGGACAAGCGTCATAAGGTCAGTAGAATAAATCAGGATGTCATCCAAATAAAGGACTACATATACCCCACAGATGTCTCTGAAGATATCGTTCACAAAATTGTGAAACACTGCAGGTGCATTACTGAGCCCGAACGGCATTACGAGGTACTCAAAGTGGCCAAGCGGTGTGTTAAACGCGGTCTTCCACTCATCTCCCTTTCTTATACGAACAAGATTATATGCTCCTCAGAGGTCAAGCTTAGTAAACCAACGGGCTCCCAAAGGTTGATTAAAAAGATCAGGTATGAGTGGAAGCGGATACGTTTTTTTAAAAATGATTGCTTTTAACTCACGGTAATCAATGCAAGGTCTGAGACCACTATCTTTCTTTTCCACAAAAAAGAACCCAGCCCCAACTGAGGTGGATGTTCAAATAAACACTTTTCGCAAACTGTCTGCTATGTAGTCTTTCATGGCCTGACGCTCTGGACCAGAGAGATTAAATATTCTCGCCTTCGGGAGATGAAAATCCGATATCAAGTCTATGGGGCAATCATACGCTCTGTGAGAGGGTAATTTCTCTGACTCTGATATAGAAAAGACATCCTCATTCCTGGAAGCATAAGGCACAAAGGGGGATTGACTTTAACTTGGTTCACTGATAGTGATATACAGTTGTCCTGACACTGTGGGCTCCAGCGCAAGATATCACCCAAATGCCAGTCAATGAATGGATTATGTTTGCGTAACCATGGTATACCCAGAATAACTGCGGATGATAAATTGTCGAAAACAAAAAATGAAACATGTTCAGCATGTAATGATCCCACTGACATTGATACTTCCTCAGTGACAAACTCCACTCCACCCTGGACAATAGATGTGCCATTAATCGCAGTGATTTTAATGGGGGCATCAAGCCTTAGCAGTGGTACGCCAAGATTCCTTGCTACCAGGAAATCTATGAAGTTCCCTTCAGAACCACTATCTACATAAGCCTCCAAACACACAGATTTCTTAAAGTAGGACAAAGAAATAGGTAAAAACACTTTGGCCGCATCAGCGGGCAACACCTGGACACCTGGGGAGGCATGACCAGAACTACCCAGGTGCTGACGTCCCGGGAGTGAAGACTTCTGACGTCCAGCATTTTCCCTGGGGTCTCCAGACTGTGGCTTGTGAAAGCGATACTCCAAAAAGACATTATTAACCCCTTACCAGTAATGTACATATAGTGGGCCTCAATAGTATTTACAATAGAGACGACTCCTTTAACAGCATAATGAAAAACAGGAGAAACAATGGAGTCCAAAACTATTTGAATAGAGTCAATTTTTTATTTTATCAAAAAGAAGGCACATGAAGAAAACACGGCAAATTTAAAATGTACTTGGGTGAGGCATCTAATAAATAGGTAACCCAGAACCAATAGAAAAACAGGTCAGCACTAATTGATAGTCAAAAAGATCCAAGTAGACAATCCTACTGTGGTGTGAGTAGGTCAAAAGCTGTCTTGTTAATCCAATACATACGAGCAAACAATGCATATATGGATAGTAAATTGAATTTTTGTATTACAGATCAATTATTGCACGTTGCCCAAATATTAACACTGTCATACTACAGCAGTTGAAGATGATATGCAACAATGGGGAGGGAAAAAGACCCCCACTAAAGTGCATAGGAATATGTGTATGTTGCCCCTCTCGTTCATGGCAGAATGCGACGTATCAACAGACAACCCTGGCACAATAACACCACTAAAAAGCTCCGGCAAGTGTCCAGGATTGCAGAACGGCGCTGGAAGAAAACAAATTCGCAAGATGACTTCACCACATTCAAACAGGCAACACTCGATTTCAAATCTGCCCTCACCTATGCTAAACCGGCCTACTTCACAACCCTCGTATCTTCCCTATCCTACAATCCCAAACAGTTATTCAAAACTTTTAACTCCCTCCTCCGCCCACCACTGCCTCTTCCAACCTCCCTCATCTCTGCCGAGGACTTTGCCACACACTTCAAAAACAAGATTGACCAAACAAGGCAAGTATTCATCACTCAACCACCACTATACCAGACCAATACCCAAACCCCATAACCTCACTCTCCAACATCACTGAAGGGGAACTTAATCGCCTCTTCTCCAAATCGCACCTCACAACCTGTGCACTTGACCCCATCCCATCCCACCTCCTCCCCAACCTCATCACCACACTTATCCCATCCCTAACCCACCTCTTCAACCTATCACTAACGTCCGGTACCTTCCCTTCTGCTTTCAAGCATGCCACAATCACGCCTATCCTTAAAAAGCCAACCCTCGACCCAACCGCTATGTCCAGCTATCGCCCAATATCGTTGCTCCCATTTGCTTCCAAACTCCTGGAACAGCATGTCCATGCTGAACTTTCCTCCCACCTATCATCTAACTCGCTCTTTGACAATCTACAATCTGGTTTCCGCCCCCATCACTCCACTGAGACAGCCCTGACCAAAATTACTAACGACCTACTTACAGCCAAATCAAATGGGCAATACTCTATCCTCCTGCTTCTAGACCTGTCCGCTGCATTTGACCACTGCCTCCTACTACAGATCCTCTCCTCCTTCGGCATCAAAGGCCTTGCCCTATCCTGGATCTCCTCTTACCTTTCCAACCGCACATTCAGCGTCTCCCACTCCCACACCACCTCCTCACCCCACCCTCTCTCTGTTGGAGTCCCCCAAGGCTCTGTTTTAGGACCCCTACTCTTCTCAATCTATACACTTGGTCTGGGGCAACTCATAAAGTCCCACGGATTCCACTACCACCTTTATGCTGATGACACTCAGATCTGTCATGATCCAGGATGGGATTTCGCTTTGACCCGTCCTGGTTATACTATGGGTTAATTGTGCTGCCTCTCTCTGGCAGCAGGAGGCTATTTAGTGCTCACTGGACCTGGGTCTGGTGTCAGTTATACTCCTGCCCTCGGCTGAGTTAAGTGACCTCTTGTATACGTGTGCCTTGTGCCTGATATCTTGCTTGCTTGTGTGGTTTTGATTTGGTTCTGTCCCTGTTACGAGTTCTGCCTGACCCTCTTGTACTGCGCTACCTCTCGTGTATGACTCTCTGCTTGTGACCCGACTCCTCTCTGCTCGTCCACTTGGTACCACGTCGCCCTCTTGTGTATGACCTTTGGCTCTGTCTGACTACCCATCTGTTTGTCCCTCCTGTACCTCGTTTGCCCGTACTGCTGTGACCTCCGTTTTGCCTGAGTTGTTGTATGGTGTCCTGTCCTATCTGAATACAGGACGCTAAGCCCCGCCCCCTTGCAGTCACATGACCATAGGTCCCGTGCAAGCTTACTCATTTTCAGTGTCCGCAGGTCCTATGCTTCTTTACCTTCCAGCGCTGACTGGACCCTGACACTATTAGCCTGAAGCACGCATGGTCACCTCTGCTGCCCCGCTCCCCAGGTAACTTTCAGCACTGCTTCTGTACTCAGGACACGCGCACTGGGTCTATGAGCAAGTGCAGTGCGGTGTCTCTGACAAGATCTACCTCTCTGGCCCAGACGTCACCTCTCTGCTGTCCAGAATCCCAGATTGTCTATCAGCCATATCCTCCTTCTTCTCCTCTCGCTTCCTCAAACTCAGTGTAGACAAATCTGAACTCATAATCTTTCCTCACTGATGAAACATTAGGTTTTGCGTCCTTCTTATGATTTAAGCAGGTTAGATCTTTCCTGACCTGCCTCGGTCTCCTCACCTTATGTTTTTAATTTTATTGTGCTCTTACTGTATTTTAATTTGTTTTTGTATATCTGTCTCTAGGCATCCCCAATATTGTCATCTGTATACCATTATTTTTGTATTATGATGATCAACTAGCAAGATGGAAAGGTTGAAAAATATATGGACTTTACATCTGTTACTTCTCCTTGGAATGCATAAAGTATTCATCCACCTTATTTGTCTTTTGCCCATGTTTACAAATACTCTTATGTTTACATTTGATGTTATATATTTTAGCATATGTGCTCCATGTACTCTTACTTGGAAACTAATGTATACATATCTGTATGTGTACATTTATAACCACATTGCTTATTTATATCAATTTTTCTGTATACTGGGTGCTTTATATATGATTATAGGTAATTATTTTTTTGATGAATAACAGAAAGCTCTTTGTATACTTGGTGCTTTACATGTATGGTTAGCATGGATTAATACATATATTCTTATGCACACTTATTGTTATATTGTTGCCTAATAATTTTTATATTGTTATGCATGCACGCTTCGGTGGTGGTGTTCGCCCTCCTTCCTCTGCCCCCAGGGCGCATCATGGTGTTAGCTGGGGTGATGGCCAGGCGCCGGCCGTCCCCCAGAGACATCTGCGTGTCTTCTGACTCCTGCGCTGCCTCGGTGACGACTAAGGCGCCGGTCGCCCCTTGGTGAAGCAGCTCAGTCATGTACTCAGCGCGTTGCCCGGTTAGCAGCCTTCGGTGGACCTGCTTCCGGGCGGCGCTCTGTTTTGCATGACACGCCCACCGGCGTTGCCTCGACAGCGGCCGCATCTCGGCTGTTGTTCGGCGCCGCCGACGCATCCTGGGAGGACATTGGCGGCGGGGCTTTCTCCTCCCCTTAGCAGCATAGCACATGTGTATACTCTTTGCATATCATTGGTGCTATTTGATCAGATGACTGTATTGGGTGTGTATTTAAATTGGTATACACACCATCTAAGCCATGCCCCCAGAGGAAGCGGCACCCTAGCCGGGAAACGTGCGTTGGGTTTCAGGCCAGCACATCTTTCATACATTGCCATGATGGGTATGTTAGTTTTGATCATTTGAGCTGCTTCTCATTCATATTTAGCACTGGCTAATATGTATTTTTCAGGCACAGTTATCGTCCTAGTAACATTATGCATATTGCTCTTTATCTGATTGTGTGTTGTATACATTGACCCTTTGTGGTCGCTGTTATGAGTTCATTTTCCCCTTCACCATTGAGGTCTGATGAACTCCCTCTTCTGGTGAAGGAAGGTAGTGAGGCTGATTACCAAGCACCTGAGCTGGGAGAGGATGACTGGGCGACGGGGATCTCTGACTGGATATAAGGCAGCCGACGCCCTTCCTCCTCGCTGGTGATTTCTCTGTGGAATTCTAGGAGACCAGTCTGATTCCTGCTCCTCAAAAGCTAAGTTTTCTGCTTTGCCTTTTTGCATTTGTGTTTTGGTTTTAGTTTGCCTTGCTTTTCTGGATTCTGCCATTCCCTGCTGGGGTGAGCTGAATTCCTTTTTTGTCGGTTGCTCTGTCTTCAGAAAATACCTGAGTACTGACATAGTCTTTTTGAAGCCTAGCGTCTTCAGGGCCTTTTTCCCTGTCAGTCTGTTGGCTCTTATTTTCATAGTGTTTTTCGCGGATTGCAGACAGCAGCTTTCCTATCCTGTCCTGTCTAGTTAGCTTGGGCCCCATCATTTGCTCAGTCTATCTTTCTATCTGTGTTAGTGTTTTTTCTTCTTGCTTCACCGTCATTATATGTTGGGGGCTGCCTATTGCTTTGGGGTCTGCTCTGGGGCAGTTTAGATTTCCCTTTCTGTCTTTAGGCTAGGCAGTTCTCCGGCTGTGATCTAGGGGTCTAGGGCCTCGTAGGAACCCCCCACGGCTACTGCTAGTTGTTGTTGATAGGTTCAGGGGTCTGCAATCCGATAGCTGCCAACTTCTCTGGTTTTCTGGACTTAGCTAGCATTTCTGTTTTTGCCTCCTATGGTGACTCATTCATAACAGAATCACCAGCCATACCGCAGATCCTAGGGTAATAGCAGGAAAGAATTTAAAAAAAAAAAGTTTGTATATTTTTTCCTCTATATCTCTGAGGCCGTAGGGGGAGTTTTTTTTCTCTCAATGGAGATAAAGCAATTGTCTGATCGTGTGGAGCAGCTCGCTGCGGAAGTGTGGGGAATTTCCGCCTACCTTGCTCATTCACATGCTGCTGAACCAAAGATCCCTACTCCTGAGGTGTTTTTTGGGGATCGGTTTAAATTTTTGAATTTCAAAAATAATTGTAAATTATTTTTTGCCTTGAGGCCTAACTCATCAGGGAGCTCCGCGCAGTTGGTTAAAATTGTCATCTCTTTGCTGCATGGCGATCCCCAGGATTGGGCGTTTTCTTTGAAACCTGATGATCCTAGTCTGACTAATGTGAACGCATTTTTTCAAGCCTTGGGGTTGTTGTATGACGAACCTAATGCTATTGATCAGGCTGAAAAGACCCTGTTGGCATTGAGCCAGGGTCGAGATTCTGCAGAATTGTACTGTCAAAAATTCCGAAAGTGGGCGGTCCTTACTGCCTGGAATGATAGTGCCTTGGCAGCTCTCTTTCAGAAGGGTTTGTCAGAAGCCGTAAAAGATACTACGGTGGGATTTCCGGTTCCCTCTGGTCTGGACGATTCTATGTCATTAGCCATTCAGGTTGATCGGCGTTTACGTGAACGCAGGACTGCACGAGAGGTGTTGCCACCTGTTGAACAAGTGTATGAACCTATGCAATGTAATAGTTTTGTCCAGGGAGCAACGTCAGGAGTTCAGAAAGCGTAATAAGCTGTGTTTTTTTGTGGAGATGCCTCGCATATTATTTCTGTCTGTCCTAAACGAGAGAAACGTTTTGCACACACGTTTTCTGTGGGTGGTGTTCAGTATACAGCAAAAATGCCAATAGTAATCAGGAATTGACAATAGATTCTCACCCAACAATGTATAATGTATAACAGCAAGTAAGATAAAATATAACTTTTAATACATGACTCTAAAAAAAAAATCAAACATAAAGTGTCACCAAAAAATGATTAAAACGAGATGCCCATACATTGGGTAATCCCCAAGGGATAATTGAATACACCCAAAAGCATCAGATAGGAATATAGAATGCAGCTAATGTAACATCCAAACAGCAATCTATATATATTGGATACAGCATAAAAAATAGCAGCAAAATGCCATAGCCAATTGCACTTATATGTTTATATACTGGCTAAACCAAAGGAGGGGGAAGAGGTTCATAGCCACAAAAAGATGAGAATAATAAAAGGAACAATCTCACCAATATTTTGCAGACGGTCAGGAGTCTCCAGGGATACTCATCGTACATATGGATAGGCAGCAGTGGGAGTACAATACCCTGTCACAACCCTCATAAGCTGACGATTACCTGATCCCCAGACTCCTGCCCTAACAAGGGCAGTCCACAACTAGCCCTAGATTGCACAAGCCCTACACTTTCCCTTCAAGGACGCTTGAAGGGCTTGTGCAATCTAGGGCTAGTTGTGGACTGCCCTTGTTAGGGCAGGAGTCTGGGGATCAGGTAATCGTCAGCTTATGAGGGTTGTGACAGGGTATTGTACTCCCACTGCTGCCTATCCATATGTACGATGAGTATCCCTGGAGACTCCTGACCATCTGCAAAATATTGGTGAGATTGTTCCTTTTATTATTCTCATCTTTTTGTGGCTATGAACCTCTTCCCCCTTCTTTGGTTTTGCCAGTATATAAACATATAAGTGCAATTGGCTATGGCATTTTGCTGCTATTTTTTATGCTGTATCCAATATATATAGATTGCTGTTTGGATGTTACATTAGCTGCATTCTATATTCCTATCTGATGCTTTTGGGTGGGTGGTGTTCAACCTAAGTTTTTTCTGGCAATTACTCTGATCTGCTCCCTGTCCACATTTTCCGCCAAGGCTTTTGTGGATTCGGGAGCAGCCCTGAACCTAATGGACTTGGATTTTGCTAAACGTTGTGGATTTCCTATGACACCTCTGCGGATGCCTATCCCTTTGAGGGGGATTGATGCTACTCCTTTGGCGAAAAATAAACCTCAGTTTTGGACCCAGGTGGTAATGCGGGTCGCCCCAAACCATCAAGAAAATTGTAGATTTTTGGTGTTGCATAATTTACATGATACCATTGTTCTGGGGTTTCCCTGGTTGCAAATTCATAATCCAGTTTTGGACTGGAAACCTGTGTCTGTGGTGAGATGGGGTTGTCGGTGTGCCCTTAGTGAGGCTCCGGTTTTTTCCACCTCTTCTCAGTCGCATGATGTTCCTGACTATTTGGTGGACTTTTATGATGTATTTAGTGAGGAGTCTGCGTCTTTGCCTCCTCATAGGAGTTATGACTGTGCAATTGAACTGAGCCCGGGGTGTAAATTTCCCAAGGGTCGGCTCTTCAATTTATCTGTACCCGAGCACGAGGCTATGCCATCCTATATTAAGGAGGCGTTGGAGAAGGGTCATATTAGCCCATCCTCTTCACCATTAGGTGCTGTTTTTTTTTTCGTGGCCAAAAAGGATGGTTCATTAAGGCCTTGTATTGATTATCGTGCCCTCAACGAAATTACTATTAAATATCAGTATCCGTTACCCCTGATTTCGGATCTATTCTCCAGAGTTAAAGGTGCTTGCTGGTTTACCAAGCTTGACCTCAGGGGGGCGTATAATCTTTTCCGCATTAAGCATGGGGATGAATGGAAGACGGCGTTTAATACTCCAGAGGGACATTTTGAGTACCTGGTGATGCCTTTTGGGCTCACTAATGCCCCTTCTGTCTTCCAGTGCTTCATGAATGACATTTTCCGAGACATTGTGGATACATTTTTGATTATCTATCTGGATGATATTTTGCTCTTCTCCAAGGATTGGGATTCTCATGTGGAACATGTTCGGACGGTGTTCCGGATCTTGAGGGAGAATTCCCTGTATGTCAAAAGATCAAAATGCCTTTTTGGGGTACAGAGGATTTCATTTTTGGGATTTATTTTGTCTACGTCCACTATTGAAATGGATCCGGCCAAGGTACAGGCCATTTATGATTGGGTTCAGCCCACTTCTTTGAAGGCCCTTCAGAAGTTTTTTGGTTTTGCTAATTTTTATCGGAAATTTATAGCAAAATTTTCTAGTATTGCCAAGCCATTGACTGATCTGACTAAGAAGGGTGCTGATGTGTTGAATTGGTCTCCGGAGGCTGTTTCTTCCTTTCAGGAGCTGAAGCGAAGATTCACTTCTGCCCCGGTTTTGCGGCAACCTGATGTCTCACTCCCGTTCCAGGTAGAGGTGGATGCTTCTGAGATTGGTGCAGGAGCTGTTTTGTCCCAAAAGGATCCTGTAACATCTAAAATGAATCCCTGTGCTTTCTTTTCCCGAAAGTTCTCCCCATCTGAACGTAACTATGATGTGGGGAATCGGGAACTGTTGGCCATGAAATGGGCATTTGAGGAGTGGAGACATTGGTTGGAGGGAGCTAAACATCAAGTCGTGGTCCTCACTGACCACAAGAATTTGATTTACCTGGAGTTGCTTGATGCCTAGACGGGCTAGATGGGCCTTGTTTTTTACACGTTTTGATTTTGTGGTCTCTTTTCTTCCTGGCACTAAGAAAGTCAAGGCTGACGCTCTTTCTAGGAGCTTCTTTGCTGATTCTCCTGTGGTGACCAAGCCTGCTACCATCTTAGGCGAAAGGGTAGTTCTTTCTGCCATCTCGCCCGATTTGAGACGTGCTCTGGAAGAGTTCCAGGAGGACAAACCTGAGCGTTGTCCCAGTGGAAAGTTGTATGTTCCTGACCAGTGGAAGAAGAGAGTTATGTCTGAAGTTCATTGCTCTGCATTGGCTGGTCATCCAGGTATTTTTGGTACTAGAGATCTGGTGGGTCGGTCTTTTTGGTGGCCCGCCTTGTCTCGTGATGTCAGGAATTTTGTGCAGTCCTGTGGGACTTGCTCCCGGTCTAAACCTTGCTCTCGCTCTAGTGGGTTGCTGATGCCTTTGCCGGTCCCCAGGAGGCCATGGACCCATATTTCAATGGATTTCATCTCTGATATGCCTGTCTCTCAGAGAATGACTGTTATTTGGGTGATTTGTGATAGGTTCTCTAAGATGGTTCATCTTGTACCACTCCCTAAGTTGCCATCTTCTTCTGAGTTGGTGCCCCTGTTTTTGCAACAGGTGGTTCGCTTGCACGGGATTCCTGAGAACATTGTATCTGACAGAGGAGTTCAGTTTGTGTCTAGATTTTGGAGGACGTTCTGTTCCAAGCTGGGAATTCAGTTGTCCTTCTCCTCTGTGTTTCACCCTCAGACCAATGGGCAGACGGAGAGAACAAACTAGACTTTGGAGTCGTATTTGAGATGTTTTATTTCCGCTGATCAGGATGATTGGGTTTCATTTTTGCCCTTGGCAATTTGCTTTAAATAATAGAGCTAGTTCTGCCACTTTGATGTCACCTTTTTTTTGTAACTTTGGGTTTCATCCTCGATTTTCTTCAGGGCAGGTGGAGCCTTCTGCCTGCCCAGGTGTTGACACTGTGGTGGAGAGAATGCACCAGATCTGGGACCAAGTGGTGGATAAGTTATCTCTCTCCCAGGAAAAGGCCCAGCGGTTTTCCAACCGACATAGGACCATTGGTCCCCAGTTTTAGGCCTCTTTCACACATCAGGTTTTCGCCGTCAGGCGCGATCCGGCGCTTTTGACAAAAACCGGATCCGGCGAAATGCAATGCCGGATCCGGTTTCCCCCCCCCCCATTGACTTGCATTTGCGCCGGATCGCTCCGGATGGCCATGCGTTTCATCCGGTTTTCGCCGGATCCGGCAATGTGTCTCAATCCGGCGTCTGGAAAAAACGGCTACTGTAACGTTTTTTGTCTCCGGCGAAAAAGCCGGACACGCCGGATCCGGCGCGTCCGGCTTTTTCACACAATGAAAGCCTATGAGCGCCGCAATGCGCCGGATCCGGTTTTTTTGGTCTGAGCATGCTCAGTAGCTCTGCCCACAAGACACATACACAAGACACAAGACAGTGGGACCCTCAGCCACACCCAACATGCCACCCAAGACAGCAACCAGGCGCAGGAGAAGGCAGGAGACCACTGCAGCACCATCAGCACCACCACCACGCCAAATGGAGCAGCAAATGGAACATGCTGAGGAGGGGAGTCCAGCAGCAGATGAGAGACGGTAATTATCAAATCCCCCATTCCTCCAAACTAGGGCCATGGAATATCAAGATATTCATTGGCCCTTTGTTTCTCTTTATTCAACAGCCGCCCAAGAGATGCAGCAGCAGCAGCACTGGCAGCACTGGCAGCAGCTGTAACACCACCCACAGGCATGGAGTCTGGCCAGCAAGAGGACAGCACATCTTCTTCTGGGAGCCCTCCCTCGCATCGTCAGCGTTTGACGGTAAGTTTTTATTTCCAAAATCCATCATCTCTGTAATATATGTCTATTCATTGCCTTTTATTTCAAAACAGGAATCACAAGATGAAGAGGCGCTCCCAGAAGAAGGAAGGGGTGGACAGACACCTGGAGTGGGCTCACAATTGGTAAGTTTTTGGCATCAAACGCAGAAACACAACATCACACTACACACAACACATAGAAAACAATGTTCTGCAGACCACACACAGCAAACAAATGCCTACATCCAAAGACATAACATTTTTTGTTTTCTTCTCTAGTCTTCCCAATCTGGTGCTCAGCCAAGAGGTCCTCGCAGTGCCTCCCAGGGTCGTCGGCGACAGCAACGCGGCGGTCACCAGCGTGTAAGTATAAATATTTTTGCTTTGGTTTTTTTGCACTTTTTATTTCATTTCTTTTGTGGAGGCTAATTATGTTATTTTTGTCTTTTTCTTTAACAGCCTTCACAGCGTGCTCCCGACTCTGACGGTGAGGATGGAGGAATCGATGTGGACCACCTCATCGATCTCGTCAGAGAAAGGGAGCCGCTCTGGAATATGGCTGACCGCCGCCACGCTGACCTGATCGTTACCCGACGACTCTGGGAGGAAATCTGTTCGCTCCTTGTGGACCGCTGGGAGGACCTCGATGCTCGGGCCCAGATTAAAGAGCGTAAGTATATACAGTACCGGTTGCTTGATGTAAACCAGTGTTTCCCGAACAACAGTCCTCGTGGTCCCCACGGATCATGTGTTCAGGATTTCTATTTACTATGGAAATCCTGAAAACATGACCCCTGGGGACCATGAGGACTGGAGTTTGGGAAACACTGATGTTGTATACTAACCACTCCTTTCTCGTTTCAGGGGACAGAATTGTGAAGCGGTGGCGGTCTGTGAGGGATCGTTTCAAGAAGGAGTTCAATAAAGAGATGCGGGCCCCGAGTGGATCTGGAGGACGCAGGAGCAAGTACAAGTACGCACAAGCCCTGTCGTTCCTCCGGGATACAATGGTCACCAGAAGGTAAATATTACACACCACATGTGAAAAAAAAATGTTTAGATGTAACAATTTTTTTTCAGCCAGGGCCATGCCATGTCACTTTTTTAATTGTTTTTTTTTCTCTTTATTCCACAGCATGGTGAGCAGCACTCGGGAGCCTGCACGGTTGGACCCTTCTGAGGCGATCCCTGAGGAGACCGGCACCGAGGGACACTTCGACCGCCCCGGTACATCTGCACCTTCACAGCCTTCCCACACATTTGACCCCTCTGTCCCATCCACCAGCACAGGAGCATCGTGGCCGCCTACATTACATGAAGCTGCTGGTGAGATCGCTTTCCCTTTACCCCACCCTTCTGCCCCTGCCACCTCTAGTACACCTGCGGGTACTGGGCGTCAGCGGCAGAGGGGTCAGGAAAAGACTTATGCGCCAGAGTTTTTGCATCTGAATGCATCTTTCCAGAACTGTCTAAAAGTCTTGTCAGAGCAAATCTCCGCAGGCTTTCAGCAGATCAACTCCAGCATTCTGGAGGTGAAGACACTTCTGCAAACCATGCATTCAGAAGCAAGATCTTCGCCAAACCACACCTTTTTCAGGTCTTTTGTGGAGCGCATGGAAACGCTATCTCCTACCCAGCAGATGCATGTAATGCATTCATGCCACGGTGCTCTCCAGCACGTTACCTCCCAACCTCCTCTTCCCACCCCAGTAGTTCCTCCACCTGCACCCCCTCCAGCCACTTTCCATCCTCCCCCTCCTATTACATACCATCCACCTCCCCAGTACCAGCAACCTCCCCAGTACCAGCAACCTCCCCAGTACCAGCAACCTCCCCAGTACCAGCAACCTCCCCAGTAGCAGACATCTCCCCACTTCCAGCAACCTGCCCCATACCAAACTCCTTCCCCATACAACTTGCCATCAACATCATCTGCTCCTACAGTCCCTGCCCAACCCTCCACTCCACCGCCCACCACCTCTTCTGCCTCCCACATGTCCACCCTTTCTGTAGCTTTTTCCACACCTTCACCTCTAACTGTTCCTTCCCCACCACGATCCCAGTCCTCTCCACACTCCCAGTGTCGAAGTGTCCCGCAGCCCCTCCAGCAGTATTTCCACCCCACACTACACAGATTTATAATATGTGTGTATTTTAATAAAAGTGTCCAGTTTTATGGTTTCAAAGCTTTATTAAAAAAGTTTATTAAAATTTAAAAACAGTTTACTAAAAAAAACATTTTTCAATAAAAGTTAAATTATTTTACACTGGTTGTCTGTCATTTCTTTCTGCGGCCAAAAAGGTTAAATACAGGGTATTTAAAAGGTAAAATGGTATTCAAAACTAGGTATATAACTGTGGGTAAATTTTAGCTTTTTGCCACAGTTGTGTTTCTGGTTGTGTTTGAAGCAAAGTATTTCACCTAAAAAGTTGTGTTTATTGTTGGTGATTTCCTAACAATGTACACAACTTTTGTTAAAAGGTGAAATACTTTGCATAAAACACAACCAGGTACACACCTGTGGCCTAAAGCTAAAAATAGTAAGACCATGACAAGATAGCCAACTTTGGTTGGCAAAGGTATATACTGTTGGTACAGAAGGTACACAATTTTGGTTAAGGGCACAAATCTTTCACACTCTGTCATCCTGCCAGTGTACTCTGCCTTGAGGTGACATAAAGTATAGTGCAAAATTGTCCCTCATTACTGAAACCGTCACAGAACTTCTAGTGGTAATGTCATGGTAATCTTGCAAGGTGGTTTCTTCAGAGGTGTCCTCAATGGAAATGGGTTCCTTGCAGATAACAAAATTGTGGAGTACCACGCAAGCTTTGATCACCTCGTCCACAGTTTCTGTCTTGAGGTTGATCGCAGTCAATAGGACCCGCCATTTGGCTGTCAGAATACCAAAGGTACATTCAACCATTCTTCTTGCTCTTGTGAGGCGGTAATTAAAAATGCGTTTTGTTCTTGACAATCCTCTGCTACCGTACGGTTTCAAAAGGTGTTCTGACAGCTGGAAGGCTTCATCCCCTACACAGACAAATGGCATAGGTGGACCAGATGTTTGCGGCAGCGGTCTAGGGGGTGGGAACTGGAAGGTGTTTCCATACAGTTTACGCCCCATGGCAGACAGTTTGAAAACTTGAGAGTCATTGGAGCGGCCATAGGCCCCAATATCAACAGCAATAAATTTGTATTCCGCGTCAGCGATGGCCATGAGGACAATTGAAAAATATTTCTTGTAATTGAAATATTCCGATCCCGATCCGGCTGGCTTTACAATGCGGATATGTTTCCCGTCCACAGCGCCCAAGCAGTTGGGAAACTGACATATCTGTTGAAAGTTTTCTGAAATTTCAATCCACCTCTCTGTTGTGGGCTCTGGTAAAAACTCTTCAGCTAAGGAGTCCCACAGTGCACGGCATGTGTACTTCACTATTCCAGATATGGTGGAAATCCCGAGTCTGTACTGGAAATGCAGTGACGAAAGGGATTCTCCAGTTGCAAGAAATCTGTGGGGAATTAAAAAACAATCAATTAGTTTTAAATCACAGCATTACATACCAAAACTCAGCTATAACACTTGGAGATACAAACTACCACCAACAAGATTGCAGTGAAAGTGTGCTCTGATGCGAGCATATCCAATAAATGTGGCTTACCTTAAAGTCACCATCAGACGCTCTGCGGGTGAAACAGAGAAGCGGCAATAGGTGTCTGCTTTTCTTATGAGGTGTGCAATGCGCTCCACCAAGTAATCAAAATTCTCCATTTTCATCCGAACATATCCAAAAAATTTATCCGGGTTTCGTCGAAGGTCCATGCAGAGTGTAGAATAGACCCCACGCGTCATTCTCTTGGCTGTGATGGGGTGGATCCACAAACGTCATCTACGATGCCTGATGCGCTGCTGTCTCGCTCTCTCCTTCTCCAGAACAATCACCCTCAAACGATTCGCCTCCGCTGTAAAATCCGCCAAATTCTTCAAAATATTTCCAATGACAACATCCATCTTCGCCAGTAACTTGCTCTTCTCTCCAACCTGCACTTTCTCCTCTACAACCTGTCAAAGAAGGGCTGTAGGAACACGCTATATATAGTTTTCCAGTAGCCAATCCCGTTCGGAAGGCCACAAGGGGTGTTTTTAAAAACCGGATCCGGCGTAATCCGTCGAAAAACGGATCGAAAAACGGATGAACGGGATGAGACGGATCCGATTTTGTCTGTCAAGAACAAGACGGATCCGGCAGAAAAACGGATCCGTCACATCCGGTTTTATGAAATATTTGCCGGATCCGGCGCTCCGGCACGACGCCGGATCGCGCCTGACGCCGAAAACATGATGTGTGAAAGTAGCCTAAGGTGGGTGATATGGTTTGGTTATCATCAAAAAATATCGCTATGAAGGTAGCTTCTCCTATGTTTAAGCCTAGATTTATTGGGCCTTACAAGATTTTGGAGATCATTAATCAGGTCTCTTTTCGGTTGGCTCTTCCTGTCACATTTAAAATGCATAATGTGTTTCATAAGTCCTTGTTGAAGAGGTTTGTTGAACCAGTAGTTCCTGGGGTGGCACCTCCGGACCCTGTATTGGTTGAAGGTAACATGGAATATGAGGTAGAGAAGATACTGGATTCCCGTCTGGCTAGACGGAGACTCCAGTATTTGGTTAAGTGGAAGGGTTATGGTCAGGAGGATAATTCCTGGGTCTCTGCCTCTGATATTCATGCCAAAAGATTGGTGTGTGCCTTTCATCGGGCTCACCCTGATCGCCCTGGTGGCGTGGATGAGGGTTCGGTGACCCCTCCTCAAGGGGGAGGTACTGTTATGAGTTCATTTTCCCCTTCACCATTGAGGTCTGATGAACTCCCTCTTCTGGTGAAGGAAGGTAGTGAGGCTGATTACCACGCACCTGAGCTGGGAGAGGATGACTGGGCGACAGGGATCTCTGACTGGATATAAGGCAGCCGACGCCCTTCCTCCTCGCTGGTGATTTCTCTGTTGAATTCTAGACCAGTCTGATTCCTGCTCCTCAAAAGCTAAGTTTTCTGCTTTGCCTTTTTGCATTTGTGTTTTGGTTTTAGTTTGCCTTGCTTTTCTGGATTCTGCCATTCCCTGCTGGGGTGAGCTGAATTCCTTTTTTGTCGGTTGCTCTGTCTTCAGAAAATACCTGAGTACTGACATAGTCTTTTTGAAGCCTAGCGTCTTCAGGGCCTTTTTCCCTGTCAGTCTGTTGGCTCTTATTTTCATAGTGTTTTTCGCGGATTGCAGACAACAGCTTTCCTATCCTGTCCTGTCTAGTTAGCTTGGGCCCCATCATTTGCTCAGTCTATCTTTCTATCTGTGTTAGTGTTTTTTCTTCTTGCTTCACCGTCATTATATGTTGGGGGCTGCCTATTGCTTTGGGGTCTGCTCTGGGGCAGTTTAGATTTCCCTTTCTGTCTTTAGGCTAGGCAGTTCTCTGGCTGTGATCTAGGGGTCTAGGGCTTCGTAGGAACCCCCCACAGCTACTGCTAGTTGTTGTTGATAGGTTCAGGGGTCTGCAATCCGATAGCTGCCAACTTCTCTGGTTTTCTGGCATTTCTGATTTTGCCTCCTACGGTGACTCATTCATAACAGGTCGCCATTTTCTGTGTGGCTGTTCCTGACATGATGGGGTCCACATAGATCACTAGACATGTGTACAGCATTTGGGACTTCATAGTGCAGTAACTAGCCACACATATTTTCTCTATTTTCTCTTTTCCACATAAAGAGATACCTTTATTTGGGCAACACATAATAAAGTATACTATTAATTTGATGATTAACTCTGCCATTTTTAGGTGCATGAGAAGCCTTAGCACATGCATACATACATGCCCTCGTTTATACAAGTTTGACTTGGCTATCCTTGTAGACATTTAGATTTGACTATGTCCTTCTGCAGCTGTTCCTAACTCTATGGAACTTATACACATATTCCTATGCACTTTAGTGGGGGTCTTTTTCCCTCCCCATTGTTGCATATCATCTTCAACTGCTGTAGTATGACAGTGTTGAGTCATAATATTTGGGCAACGTGCAATAATTGATGTATAATCTATAATACAAAAATTCAATTTACTATCCATATATGCATTGTTTGCTCGTATGTATTGGATTAACAAGACAGCTTTTGACCTACTCACACCACAGTAGGATTGTCTACTTGGATCTTTTTGACTATCAGTTAGTGCTGACCTGTTTTTCTTATAGTTCTGGGATACCTATTTATTAGATGCCTCACCCAAGTACATTTTAAATTTGCCGTGTTTTCTTCATGTGCCTTCTTTTTGATAAAATAAAAAATTGACTCTTCAAATAGTTTTGGACTCCATTGTTTCTCCTGTTTTTTATTAGACTGTGGCTTGTGCAGAATGTTAGTGCAAGATGATGGGAGTGATCCTCCACATGGCTGAGCAATGAAGCTGGACACAAATGCTTTAGCCACAGAATCAACTAAGAGAAAGCGAGGCAGGAGAGAAAAAAAAAATCAGGGAAAAGGTAAGGTAATGCTTTTATATATACATGCTGGATATATAAAAGCTATTTTGGGCCAGATATAATGTGACGTCCGTCTGGTGCGAGTCTGAGCTGCAAGTAAGACAGGACCCCGAGAAACCCCAGGACCCTTTACACCTATACAGGGATCTGGAATTACAGCGGAGCCCAAGTGGTAGCTGCCTATGAGAGCAGCGGATTTGAGCAGGACGGTCGCCAGGAAAGAATTAATAAACGGGACCAAAAGCGTAGTGAGGAGTCCAAGTCAAAACCGGGAGGGCAGCAGAGGTACAAAATTGGCAGGATGAAGAAGGGTCAAAAATCCAGGCCAAGGTCAGAGTCAAAAACTGGGAGAGCAGCAGAGGTACAAAATCGGCAGGCTGTAGAAGGATCAGAAATCCAGGCTAAGGTCAGAATCGCAATAGCAATATAAACACTAGCACACTGGGGAAACCAAGACTATATATGGCAGCCTGCAGGACAGAGTCCAAAGTATTTGAAGGATATGGCTATCCCTCACAGGCTCACAGCCTGATGACCTAATCTGGAACACCCCCAAAACCAGGCCAGATGGCGATGCACCAACCCCATCACCTCTGACAGAAGAGCGAAGCCTGCGCCCACCAGACGCCTGTGCAGGGGCCCTTTCTCTGTCACCACTATCACCCACAGGAAAGACACGGCGATGCCCAATGAAAGAGGCATGCGTCAAAGGAGCAGGACCACGAGGACATAGCCCTCCTATCGCCGGCACCACCAGTCGAAGGAGTCCGGCGCCTCCCAGCGGCCGAGGCAGGAACAGCAGCCCCCGAGTCCGGTGACGTGACAGTCCAGCACCTCCCAGTGGCCGAGGTAGAAACACCAGCCCCGAGTCCGACGGCGACGTGACAGTCTGGCGCCTCCCAGTGGCCGAGGCAGGAACACCAGCCCCGAGTCCGACGGCGACGTGACAGTCTGGCGCCTCCCAGTGGCTGAGGCAGGAACACCAGCCCCTGAGTCCGATGGTGACGTGACAAGTGTCCAGAAGCTGGAGACGCTACCAGGAGACAGGTCAGTACACGAGGAGACGTGGAGGGGCCATAGGAGAGCAGCAACCCAGCAACAGGACCGCTACCTCTGCCTTTGTGCAAGGAGGAAAAGGAGGAGCACTGCCAGAGCCCTGCAAAATTACCTCCAGCAGGCCACAAATGTACATGTGCCTGCACAAACTGTTAGAAAGCGACTCCATGAGGATGGTCTGAGTGCCCGATGTCCACAGATGGGGGTTGTGCTCACAGCCCAACAACGTGCAGGAAGTTTGGCATTTGCCACAAAACATCAGGTTTGGCAAATTCGCCACTGGCGCCCTGTGCTCTTCACAGATGAAAGCAGGTTCACACTGAGCACATGTGACAGACGTGACAGAGTCTGGAGACGCTGTGGAGAGCGATCTGCTGCCTGCAACATCCTTTAGCATGATCGGTTTGGCAGTGGGTCAATAATGGTGTGGGGTGGCATCTCTTTGGAGCGCCGCACAGCCCTCCATGTGCTCACCAGAGGTAGCTTGACTGCATTAGGTACCGAGATGAGATCCTCAGACCCCATGTGAGACCATACGCTGGTGTGGTTGGTCCTGGGTTCCTCCTAATACAGGACAATGCCAGACCTCTTTTGGCTGTAGAGTGTCAGCAGTTCCTGCAAGATGAAGGCATTGAAGCTATGGACTGAACCGCCCATTCCCCAGACCTTAATTCGATTGAGCACATCCGGGACATCATGTCTCGCTCCATCCACCGTCACATTGCACCAGACTTCCAGGAGTTGGCGGATGCTTTAGTCCAAGTCTTGGAAGAGTTCCCTCAGGAGAACATCTGCCGCCTCATCAGGACCATGTCCAGGCATTATAGGGAGGTCATACAGGCACGTGGAGAGGCCACACACACTATTGAGCATTATTTCCTTCTCTTGAGGCATTTCCACTGAAGTTGGATCAATCTGTAATTTGATTTTCCACTTTGATTTTGAGTATCATTCCAAATCCAGACCTCCATGGGACATTAATTTGTATTTACATTGATCATTTTTATGACTTATTGTTCTCAACGCATTCCACTATGTAATGAATAAAGATTTGCAACTGGAATATTTAATTCAGTAACATCTAGGATGTGGTATTTTAGTGTTCCCTTTATTTCTTGAGCCGTATATATATATATATATATATATATATACACACATACACACACATACATACATTATATATATATATACTAGCTGAAGAGCCCGGCGCTGCCCGGGCATAGTAACTAACTGTGGTTAGTTATAACAAATTATAATTATCCTCCATCCCATAGTCCCGTGCCCATATACCCATCATCCATGTCCACCATCCCATATGCCCATGCCCATATACCCATCATACATATCCTCCATCCCATAGTTGAGTGCCCATATACCCATCACACATCCTCCATCCCATAGTCCCATGCCCATATACCCATCATACATATTCTCCATCCCATAGTCCCATGCCCATATACCCATCATACATATTCGCCATCCCATAGTCGAGTGCCCATATACCCATCACACATCCTTCATCTCATAGTCCCATGCCCATATACCCATCATACATATCCTCCATCCCATAGTCCCGTGCCCATATACCCATCATATATATCCGCCATCCCATAGTCCCGTGCCCATATACCCATCATACATATCCTCCATCCCATAGTCCAGTGCCCATATACCCATCACACCTCCTCCATCCCATAGTCCCATGCCCATATACCCGTCATACATATCCTCCATCCCATAGTTCAGTGCCCATATTCCCATCACACATCCTCCATCCCATAGTCAACCATTATGACATCATAATGAGCGGCGGGGCTTGCAACCTATGATGACATCAGCGTCGCCATGGCAACCATTATGACATCATAATGAGGGGCGGGGCTTGATACACACACACACGTTTTCCCCCATTATGTAGATAGGGGCAAAATTGTTTGGTGAATTGGAATGCGCGGGGTTAAAATTTCGCCTCACAACATAGCTTAGGACACTCTCGTGGTCCAGACGTGTGACTGAGCCAAATTTTGTGGCTGTAGCTGCGACGGTGCGGATGCCAATCCTGGACATACACCCACACACACACACATACATACATACACACATTGATCTTTATATATTAGATATATATATATATATTCAAAATAAAAGAGAGAGGCCAGCGCTGCCTATGGTCAGAACGCGATACATAAAGTACATATGCACATATTGATTTCTAACTGTATTTCAAAATGACAAAATGAGACATTTAGCAAACCATTGATCAATTCTTTGAGCCACCTCGCCACGCCAAGGCATTCTCACATAGGGCAGTCCTACTCTATGTTTTTTTATATTCGCTGTGCCATTACGGCCTCCTAAATGTATTAAAAGCAAGACCACATTAAATGTAAACTGTACCTGAAGCATTTCTGAATCACTCCGATGGCGCCAGAAAGGGCGAGCGCAGATAAAGGTTGACCAGGTCCGGACATAGACATTTCAAGTCCAACCTCCAAACTGCCTTACTAGCAACCACAGATGAAGGGTGAAACAGGCCCAGACACAGGTGCACAATCAAACAGAGCCTGGGGCAGGGCAGAGCTGCTGTATATGTGTACAGCAGCCTAGATCAATCACAATGAATACAGAAAGAATGGCATGCATAATCCAGTGCGCACGGCAACAGTGGTGGTCAGCCACAACCAATATCAAAATAAAAAGAGTGAAGCCATCCCTGCCTATGGCACTGCTGCCGGCACTCCGAAGCGGAGTGTGCGGCTGCATAGAAATACATGCAGCCGCACGCTCTGCTCCCAAGTGCCAGCCGCAGTGTCAGTTATTAAGATTCGAGACTTGTCTGAGTTTCTTGCATGTGTGATCCGGCCTTACAGACATATATGCATAACAGTTAGTCAAAGGGAGTGGCAAGACAAGTTAATTAGTTCAAATTAACTAATCAGAGCCCTGATTACATTTGCCTTGGACATCTGGGAGGAAGTAAAATACCGGACATATAAAAACAATACATCATTAAAACATATAAGTCCAGATAAGCAGGAAACGTTACACTGAGTATTGCTGGTCACATAGTATAAACACTATACCTCTAACAGACTTGTATAGAAAGAGACTATTCAAAGAGCATCTCTATATATAAAAGTGAATGTATGTATGTGTGTGTGTGTGTGTGTGTGTGTGTGTGTGTGTGTGTGTGTGTATCACCCACCAATCACGAAGCATCTTTCATTTTACCAGAGCTGTTCAAAAGAAGCTTAGCTGTGATTGGTTGCTATGAGCAACAGTTTTCCTTGCAACCAATCACTAAGCATCTCTCATTTTACCAGAGCTGGTTAAAATTAGCTGAGCTGTGATTGGTTGCTATGAGCAAGTTTTCCCACTTGACAACACCTCAGCAGACACTGACATGGTGGGAGAAATCTAGCATCTTTGGGAACATAAGCTCCCAGTCATTGTCTGCCCCCCTGAAAGGAGCAGAGAGCACATGACAGAAATGAATCCCCCCCCTCCCTGCCCATATCCCCATCACAAATCCTCCATCCCATAGGCACATCTTCCCTCTTAAAGGGATCATTGGTATGGAAGTCAGAGCAAATCCATCCAGCGCTTTGGTTTTGACCCCAGGCCTCTCTTAAAGGGATCCCTGGTATTGAAGTTAGGACCGTTCCACTCAGCTCTGTGGTTCTGACCCCAGGGTCTCTTAAAGGGATCATTGGCATAAAAGTTAGGTCAAATCCACTCTGCACTTTGGTACTGACCCCAGACCTTTATTAAAGAGACCTCCGGTATGGAAGTCAGGGCAAATCCATCCAGCACTTTGGTTCTGACCACAGGCCTCTCTTAAAGGGATCCCTGGTATGGAAGTTAGGATTGTTCCACTCAGCTCTGAGGTTCTGACCCCTGGGTCTCTTAAAGGGATCATTGGTATGGAAGTTAGGGCAAATCCACTCTGCGCTTTGGTACTGACCCTAGGCCTTTCTTAAAGGGATCTCCGGTATGGAAGTTAAGGTAAATCCCTCAGCGCTCTGATTCTCACCCCAAGCTTCTATTAAAGGGATCATTGGTATGGAAGTCAGGACAAATCCACTCAGCGCTCTGGTTCTGACCCCAGGCCTCTCTTAAAGGGATCCCCGGTATGGAAGTTAGGACCGTTCCACTCAGCGCTCTGGTTCTGAACCCAGGCTCACAGGATGATGTGGGATATTAGGGGTAGTAGTCCGGTGACTCTGGCTGATGGGATGATGTGGGATATTAGGGGTAGTAGTCCGGTGGCTCTGGCTGACGGAATGACGTGGGCTATTAGTGGTAGTAGTCCGGTAGCTTTGGCTGATGGGATGATGTGGGATATTAGGGGGAGTAGTCTGGTGGCTCTTGCTGACGGGTAGATGTGGGATATTAGTGGTAGTTGTCTGGTGGCCCTGGCTGACGGGATGATGTGGGATATTAGGGATAGTAGTCTGGTGGCTCTGACGGGATGATGTGGAATATTAGGGGAAGTAGTCCGGTGGCTCTTGCTGACGGGACGATGTGGGATATTAGAGGTAGTAGTTCGGTGGCTCTGGCTGATGGGATGATGTGGGATATTAGGGGTAGTAGTCTGGTGGCTCTGGCTGACGGGATGATGTGGGATATTAGGGGTTGTAGTCCGGTGGCTCTGGATGACTAGAAGCAATGGGATGAAACTGAATGGGAGGAGACACAGATTAGACATTAGAAAAAACTTTTTGACAGTTAGAGTGATCAATGAGTGGAACAGGCTGCCACGAGAAGTGGTGAGTTCTCCTTCAATGGAAGTCTTCAAACAGAGGCTGGACAGACATCTGACTGGGATGATTTAGCGAATCCTGCTTTGAGCAGGGGGTTGGACCAGATGGCCCAGGAGGTCCCTTCCAACTCTACGATTCTATGAAATTATTATAAAAATTTTTGGGGAAAATGGGGGTGCGTCTTATAATGCGGATATACCTTACCCAGTAGCGTTGCTGCAGACCGCAGGCTGGATGTGGGGGGGGTCTGATGCTGCTGCCGGCGCCCGCCACGGGGGTGTCTTGTGCTGCGGGGATGATGGGCGGTGGAGTCCCGGCAGTTCCATGGGTTTCCTGTGTGGTGAAGTCTGGGAAAATGGCCGCCAGGGGCGGCACAGGCGCAGATGGAGATCTCGGCACCGAGATCTCAGCATTGAAATCTCATCTCCCCCCGCAGCGCCGGAAACCTCCGTGGCACCGCCAGACACCCCCGTGGCACCGGAGACACCCGCAGCTAATGCCACAGCATGTACCTAGAACAAAGTGCATTTTTCTATTTGGAAGACCCAGTAGGTGTTTTTTTTTACTATTCGACATGGACAGGTTACCAATTTCAGTGAGAACTGTGGTGACTCTTTGGAGTAATAGTTGCCTGGATTCCTTCACAGACTGCAGCTGACAACAGGGGGCAGCCTCTGGGCACATGTATCACTGTAAATAAGTTTTAGGCAGGTGTTGGAAAAAAACTGTTAAGTAATAGTGTTTGTTACTGGGAAGCCGCAGCGGTGCACCACACATTGGAACACCCCTCATCCCAGCCTGCGGCCTGCAGCATCACCCCACTTCTGCCTCCTCCAGCACCGACCCTGGGACCCCGCTTCACCACAGCCACCATTCCCAATAAGACGCATGGATTATAAGATGCACCACCATTTTATTAAAAAAAATCCTATTTTTTTCCTCAAAATTTGTGGTGCGTCTTATTATCCGAAGCTTTTTATAATCCGAAAAATACGGTATATTACTTATTCCCAGATGTCCAAGGAGAATGTAGTCAGGGCTGTGACTAATTAATTTAAACTAATTAACTTGTCTTACCACTCCCTTTGACTTCCTGGTATGCATATATGTCAGTCTGTTACTCTAAGATGTAATCCATGATTAAGACCGTGTAGGTTGAAACGCATAGGATTCTTTCCCTGCACTGGGATTGCTCACTTCTGCACGTCTGTGCTTTTTAACATGATGGCTAAATAAACGTCAAATTTTAAGAACCATATCTATTGTGGTCGCTGGAGACAACTCTTTTTGTACTTTGGATTTCCTCACTGCTGGGACCAGGGCGGATCCATGCGCCGATGACCAGCCAAGGAACTAGGACATAATGGGGTGAGCTAAACATTTTTCTTTTTACATATTGTATTGGGCATGACAGGGAATGTAGTTTTACCTGTCTGTCTTTATTTCCAATTTGTCCCTCCTGCATATTTTTGCCAATCAAAAACTTCTAATTGTAAGATCGCCTCCTGAGGAAGTTACAATATGAAACGTGCATTGGGGCGGAAGGATAACCACCATTAACACCTGGTCTTACCAGAAGGACCATCCCTGAGGAAGGAAACTGGAGTTTCCGAAAGGCGTTGGAAATTAGACCTCTCTGCGACTCGTTCCAGTGTCAGTCACGCAGACATCACGTGACCCATCGCGTCACACAGGTCCTTCACCAGCTACATGCAGCCAGCACGCAGCACCTGAACAGAGTGACTGGATCTTCATCTACTGTTGGAGGAGTCGCACAGAGCAGCTGTCACCGGCCGGGACAGCTCCTCCACACTGAATGGTCTACCTACCCAACAGCCTCGTAACGGCACAACATCTTCTCCATAAAAGCATTCAAGCTACAATCAGGACATTCAGCACCGGGACAGTGCATCCACCTTTGGACGGTAACAGACTTAATGTCTCATTGTTACTAACATTTAGAGATCTAACAGCAGGGCGTCTCTGCTATAATTTACTCATATGTACAATTGTGGTCTTATGATTAACACTGTTTGTACAGGGGTTGGACAAAATAATGGAAACACCTAACGTTTTGGCATCATAATCTTCGAACATGTTATAAACATACAAACCGTGACATATGATAATGTTTTGTAGTTGATTATTTGTGTTATGTGATATGTGTATGTAAATTAACTGTTTGTTTTGCAGAATTGTAAGAACATTGATGAGAACCTGATACCAATGGCAGACCTCTCGGATTTTCAAGGAGGCCAAATTGTTGGTGCTCGTATGGCAGGCGCTAGTGTAACAGAAAGTGCCCTAATGCTTGGAGTGTCAAGAGGTACTGTCTCCAAAGTAATGACTGCGTTTGAAAGAAAAGGAAAAACGTCCACAGCAAAGCACAGGTCCGGCCGAAAGTCGAAGTTGACTGAGAGAGACCGTCAGACTCTAAAGCGAATTGTGAGAGCGAATCGCAAGACCACGGCTCCGAAAATCACTGCTGAGCTCAATGAACACCTACAGAACCCAGTTTCCACGAAAACTGCTCGTCGGGAGCTGCACAAATCTGGATTCCACAGAAGAGCTGCAATTAGAAAACCGCTGCTCTCAATGACAAATGTTTCCAAGCGTTTAGAGTGGTGTAGAAACCTCCAGAATTGGTCCCTCGAACAGTGGAAACATGTGATATTCTCAGACGAATCATCGTTTACCCTATTTCCGACCTCCGGCCGAGTGTACGTTTGGAGATAGCCGAAAGAAGCATTCCATCCAGACTGCCTTGTCCCAACCGTAAAACATGGCGGAGGTTCTGTGATGATCTAGGGTGCTACTTCGTGGAGATCCACCGGGCCAATGATATCCCTTCATGGAAGAATTAACAGCCGAGATTATTTTGGGCGACCAAGTGAATCCTATGGTTCAAGCACTGTTCCCGGAGGGGAACGCCATCTTTCAGGATGATAATGCACCAATTCATACAGCTAGAATCGTTAAAGCAGGAACATCAGGAACATTCTAATGAAGTTGAGCATCTCGTCTGGCCCCGACAATCCCCAGACCTCAACATTATTGAGCATTTATGGTCGATTTTAGAGATTCAAGTTAGATGTCGATTTCTGCCGCCATCGTCGCTCAAAGAACTGGAGGGTGTTTTAACAGAAGAATGGGTTAAAATTCCTTTGGAAACAATTCATATCTTGTATGAATCCATACCTGAGAGAATTGAGGCTGTACTCGCCGCAAAAGGTGGACCTACACCATATTAAACCAACTTTTGTTGATGTTTCCAGGTGTTTTCATTATTTTGGCCAACCCTGTATATATATATATATACACTGTATATATATCTGCTTACTATTATAACACACCATCATTGGTGGCCATATCTTTCAATACATTCTGCACTTATATAAAACATTTCTTACTCCCAAAAAGAAAGGCTTTACCAGCGCGAATATACTCTATAGATCTATATTTTTCTGACAACAGTATGGTTATTGTCTTAGTCACAGCAGAAAAATCCTCTATCTGATCCTGCTTATCCCTACTGATTGATTGGATTCTTGCACCCCTAGCGGGTCTTGCTTACCTAAATACATGAACAGTAAGCTACACAAGCTCAGAATGATGATATATCTCACTGTACTTGCATGACACTCGCATGACACTCATATGACACTCGTCCTGATTTTCAGTAACAGCATCGGACTGATTTTATTTACGCTGATGAGCGTGAGCCCTTTAAGAGACAATGTGGCCTCACAGTTATGGATTTTGGTGTACAATCCTTCATATACTTGCCTCAAATCCCCAACATAGTGTGTGGACCAAGATAGTCGGACTCTGGTACGTCCAATCATATGGATAAAATTAGTCGAGCTTAGGATATTTTCAGCAGTTTCAAATGCAGAATTTCCACGACCCAAAATGAGAACACTTTGTCCTGTGAAATTAGAAGGGTCTATTGAAACGGTTTCATAGCCCTCCGCATACTCTTCTCCAGAAAACTTTACTTTATTGGCTAAAGCCAATCCAGTCGCCACTAGAAGAACACTGAAATAGAGGAAAATATTAAAGTTGCATTAACACATTTGGAGTATATAATCCTTAAAGGGAACCTGTCTTGTCCAAAAATGCTATTTACCTGAAAATATAGGATTAACAGTGACAGGGAGAAAATTACTTTATATACTACTTGTGGCCACTCGGTTCAAGTCATATGGGTGGTGCAGGGAGCACTCATCTGTACAAAGAGTGTGCTGTAATCACTCTGCAACACTGATCGACAGCCTGCTCTGCACCACCTCTAAGACTGAATGTCAGTGTGTTGTGAGTTCATTCTCCCCTTCACCTTTGATGTCTGATGAACTCCCTCTGCTGGTGAAGAGAGGTAGTGAAATTGATTGGGATGGGAAGAACCTGTCATCTGAACAGGCGGAGTAATCTGAACAGGCGGAGTGTGATTGGACATCTGGAATTTCTGACTGGATATAAGGCCGACGCCCTGCAGGGCTGCTGGTGATCCTTTCTGCTCTGAGCTCTTGTATCCAGCTTAGTTCCTGTCTACTAAAAGCTAAGTTTTTGCCCTGCTATTATTCCATGAGATTTTGTCTGGTTTCCTTAGTGTTTGTATTCAGCCAGTCCTGGTTGGGACTGGCTGAATTCCATTTTTGTCTCTGATCAGTTGATCTCTTTGCTCTGTTTTCAGAATATACCTGAGTGCTGATATAGTGATTTTGAAGTCTAGCGACTTCAGGGCCTTTTCCCCTATCAGACGGTTGGGACATTTTTGGTAGGGTTTTTTGCGGATTGCAGCCAGCATCTTTCCTGTCCTGTCTAGTTAGTTGGGCCCCATCGTTTGCTCAGCCTGTCTTTCTGTCTGTGTTTGTATCTGTTTTTCACCGACAATAGATGTTGGGGGCTGTCTATTGCTTTGGGGTCTGCTCTGGGGCAGTTTAGATTTCCCCTTTCCTTCTTTAGGCTTATGTAGTTCTCTGGCTGTGACGAGGGGTCTAGGGCACCGTAGGAACCCCCCACGGCTACTGTTAGTTGAGGTGTATAGGATCAGGGGTCTGCAATCCGATAGCTACCAACCTCTCCGGTTTTCTGGACTTAGCTTGTATTTTTGTTTTCTCCTCCGGTGACTCATTCATAACACAGTGGCTAGAGGTAGGATACAAATACATTTTCTCCCTGTAGCCACTGCTCCAGTAAAGCAGTTTAAGGCTATGTGCACACGTTGCGGATTTTGATGTGGATCCGAAGCGTTTTTGGACGCGCGGAATTGCATCAAATCCGCAGTGTAGTGCACAACCAATGGGAAATCCAGAACTGGTGTGCACATGCTGCGGAAAACTCCCTGCAGATGGGCAGTGTTTTATTTTCCGCAGCATGTCAATTCTGTTTGCAGATCTGCAGCGTTTCTGCACCCATTAACTTCCATTGAGTCAGTCAAATCAATAGCAAAACCGCAGGTGCAGTTGCGGTTTTGCTGAGCATGTGCGTGCGAAAAACGCTGCAGATAGGGAGGAGGAAGAGTGTGTGGGCAGGGACTGTGTGGGCAGAGATGTCCGTGTGTCTGTGGATGTCTGTGTGTATCTGTGTCTGTGCGCGCGTCTGCGGGTGTGTGCGCGGCTGTGTGTGTGCGGCTACTGTGTTGAATAGTAAAAAAAAACACATATACACATACAGGACACATACTCACCAAACAGCTAATCCCCTACACCCTCGATCGCCTGCAAAAAAATAAAATAAACGAACAGTATACTCCCTGTTCCAATGTAATCCATTTAATAACTAATGTCCCACGACGATTTCCCACATTGGCAGATGTGGCCATTCTACAGGGTTCTGGTGATACAATGACCGGAGGTAATCCTCCAGCAGTGTATCACTCCGCCATCTAGAGGTCACGGGAGTTCTTGCTGTCACTGAATTTAACCCCTTAACGTCCATTGACGTGTATAGCCGGTCATGGCCGGGTGAAATGTTCACCATGTTCACATGGTCTCAGAAGCTTTCTGCATAGCTATAATACATTGCAAAGCTAGAGAATTGCAATGTATTATACCTGCAATCAAAGTGAAAAAGTGAAAGTCCCATAAAGGGAGAAGGTAAAAAAACAAAACATTTTTTAAAAAAATATGTAAACATTTTTTTCAAAAATTCTAAAAATAGAAAAATTCCCCTAAAAATACACATTTTTCATGTAAAAAATAAAATAAAAAAAATACACATTTGGTATCGCCGCATCCATAAAATTCCCATCTATAAAAGTGTCACCCTAGTTAACCTCCTCAGTGAACGCCGTGAAAAAACAAAACACAAAAAAGTAGCAAATTATACTTTTCCAAGCAGTATCATCATACCGCTTGGAAAAAGTGGAAAAAAAGATTAAAAAATGAATAGTAATAAATATAGTATCACTGAAAGCGCCATCTTGTCCCGCATAAGACGAGCCACCATACAGCTCCATCAGCGGAAAAATAAAAAAGTTATAGCTCTCAGAATAAAGTGATGCAAAAATTATTATTTTTTCTATAAAAGCTTTTATTGTGCAAAAAACACCAAAACATAAAAAAAGATATAAATGAGGTAATGTTGTAATCATAGTGACTCCAAGAATAAAGCTGCCTTACCAATTTTACCACATGTAGAACGGAGAAAAAAAAAATTCCTGAATTGCTGGTTTTTGTTCACTGTGCCTCCACAAAAATCAGAATAGAAAGCGACCAAAAAAAGTTGTGCCCGAAAATGGTACCAATAAAAACGTCAGCTCATCCCGCAAAAAACAAGTGCACAAATGACTCTGTCGGCTGAAATATGGAAAGATTATAGCTTTCAAAATACGGCAATGCAAAAATTTCTTACAAAAAATTCGTACAAAAAAAAAGCGTCTTTTAGTGTGTGACAGAAGCTAAACATAAAATAAAGGATATAAATCTGATATCGTTGTAACTTACCGACCCGAAGAATAAAGTCGCCTAATCACTAATACCGCACGAGGAACGGTGTAAAAAATAAGACCAATTCTTCACCTTTTGTGGATTCGTTCATTCTGCCTTCCAAGGATCGAAGTAAGGCAATCGCAGTGGTTTACCCCCACATATGGGGTATCAGCGTACTCAGGACAAATTGCACTTTGGTGGTCTAATTTCTCCTGTTACCCTTGGGAAAATAAAAATTTGGGGGCAAAAAGATCATTTGGGTGGAAAAAATTATGATTTTTTTATTTTCATGGCTCTACGTTATAAACTTATGTGAAGCACTTGGGGGTTCAAAGTGCTCACCACACATCTAGATGAGCTCCTTGGGGGGGTCTATTTTCCAAAATGGGGTCACTTGGGGGGGTTTCTACTGTTTAGGCACATCAGGGGTACTGCAAACGCAACATGACGCCCGTAGACCATTCCATCAAAGTCTGCATTCCAAAACGGCGCTCCTTCCCTTCCAAGCTCTGCCATGCGCCGAAACACTGGTTCCACCCCACATATGGGGTATCAGCGTACTCAGGAGAAATTGCACAACAACTTTTGGGGTCCTATTTCTCCTGTTAACCTAGTAAAAGTAAAAAATTTGGGGGCAAAATGATCATTTTTGTGGAAAAAAATGTTTTTTTTTATTTTCACGGCTCTACATTATAAACTTCTGCAAAGCACTTGGGGGTCCAAAGTGCTCACCACACATCTAGATAAGCTCCTTGGGGGTCTAGTTTCCAAAATATGGTTACTTGTGGAGGGTTTCCACTGTTTAGGCACATCAGGGGCTCTCCAAACGCGACATGGCGTCCGCTCTCGATTCCAGCCAATATGACATTCAGAATCTCAAATGATGCTCCTTCCCTTCTGAGCACTGCCGTGTACCTAAAGATAGGTCTTCCTCCACACATGGGGTATCGGTGTACTCAGGAGAAATTGCACAACAAATATTGTGGTTCATTTTCTCCTGATACTCTTGACAAAATAAAAAAAAATTGTGTCAGAAGAAAAATTTTGTGAAAACAAGTTCAATGTTGATTTTTTCCTTCCACATTGCTTCAATTCTTGTGAAGTACCTAAAGGGTTAATAAACTTTTTGAATGTGGTTTTGAACACATTGAGGGATGCAGTTTTTAGAATGGTGTCACTTTTGGGTATTTTCTGTTATATTAACCCCCAAACTCAAGGTGAGGTGGTCCCTAAAATAAAATGGTTTTGTAAATTTTGTTGGAAAAATGAGAGATCGCTGGTCAACTTTTAACCCTTATAACTTCCTAACAAAAAAAATTATGTTTCCAAAATTGTGCTGATGTAAAGTTGGCATGTGAGAAATGTTATTTATTAACTATTTTGTGTGACAAAAATTAAAAGTTTGGAAATTGCTAAATTTTTGACAAATTTCCGTTATTTTCATAAATAAACGCAAGTCATAGAATCATAGAATCATAGAATCGTAGAGTTGGAAGGGACCTCCTGGGCCATCTGGTCCAACCCCCTGCTCAAAGCAGGATTCGCTAAATCATCCCAGTCAGATGTCTGTCCAGCCTCTGTTTGAAGACTTCCATTGAAGGAGAACTCACCACTTCTCATGGCAGCCTGTTCCACTCATTGATCACTCTAACTGTCAAAAAGTTTTTTCTAATATCTAATCTGTGTCTCTTCCCATTCAGTTTCATCCCATTGCTTCTAGTCTTTCCTTGTGCAAATGAGAATAAAGTTGATCCTTCTACAATGTGACAGCCCTTTAGATATTTGTAGACAGCTATTAAGTCTCCTCTCAGTCTTCTCTTTTGCAAACTAAACATTCCCTAATCCTGCAACCTTTCCTCATAAGACAGGGTTTGCAGACCGGTCACCATTCTGGTCGCTCTTTTCTGAACTTGCTCCAGTTTGTTGATGTCTTTTTTAAAATGTGGTGCCCAAAACTGGACACAATATTCCAGATGAGGTCTGACCAAAGAGGAGTAGAGGGAAATAATGACTTCACGTGATCTAGACTGTATGCTTCTGTTAATACATCCTAGAATTGCATTTGCCTTTTTTGCTGCTGCATCACACTGTTGACTCATATTCAGTCTGTGATCTATTAGTATACCCAAGTCTTTTTCACATGTGCTGTCACTTAGCCCTATTCCTCCCATTCTATATATACTTTTTTCATTTTTATTGCCCAGATGTAGTACTTTGCATTTCTCCCTGTTAAAAACCATTCTGTTAGTTGCTGCCCACTTCTCCAGTTTATTTAAATCTTTTTGAATCATCTCTCTCTCCTCTCTAGTATTAGCTATCCCTCCTAGCTTTGTGTCATCAGCAAATTTAATCAGTTTACCCTCAATTCCTTCATCTAAATCGTTGATAAAGATGTTGAACAATACAGGGCCCAGGACAGAGCCCTGTGGTACCCCACTTGAGACATTCTTCCAAGTGGATGTGCAGCCATTTACGACCACTCTTTGGGTCCGATCACTAAGCCAGTTATGAATCCACCTAACAGTTGCCTTGTCCATTCCATACTTAGTCATTTTTTCAATAAGGATTGTATGAGAGACTTTGTCAAATGCTTTGCTGAAGTCAAGATATACTATATCTACAGCATTTCCTTGATCCACCCAATCAGTGATACCGTCATAGAAGGAAATTAAGTTAGTCTGACATGACTTATCAGTTACAAACCCATGCTGACTCTGTTTAATCACTTCATTCTTATCCAGGTATTGACATACATGTTGTTTAATAATTTGTTCAAAGATCTTTCCTGGTATAGAAGTCAGACTCACCGGCCTATAGTTGCCTGGGTCCACCTTCTTCCCCTTTTTGAAGATAGGAACAACATTTGCTCTTCTCCAGTCTTCTGGCACTTCTCCTGTTCTCCAAGAATTTTCAAAGATTATGGAGAGGGGTTCAAAAATTTCTTCTGCTATCTCCTTCAGTACTCTGGGGTGTAATTCATCTGGACCTGGAGACTTGAATTCATTTAGGTTAGCTAAGTGTTTCCTCACTATCTTTCTGTTTATAGATATCCTGGATTCTTCTATTCCCTTAATAGGACAGTGAATAACAGTTGATGTTGCATTTCCTTTCTGAGAGAAAACAGATGCAAAATAGGAATTTAAAAGTTCAGCCTTCTCAACATCCTGTCTTACCATTTCATCATTTTCATCCTGTAAAAATACTATAGCATCTTTGACTTTTCTTTTACTTTTGACATATCCCCAAAATCCTTTATTATTGCTTTTGACATCTCTTGCAAGTCTCAGTTCATTTTCAGCTTTAGATAATCTGATTTGTGCCCTGCAGGTTCTGCAGACAGCATTATATTCTTCTTTAGATATGCCTCCCTCTTTCCATTTTATAAACATTTTTTTCTTCCTTTTTAGCATGTGCTTAAGTTCTGTGTTCATCCATCCTGGTTTCCTTAAATGCTTCCTATTCTTCCCTCTTTTCGGAATTGTTAACAACTGTGCATTGAGAATTTCATTTTTCAAGATTTCCCATCCTTCCTGGACATTTTTGTCTTTATCTAAGAAATTTTACCACTAACCACTAACCACTAACATGAAGTACAATATGTCATGAAAAAACAAATCTCAGAATCAGCGGGATCCGTTGAAGCGTTCCAGAGTTATAACCACATAAAGTGACAGTGGTCCAATTTCAAAATTAAGGCCTGGTCATTAACCTACAAAGTGGCTTGGTCTTAAAGGGTTATGCAGTTCTTCTTTGTTTGATGGCTTGAGACTATCATTTTTCCTCTTGATTACATTCCAGAGGTTTTCAATGGGGTTCAGGTCTGAAGATTGGACTGGCCATGACAGGGATATGTGGTGGTCCTTCATCCACATATTGATTGACCTAGCTGTGTGGCACGGCACATTGTCCTGATGGAAAAAACAGTCCTCAGAGTTGGGGAACATTTCCTGAGCAGAAGGAATCAACTGTTTTCCCAGGATAACCTTGTATGCTGCTTGATTCATACGTCCTTTGCAAATATTAACCTGCCCAATTCCAGCCTTGCTGAAGCATCCCCAGATCATCACCAATCCTCCACCAAATTTCACAGTGAGTGCAAGAAAAGGATTTCCAGTTTGTCAAGGAGCGCTTCTGGTTTACCTGCTGAAGGCTAATTTTATGTATAGACGAAACGCGTTGTGTTTTTATGTCTGAAAATAAACTGGATATTCCTTGAAATATTCGGAGTAATTAATGAATCAGCCAGAAGCGCTCCTTGACAAACTGGAAATCCTTTTCTGCATTCTCTGACGAATCTCCTACAAGGTAGTTCGTTCCACCTGTTTTGAGCTGCAGGCCAGCAGATCCAGACGATTACTCCAGTACCCAAACACAGGGTTATACGCTGAGCAACAAGACACCAAAAAGGTGAGAATTTTTTATTTCTATCTGACATAATTAAAACTCTGCACTTAGATCTGCACCCCCCTTCTTTTTCTGGATATTCCTTGAAATATTCTGAGTAATTAATGAATCAGCCGGAAGCGCTCCTTGACAAACTGGAAATCCTTTTCTGCACAGTGAGTGCAAGACACTGTGGCTTGTACGTGTCTCTGTGACGTATGCTGTGATAACAAAATAGGTTACGTCCGAGAGTGGACCCTCTGGATCGCGGCACTGGAGCTCCCAAGGGTGAGCGCGCCAGGTGGTGCCGACCCCTATACAGGGGCCGTTAGGGGCAGACCCTCAGAAGACAGATACCGCGACTGCTAGAACCAAGAGGGGCGGCTCGAAGGACTGAGTGGAGGGTGCCGGACTGAGAACTGGAGTATAGGACTGGGCACTGGAGTACAGGATGGAGACACGGAGTGCGGGACGGAGACACGAAGCACAGGACTGGGCAGTGGAGTGTAGGACTGGGCACTGGAGCACAGGACGGAGGCACAGAGTACATGACGGAGGCACGGAGTACAGGAGGGAGACACGGAGTACAGGACTGGGCAGGGGAGTGTAGGACTGGGCACTGGAGCACAGGACGGAGGCACGGAGTACAGGAGGAAGGCACGGAGTACAGGACTGGGCAGAGGAGTGTAAGTAGTGAGAAGGGGAAAAACCCCTAAACACCCAGGCCAGGATACCGTACGGAAGTCCACACGATAATCAGGCATCTCCACCATGTTGGAGACGCCTGATACACCCTGCCGAAGTCGGCTGATTTGGGCGCTCAGACCGCTGGGCGGCGCTGCAGGGTTAAAGGATCTGTAGAGCGCGCGCCCGCGGCCTAAGGCGCCCGCAGGAAGCCGGCACATGCTGGACGGAGGAGAAGAGGAGGCGGGCACAGAGCGGCGCGGCGAGCGCAGGTAAGTAAAGGCGGCGGCGGGCCCCGCTGTTGCTGGGACGGCGGCGGCTACCGCCGCCGATGTGACAGTACCCCCCCTTTAAGTCTCCCCTTTTTGAGGCTAGACAAAAACCTCTTTAAAAGATGAGGAGCATTATTATTCTCTTTAGGCTCCCAGGACCTCTCCTCGGGACCAAAACCCTTCCAATCAACGAGGTAGAGGGTACGCCCCCGAACTTTTTTCACGGCAAGAATCTCTTTCACCTCAAAGACATCATCAGCCCCTATTGGCTGAGGAGAAGGGGGAACTGAGCAGTACCGATTCAGCACTACAGGTTTAAGGAGCGAGACATGGAAGGCGTTAGGGACCCGAAGCGAAGCCGGCAACTTCAATTTATAAGCCACGTTATTAATGCGTCCCAAGACCTGGAACGGGCCGATGTACCGAGGACCCAGTTTGTAAGAAGGCAACTTCAAACGGATATACTTAGTTGACAGCCAAACTTTGTCGCCAGGTTGGTAAGGTGGAAGGTCCCTGCGCCTCTTGTCTGCATGTCTTTTAATCCGGATACTGGATCTTTCAAGAGCTTCTCTGGTCTCCTTCCAGACTTGAGAAAATTCGGTGGTGAGGGCATCTGCTGCAGGAACACCAGATGGCATAGGGAGAGGTAGTGGAACACCAGGGTTCTGGCCGGAAACCACGAAGAACGGCGTTTTGGTGGTGGACTCACTGGGGTGGTTGTTGTGGGCAAACTCTGCCCACGGCAGAAGAGACACCCAGTTGTCTTGATGGGTGTTCGAGAAGTGACGCAGGTAGGCTGTTCATACCTGATTGATTCGCTCAACTTGCCCATTGGACTGAGGGTGATAAGCAGAGAAGTCCAGAGATATACCCATGAGCTTGCTGAGTGCCCTCCAGAAACGGGAGGTAAATTGGACTCCGCGATCGGAGACAATTCGTTGAGAGAGTCCGTGAAGCCTAAAGATCTGGTGTATGAAGACCTTGACCAGCTCAGATGCCGTGGGTAATCCGGGCAGAGGGATGAAATGGGCCATTTTGGAGAACCGATCGACCACTACTAAGATGGTAGTACATCCGGAAGAACGTGGAAGATCAGTGATGAAATCCATACCTATTTGTCGCCAAGGGGCTTCAGGAGGAGGCAAAGGGTGGAGCAGGCCGGACGGCAGACTTCTAGGTACCTTGTTCAGAGCACAAGCCGTACAGGACGCTATAAAATCAGTCACATCTTGGCGAAGGGATGGCCACCAGTAGTAGCGCGAAAGAAGGCTGAGGGTTTTCTTGACCCCGACGTGACCCGCAACCTTGGAAGAATGCCCCCAATCCAGGACCTCAGACCTCTTATTCTGCGGAACGAAGGTCTTGCCTGGCGGAATGGGAGAAAGCGTCACGGGCGCCACGGTGACAATTTTGGCAGGCTCAATGATGTGAGATGAACCTTCCTCAACCTTAGGTGATTGTAGGGACCTGGACAGAGCATCTGCCTTGATGTTTCTGTCCCCCGGTCGAAATTAGAATTTGAAGTCAAACCGGGAGAAATATAGCGACCACCTGGCTTGCCTGGAGTTGAGCCTTTGCGCGGGCTGAAGATATGCCAAATTCTTGTGATCCGTGAAGATTATGAATGGATGAACTGCCCCTTCCAAAAGATACTGCCACTCCTCCAGGGCCATCTTAATGGCCAGTAATTCCCGGTCCCCAATGGCATAATTGCTGTCATGATCCAGGACGGGATTTCGCTTTGACCCGTCCTGGTTAGACTATGGGTTAATTGTGCTGCCTCTCTCTGGCAGCAGGAGGCTATTTAGTGCTCACTGGACCTGGGTCCGGTGTCAGTTATACTCCTGCCCTCGGCTGAGTTAAGTGACCTCTTGTATACGTGTGCCTTGTGCCTGATATCTTGCTTGCTTGTGTGGTTTTGATTTGGTTCTGTCCCTGTTACGAGTTCTGCCTGACCCTCTTGTACTGCGCTACCTCTCGTGTATGACTCTCTGCTTGTGACCCGACTCCTCTCTGCTCGTCCCCTTGGTACCACGTCGCCCTCTTGTGTATGACCTTTGGCTCTGTCTGACTACCCGTCTGTTTGTCGCTCCTGTGCCTCGTTTGCCCGTACTGCTGTGACCACTGTTTTGCCTGACTCTGAGTTGTTGTATGGTGTCCTGTCCTATCTGAATACAGGATGCTAAGCCCCGCCCCCTTGCAGTCACATGACCATAGGTCCCGTGCAGACTATTCAGTTTCAGTGTCCGCAGGTCCTATGCTTCTTTACCTTCCAGCGCTGACTGGACCCTGACACTATTAGCCTGAAGCACGCATGGTCACCTCTGCTGCCCTGCTCCCCAGGTAACTCTTAGCACTGCTTCTGTACTCAGGACACGTGCACTGGCTCTATGAGCAAGTGCAGTGCGGTGTCTCTGACATTTGCATTCTGCGGGAGAGAACGACCTAGAGAAGAATCCACACGGTACCACTTGACCAGAAGTCGTCCGCTGAGAAAGCACCGCTCCCGCACCAGTAGAAGAGGCATCCTCTTCTAGGATGAAGGGCCTATTGACCAACGGTCGATGTAGAATCGGGGCGGTAGCAAAGGACTGCTTCAAAGCAAGAAAGGCCTCTTCAGCCTCTGGAGTCCAGGCATTTGGTTTGGTCCCCTTCCTGGTCAGAGCAGAGATGGGCTTGGTTACCGAGGAGAAGAAGGGAACAACTGTCTGTAATAGTTCGCAAAACCCAGGAACCGCTGGATCGCTTTTACTCCAACCGGATGTGGCCACTTGAGCACGGCAGCCAATTTTTCGGGATCCATCATTATTCCGGAGTCCGTGATGATATACCCTAGGAAAGGCAACGAGGACTGCTCGAACAGACACTTTTTTTTAGTTTGGCGTAGAGTCTGTTCTCCCGTAGACGTTGCAGAACTAGCCGAACACTTTTTCTGTTAGTTGATAAGTCGGGGGAAAAGATGAGTATGTCATCTAAGTATACCATGACAGAAGAGTAGAGTTGGTCTCGGAAGATCTCATTAACGAACTCCTGAAAAACCGCCGGGGCATTGCAGAGACCAAAGGGCATAACCAAATACTCGTAATGGCCGTCCCGAGTATTGAAGGCCGTCTTCCATTCATCCCCAGAGCGGATTCGGATCAAGTTATAGGCTCCCCGCAGATCCAATTTGGTGAAGATCCGGGCCCCTCTCAAGCGGTCAAAGAGTTCTGGGCTCAGTGGCAGGGGATACCCATTCTTGACCGTGATACTGTTCAGGCCCCGGTAGTCAATACATGGCCAAAGGGATCCGTCTTTCTTCCGGACGAAAAAGAATCCTGCTCCAGCAGGAGATGACTTCCGAATAAAACCCCGAGCCAAGTTCTCCTGGACATATTCAGACATGGCCGCGGTTTCTGCCGGCGACAGGGGATAAATTCTTCCCCTGGGAGGGATTGCTTCTGGCAACAGCTCAATAGGGCAGTCATAGGCACGATGCAGCGGTAGAATCTCAGCCTCCTTCTTACTGAAGACGTCGGCAAACGAGTGGTAAGCCGTAGGAAGCCCAGGAAGATTGATAGGAGCTTGGTGCGGACTGGGGCGAGATACCGGCAACAGACAGCATTTATGGCAGAAGTGTCCCCAACGGAGGATCTCCCCGGAATGCCAGTCTAGAACGGGCTCGTGTAGACGAAGCCAGGGTAAGCCGAGGAGCACGGCATGAGACAAACTGGGCAAAACATAAAAGGCGATTTTTTTCTCGGTGAAGAGCTCCAACTTGTATCTCCACCTCAAGAGTGACCATGGTGATAGGTTCAGGTAGTGGTTTGCCATCCACGGAAGCGATGGAGAGCGGACTCTCTAACATCACAACCGGAATTCGCAGCTGGTCCACTTCCTTGAGCCGGATGAAGTTACCAGCCGCACCCGAGTACCACATACGCCTCCACAGATCTGCGCTCCCGACCTGAAACAATTAAAGCCGAAATAGTAAGGGGTAGAGAGGAATCGGTGTCACCTAGGGAGGCCTCTCTTACCTGGCCTAGGCGGAGGCGTTTCCCGGCCGCACTGGGCACGTGCGCACAAAATGGTTAGCCCCGCCACAATAAAGGCAAAGGCCCTGTGTCCTTCTCTCCCTGCGTTCCTGCTCTGACAACCTCACACGGTCTACTTGCATGGGCTCAGGAGTATTGGGCATTTACGTATTGAATTTACATATTAACATTTCTAATTGTTTGCATTTTTTGCTTTTTACTTCATGTGCTTATTAATCCATTTGCATATTAACTTGCTTTATATAGCTCTGTTATAACCTTGATACAGTATATTCTCAGCCTACTGACCCTTTGTTTTGGAAGATATATCCCTATATTTGGATTTTAATCTCGTACGCATGAGCGTTAACTTCAGTGTCCGCGATACTAATACCTCTCAGGCCGTTAACCATTCCCGACAGAATTCATGCTCGTGCACTTTATCTCCACCAGCAATATCCCTTCGGGTATCTCTGTCCATCTCCGTGGGTATGCATGTGCAGTTCACAACGGAGCGTCCGGCCGGCGTGACACTAAAAGCGATCAGCCATCCTGAAACTGGAAGCACTACAAGCCCCCTTTATACATATAATTAACAGACCATCTAGGTCCTGACACCAGGCACTGACTGACATTATGATGCAGTAACTCTATACCCCTCAGGTAACTCTTGTACCTTTATCCAGCATGTACCGGTTTGTTGGTGTCTGATACTGTTGTTTTCCCCGATATTGGGCATTTTTCCTTTCCTTTTTTCTTTGCTATATTGATCTGTGGTTATACCATACCTTTTCTTGCTGTTCATTTATTTATCAGTTACATGCAAAAACATTTGTATTTGTGTTTATTTGTGGCACAGGCCCTAGCATGCCCTTTTGACCCAGTTAGGTTATGATCTTGCAGATCTAGCCACCTATTTGTATATTGTGACTAGAGTTGAGCAAAACGGGTCGAAAAAATTGAAAAGTCGCCGACTTTCGCCAAAGTCGGGTTTCATGAAACGAAACCCGACCTTAGCGTGGTTGGCCACGAGGTCGGCGACTTTAACGTCAAAGTCGCATTTCAAGAGATGCTTGAGCGCCCTTTTTGCAGCCAATCAGGAAGAACGGACACTGTGGGCAACGTGATGACATAGGCAGCGGTCACCACCATCTTGAAGAAGAGGATGCAAGTGATTGGCTTGCTTTGTGGGGCGTCACAAGGGGTATAAAAGGACGGGGACGCCGACCGCCATGTTACTCATGCTGATCTCAGAATAGGGAGAGCTGCTGCTGATTCTGTAGGGAGAGTGTTAGGCAGGGAAGAAGACACCAAAAACTGATTCTGCTGCTAGCGATTTTGCCTGTACAACACACCAGTCACTGCGCAGTGCAAGGGGAGGCTATATTTTGGTGCATCAGCTCTGTTGGTTATTAGGCTGCCTTTTAAGGCTACCTGGTAGCTGCATTGCTGTGTGCCCACTGCTGAGCAAACTGATTTTTTTCAAAGCAATCCAGATTTTATTGTTTTGTCCTTGTGAGTTACTGAGCATTCATTTTTCACACACCGTACAGTGGTGTACGCTCCTCTCTCAGCACCGTGTACGGCTGTTATCACGGCCACAGTGAAGCTTTGTGTGACTCTGTAAGGATAAGTCTAGGAGTTGTTCCGTTCTTACACAGACCTCCACCTTATAGTTTTGTCTGGTTTTCAAACAGTTTAGTATATTTGCTGTTTGATTACATTCAAAACTATAGAGAGACAGCGTGTCAGTCCGTATACTAAAACACGGAGCTTGACAATTTTACATACAATGGACAGCGGTGTACGTGCACTGTTATGAGCTCATTTTCTCCTTCACCTTTGATGTCCGATGAACTCCCTCTGCTGGTGAAAGGAGGTAGTGAAATTGATTTGGATGGGAAAAACCTGTCATCTGAACAGGTGGAGTGTGATTGGACATCCAGAATCTCTGAGTGGATATAAGGCCGCCGACGCCCTGCTGGGTTGCTGGTGATCCTCTCTGCTCTGAGTTCTGGCCTCCAGTTTAGTCCTGTCTACTAAAGCTGTTTTTGCTCTGCTATTGTTCCATGAGATTTTGTCTTCTTTACTTAGTGTTTGTGTTCAGCCAGCCCTGGTTGGGACTGGCTGAACTCCATTTTTGTCTCTGATCAGTTGATCTCTTTGCTCTGTTTTCAGAATATACCTGAGTGCTGATATAGTGATTTTGAAGTCTAGTGACTTCAGGGCTTTTTCTATCAGACGTGTTGGACATATTTTTTGGCATGGTTTTTGCGTGATTGCAGACAGTTGCTTTTCTTTTCTGTCCTATCTAGTAAGTGAGGGCCCCATCGTTTGCTCAGCCTGTCTTTCTGTCTGTGTTTTCACCGTCAATACATGTTGGGGGCTGTCTATTGCTTTCGGGTCTGCTCTGGGGAAGTTTAGATTTCCCCTTTCTTTCTTTAGGTTTATTTAGTTCTCCGGCTGTGAACGAGGTGTCTAGGACCAACGTAGGAACACCCCACGGCTACTGTTAGTTGTTGTGAATAGGATCAGGGGTCTGCAATCCGCTAGCTACCAACCTCTCCGGTTTTCTGGACTTAGCTTGTATTTTTGTTTTTTCCTCCTCCGGTGACTCATTCATAACAGAATCACCAGCCATACCGCAGATTCTAGGGTACTCAATAGCAGGAAGGAATTGTAAAAAAAAAAAAAAAAAATGTGTCAGAATTTTTTTTTTTTTTTAATGTATATTTTTTCCTCTTTTTCTCTGGGGCCGTAGGAGGAATTTTCTTAACGGAGATTAAGCAATTGTCTGATCGTGTGGAGCAGCTGGTTGCTGAAGTGCGGGGAATTTCCGCCTATCTTGCTCATTCACATGCTGCTGAGCCAAAGATTCCTACTCCTGATGTGTTTTTTGGGGATCGGTCTAAATTTTTGAATTTTAAGAATAATTGTAAATTATTTCGTGCCTTGAAGCCTAACTCATCGGGGAGCTCTGCGCAGCAGGTTAAAATTGTCATCTCTTTGCTGCGCGGCGATCCCCAGGATCGGGCGATTTCTTTGACACCTGATGATCCTATTCTAACTAATGTGGACGCATTTTTTCAAGCCTTGGGGTTGTTGTATGATGAACCTAATGCTATTGATCAAGCTGAGAAAGTCCTGTTGGCATTGAGCCAGGGTCAGGATTCTGCAGAGTTATACTGTCAAAAATTCCAAAAGTGGGCGGTCCTTACTACCTGGAATGTTGGTGCCTTGGCAGCTCTCTTTCGGAAGGGTTTGTCAGAAACGTAAAAGATACTATGGTGGGATTTCCTGTTCCCTCTGGTCTTGATGATTCTATGTCATTAGTCATTTAGGTTGATCGGCGTTTACGTGAACGTAAAAGTACACGAGAAATGTGGCCACCTGTTGAACAAATGTCTGAACCTATGCAATGTGATAGAGTTTTGTCTAGGGCGCAACGTCAGGAGTTCAGAAGGCGTAATAACCTGTCTTTTTTCTGTGGAGATGCCTCTCCGATGATTTCTGTCTGCCCTAAACGAGAGAAACGTTTTGCACACACATTTGCTGTGAGTGGTGTTCAACCTAAGTTTCTTCTGGCAATTACTCTGATCTGCTCCCTGTCCACATTTTCCGCTAAGGCTTTTGAGGATTCGGGAGCGGCTCTGAACCTGATGGACTTGGATTTTGCTAAACGTTGTGGGTTTCCTATGACACCTCTGCGGACGCCTATCCCTTTGAGGGGTATTGATGCTACTCCTTTGGCGAAGAATAAACCTCAGTTTTTGACCCAGGTGGTAATGTGGGTCGCCCCAGACCATCAAGAAAATTGCAGATTTTTGGTGTTGCATAGTTTGCATGATACCATTGTTCTGGGATTTCCCTGGTTGCAAATCCATAATCCAATTTTGGATTGGAAATCTGTGTCTGTGGTGAGTTGGGGTTGTCGGTGTGCTCTTGGTGACGCTCGTGTTTTCTCCACCTCTCCCCAGTCGCATGATGTTCCTGACTAACTGGCTGATTTTTATGATGTATTTAGTGAGAATAAGTCTACGTCTTTGCCTACTCATAGGAGTTATGACTTTGCAATTGAGTTGAGCCCTGGGTGTAAATTTCCCAAGAGTCGACTTTTCAATTTATCTGTAACCGAGCACGAGGCTATGCGATCTTATATTAAGGAGTCGTTATATTAAGGGTCATATTAGACCATCCTCTTCACCCTTGTGTGCTGGGTTTTTTTTCGTGGCTAAGAAAGATGGTTCATTAAGGCCTTGTATTGACTATCGTTCCCTCAACAAAATTACTGTTAAATATCAGTATCCGTTACCCCTGATTTCTGATCTATTCTCCAGAGTTAAAGGTGCTTGCTGGTTTACCAAGCTTGACCTCAGGGGGCGTTTAATCTTATTCGCATTAAGCATGGGGATGAATGGAAGACGGCGTTTAATACTCCGGAGGGACATTTTGAGTACCTGGTGATGCCTTTTGGGCTCACTAATGCCCCTTCTGTCTTCCAGTGCTTCATGAATGATATTTTCCGGGACCTTGTGGATACATTTTTGATCATCTATCTGGATGATATTTTGATCTTTTCCAGGGATTGGGACTCTCATGTGGAACATGTTCGGACTGTGTTCCGGATTTTGAGGGAGAATTTCCTGTATGGTAAGGGATCGAAATGCGTTTTTGGTGTACAGAGGATTTCATTTTTGGGATTTATTTTGTCTCCGTCAACTATTGAAATGGACCCGGCCAAGGTACAGGCCATTTATGATTGGGTTCAGCCCACTTCTTTGAAGGCCCTCCAGAGGTTTTTGGGTTTTGCTAATTTTTATCGTAAATTTACAGCTAATTTTGTCTGGTATTGCCAAACCATTGACTGATTTGACTAAGAAGGGTGCTGATGTGCTGAATTGGTCTCCAGAGGCTGTTTCTTCCTTTCAGGAGCTGAAGCGGAGGTTCACTTCTGCTCCGGAATTGCGGCAACCTGATGTCTCACTCCCGTTTCAGGTAGAGGTGGATGCTTCTGAGATTAGTGCAGGAGCTGTTTTGTCCCAAAAAGATCCGATAACATCTAAAATGAATCCTTGTGCTTTCTTTTCCCGAAAGTTCTCCCCATCTGAACGCAACTATGAGGTGGGGAATCAGGAACTGTTAGCCATGAAATGGGCATTTGAGGAGTGGAGACATTGGTTGGAGGGAGCTAAACATCAAGTCGTGGTCCTTACTGACCACAAGAATTTGATTTACCTGAAGTCGGCCAAACGCTTGAATCCTAGACAGGCTAGGTGGGCCTTGTTTTTCACACGTTTTGATTTTGTGGTCTCTTTTCTTCCGGGCACTAAGAATGTCAAGGCAGACGCCCTCTCTAGGAGTTTCTTTGCTGATTCTCCTATGGTGACCAAGCCTGCTACCATCTTAGGTGAGGGGGTAGTTCTTTCTGCCATCTCGCCCGATTTGAGACGTGCTCTGGAAGAGTTTCTGGAGGACAAACCTGAGTGTTGTCCCATTGGAAAATTGTATGTTCCTGACCAGTGGAGGAAGAGAGTATGAAGTTCATTGCTCTGCATTTGCTGGTCATCAAGGTATTTTTAGTACTAGAGATTTGGTGAGTCGGTCTTTTTGGTGGCCCGCCTTGTCTCGTGATGTCAGGAATTTTGTGCAGTCCTGTGGGACTTGCTCCCGGTCTAAACCTTGTTCTCGCTCTAGTGGGTTGTTGATGCCTTTGCCGGTGCCCAGGAGGCCATGGACCCATATTTCAATGGCCATATTTCAATGGATTTTATTTCTGATATGCCTGTCTCTCAGAGAATGACTGTTATTTGGGTGATTTGTGTTAGATTCTCTAAGATGGTCCATCTTGTACCACTCCCTAAGTTGCCATCTTCCTCAGAGTTGGTGCCCTTGTTTTTGCAACAGGTGGTTCGCTTGCATGGGATTCCTGAGAACATTGTGTCTGACAGAGGAGTTCAGTTTGTTTCTAGATTTTGGAGGACTTTTTGTTCCAAGCTGGGAATTCAGTTGTCCTTCTCCTCTGCGTTTCACCCTCAGACCAATGGGCAGATGGAGAGAACAAACCAGACTTTGGAGTCTTATTTGAGATGTTTTATTTCTGCTGATCAGGATGATTCGGTTTCATTTTTCCCCTTGGCCGAATTTGCTTTAAATAATAGAGCTAGTTCTGCCACTTTGATGTCACCTTTTTTTTGTAACTTTGGGCTTCATCCTCGATTCTCTTCAGGGCAGGTGGAGTCTTCTGCCTGCCCAGGTGTTGACACTGTGGTGGAGAGAATGCACCAGATCTGGGACCAAGTGGTGGATAAGTTGTCTCTCTCCCAGGAAAAGGCCCAGCGGTTTTCCAACCGGCATAGGACAACTGGTCCCCGGTTTAAGGTGGGTGATATGGTTTGGTTGTCATCAAAGAATATCTCTATGAAGGTGGCTTCTCCAAAGTTTAAACCTAGATTTATTGGACCTTACAAGATTTTGGAGATTCTTAATCCGGTCTCTTTTCGATTGGCTCTTCCTGTTACATTCAAGATCCATAACGTGTTTCATAAGTCTCTGTTAAAGAGGTTTGTTGAGCCAGTAGTTCCTGTGGTGGCACCTCCTGACCCTGTATTGGTTGAAGGTAATGTGGAATATGAGTTTGAGAAGATACTGGATTCTCGTCTGGCGAGACGGAGACTCCAGTATTTGGTTAAGTGGAAGGGTTATGGCCAGGAGGATAATTCTTGGGTCTCTGCATCCGATATTCATGCCGAAAGATTGGTTCGTGCTTTTCATCGGGTCCATCCTGATCGCCCTGGTGGCGTGGATGAGGGTTCGGTGACCCCACCTCAAGGGGGAGGTACTGTTATGAGCTCATTTTCTCCTTCACCTTTGATGTCCGATGAACTCCCTCTGCTGGTGAAAGGAGGTAGTGAAATTGATTTGGATGGGAAAAACCTGTCATCTGAACAGGTGGAGTGTGATTGGACACCCGGAATCTCTGAGTGGATATAAGGCCGCCGACGCCCTGCTGAGTTGCTGGTGATCCTCTCTGCTCTGAGTTCTGGCCTCCAGTTTAGTCCTGTCTACTAAAGTTAAGTTTTTGCTCTGCTATTGTTCCATGAGATTTTGTCTTCTTTACTTAGTGTTTGTGTTCAGCCAGCCCTGGTTGGGACTGGCTGAACTCCATTTTTGTCTCTGATCAGTTGATCTCTTTGCTCTGTTTTCAGAATATACCTGAGTGCTGATATAGTGATTTTGAAGTCTAGTGACTTCAGGGCTTTTTCGATCAGACGTGTTGGACATATTTTTTGGCAGGGTTTTTGTGTGATTGCAGACAGTTGCTTTTCTTTCCTGTCCTATCTAGTTAGTGAGGGCCCCATCGTTTGCTCAGCCTGTCTTTGTGTTTTCATCTGTTTTCACCGTCAATACATGTTGGGGGCTGTCTATTGCTTTCGGGTCTGCTCTGGGGCAGTTTAGATTTCGCCTTTCTTTCTTTAGGTTTATTTAGTTCTCCGGCTGTGAACGAGGTATCTAGGACCACTGTAGGAACACCCCACGGCTACTGTTAGTTGTTGTGAATAGGATCAGGGGTCTGCAATCCGCTAGCTACCAACCTCTCCGGTTTTCTGGACTTAGCTTGTATTTTTGTTTTTTCCTCCTCCGGTGACTCATTCATAACAGTGCACGCTCCTCTCTCAGTGCCGTGTAACGGCTGTTATCACGGCCACAGTGAAGCTGTGTGTGACTCTGTAAGGATAAGTCGAGGAGCTGTTCCGTTCTTACAGACCTCCACCTTATAGTTTTGTCTGGTTTTCTGTTATGATGAGTCACCGAAGGAGGAAAAAACAAAATACCAGCAAGATGAACACACTAACACAGATAGAAAGATAGGTTGAGCAAATGATGGGGCCCAAGCTAACTACATAGGACAGGATAGGAAAGCTGCTGTCTGCCATCCGCAAAAACCCTATCACAATGAGCCAACCGACTGATAGGAAAAACAGGCCCTGAAGTCGCTAGGCTTCAAAAGACTATCAGCACTCGGGTATATTCTGAAGACAGAGCAAAAGATCAACAGATCAGAGACAAAAATGGAATTCAGCTCACCCCCGGCCGGGGATGGCAGAACTCCCAAAAAACAAGGCAAAACAAAAGCAAAACTGAAGAATACAAAGCAGAGCAGAAAAACTTAGCTTTGAGACGCAGGAATCAGACTGGTCTCCAAGAATCCAGCAGGAAAATCACCAGCCAGGAAGAAGGGCGTCGGCAGCCTTATATCCAGTCCTCAATTCCAGCCACCCAGTTATCATCTAGCTGCCCAGGTGTTTGGTAATCAGTCTCACTACCTTCCTTCACCGGAGGAGGGAGTTCATCAGACCTCAATGGTGAAGGGAAAAATGAAGTCACAACAGTACCTCCTGCTTGAGGAGGGGTCACCGAACCCTCATCCATGCCACCAGGGCGATCCGGGTGAGCCCGATGAAAGGCACGCACCAATCTTTCGGCGTAAATATCAGAGGCAGAGACCCAGGAATTATCCTCCTGACCATAACCCTTCCACTTAACCAAATACTGGAGTCTCTGTCTAGCCAGATGGGAATCCAGTATCTTCTCTACCTCATATTCCATGTTACCTTCAACCAATACAGGGTCCGGAGGTGCCACCCCAGGAACTACTGGTTCAACAAACCTCTTCAACAAGGACTTCTGAAACACATTATGAATTTTAAATGTGACAGGAAGAGCCAACCGAAAAGAGACCAGATTAATAATCTCCAAAATCTTGTAAGGTCCAATAAATCTAGGCTTAAACTTAGGAGAAGCCACCTTCATAGCGATATTTTTTGATGACAACCAGACCATATCACCCACCTTAAACTGGGGACCAACGGTCCTACGCCGGTTGGAAAACCGCTGGGCCTTTTCCTGGGAGAGAGACAACTTATCCACTACTTGGTCCCAGATCCGGTGCATTCTCTCCACCACAGTGTCAACACCTGCGCAGGCAGAAGACTCCACCTGCCCTGAAGAAAATAGAGGGAGAAAACCAAAGTTACAAAAAAAAGGTGACATCAAAGTGGCAGAACTAGCTCTATTATTTAACGCAAATTCCGCCAAGGGCAAAAATGAAACCCAATCATTCTGATCGGCAGAAATAAAACATCTCAAATACGACTCCAAAGTCTGTTTTGTTCTCTCCGTCTGCCCATTGGTCTGAGGGTGAAACGCAGAGGAGAAGGACAACTGAATTCCCAGCTTGGAACAGAAAGTCCTCCAAAATCTAGACACAAACTGAACTCCTCTGTCAGATACAATGTTCTCAGGAATCCCGTGCAAGCGAACCACCTGTTGCAAAAACAAGGGCACCAACTCAGAGGAAGATGGCAACTTAGGGAGTGGTAGAAGATGGACCATCTTAGAGAATCTATCACAAATCACCCAAATAACAGTCATTCTCTGAGAGACAGGCATATCACAGATAAAATCCATTGAAATATGGGTCCATGGCCTCCTGGGCACCGGCAAAGGCATCAACAAGCCACTAGAGCGAGAACAAGGTTTAGACCGGGAGCAAGTCCCACAGGACTGCACAAAATTCCTGACATCACGAGACAAGGCGGGCCACCAAAAAGACCGACTCACCAGATCTCTAGTACCAAAAATACCTGGATGACCAGCCAATGCAGAGCAATGAACTTCAGACATCACTCTCTTCCTCCACTGGTCAGGAACATACAACTTTCCACTGGGACAACGATCAGGTTTGTCCTCCTGAAACTCTTCCAGAGCACGTCTCAAATTGGGCGAGATGGCAGAAAGAACTACCCCCTCGCCTAAGATGGTAGCAGGCTTAGTCACAACAGGAGATTCAGCAAGGAAACTCCTAGAGAGGGCGTCTGCCTTGACATTCTTAGTGCCCGGAAGAAAAGAGACCACAAAATCAAAACGTGTGAAAAACAAGGCCCACCTAGCCTGTCTAGGATTCAAGCGCTTGGCCAACTCCAGGTAAATCAAATTCTTGTGGTCAGTAAGGACCACGACTTGGTGTTTGGCTCCCTCCAACCAATGTCTCCACTCCTCAAATGCCCATTTCATGGCCAACAGTTCCCGATTCCCCACATCATAGTTACGTTCAGATGGGGAGAACTTTCGGGAAAAGAAAGCACAAGGATTCATTTTAGATGTCACAGGATCTTTTTGGGACAACACCGCTCCTGCACCAATCTTAGAAGCGTCCACCTCCACCTGAAACGGGAGTGAGACATCAGGTTGCCGCAAAACCGGAGCAGAAGTGAATCTTCGCTTCAGCTCCTGAAAGGAAGAAACAGCCTCCGGAGACCAATTCAGCAGATCAGCACCCTTCCTAGTCAAATCCGTCAATGGCTTGGCAATACCAGAAAAATTAGCTTTAAATTTCCGATAAAAATTAGCAAAACCCACAAACTTCTGGAGGGCCTTCAAAGAAGTGGGCTGAACCCAATCATAAATGGCCTGTACCTTGGCCGGGTCCATTTCAATAGTTGACGGAGACAAAATAAATCCCAAAAATGAAACCCTCTGTACCCCAAAAAGACATTTCGATCCCTTGACATACAGGGAATTCTCCCTCAAAATCTGGAACACAGTCCGAACATGTTCCACATGAGAGTCCCAATTCTTGGAGAAGATCAAAATATCATCCAGATAGATAATCAAAAATGTATCCACAAAGTCTCGGAATGAAGCACTGGAAGACAGAAGGGGCATTAGTGAGCCCAAAAGGCATCACCAGGTACTCAAAATGTCCCTCCGGATTATTAAACGCCGTCTTCCATTCATCCCCATGCTTAATGCGAATAAGATTATACGCCCCCCTGAGGTCAAGCTTGGTAAACCAGCAAGCAGCTTTAACTCTGGAGAATAGATCAGAAATCAGGGGTAACGGATACTGATATTTAACAGTAATTTTGTTGAGGGCACGATAGTCAATACAAGGCCTTAATGAACCATCCTTTTTAGCCACGAAAAAAAAATCTTCACCTGACGGTGAAGAGGATGGTCTAATATGACCCTTCTCCAATGCCTCCTTAATATAGGATCGCATAGCCTAGTGCTCGGATACAGATAAATTGAAAAGCCGACCCTTGGGGAATTTACACCCCGGGTTCAGCTCAATTGCACAGTCATAACTCCTATGAGGAGGCAAAGACACAGACTCATTCTCACTAAATACATCATAAAAGTCAGCCAAATAGTCAGGAACATCATGCGACTGGGGAGAGGTGGAGAAAACAGGAGCATCACTAAGGGCACACAGACAACCCCAACTCACCACAGACAAAGATTTCCAATCCAGAACTGGATTATGGATTTGCAACCAGGGAAACCCCAGAACAATGGTATCATGCAAATTATGCAACACCAAAAATCTGCAATTTTCTTGATGGTCTGGGGCGACCCGCATTACCACCTGGGTCCAAAACTGAGGTTTATTCTTCACCAAAGGAGTAGCATCAATACCCCTCAAAGGGATAGGCGTCCGCAGAGGTGTCATAGGAAATCCACAACATTTAGCAAAATCCAAGTCCATCAGGTTCAGAGCTGCTCCTGAATCCACAAAAGCCTTGGCGGAAAATGTGGACAGGGAGCAGATCAGAGTATTTGCCAGAAGAAACTTAGGTTGAACACCACCCACAGAAAACGTGTGTGCACAACGTTTCTCTCATTTAGGGCAGACAGAAATAATATGCGAGGCATCACCACAAAAAAAAACACAGCTTATTACGCCTTCTGAACTCCTGACGTTGCACCCTAGACAAAACTCTATCACATTGCATAGGTTCAGACATTTGTTCAACAGGTGGCAACATCTCTCGTGTAGTTTTGCGTTCACGTAAACGCCGATCCACCTGAATGGCTAATGACATAGAATCGTCAAGACCCGAGGGAACAGGAAATCCCACCATAGTATCTTTTACAGTCTCTGACAAACCCTTCCGAAAGAGGGCTGCCAAGGCACCATCATTCCAGGTAGTAAGGACCGTCCACTTTTGGAATTTTTGACAGTACAACTCTGCCGAATCCCGACCCTGGCTTAATGCCAAGAGGGTCTTTTCAGCCTGATCAATAGCATTAGGTTCATCATACAACAACCCCAAGGCTTGAAAAAATGCGTTCACATTATTCAGAATAGGATCATCAGGTTTCAAAGAAAACGCCCAATCCTGGGGATCGCCGCGCAGCAAAGAGATGACAATTTTAACCTGCTGCGTGGAGTTCCCCGACGAGTTAGGCTTCAAGGCAAAAAATAATTTACAATTATTCTTGAAATTCAAGAATTTAGACCGATCCCAAAAAACACATCAGGAGTAGGAATCTTTGGTTCAGCAGCATGTGAATGAGCAAGATAGGCGGAAATTCCCCGCACTTCAGCAGCGAGCTGCTCCACACGATCAGACAATTGCTTCATCTCCATTGAGAGAAAAATTCCCCCTACGGCCTCAGAGATATAGAGGAAAAAATATGCACACAAAAAAAAATCTGACACTTTTTTTTCCCCCCCCTTCTTTTTTTACAATTCTCTCCTGCTATTGAGTACCCTAGGATCTGCGGTATGGCTGGTGATTCTGTTATGATGAGTTACCGATGGAGGAAAAAAACAAAATACCAGCTAAGTCAAGAAAAACCAGAGAGGTTGGCAGCTATCGGATTGCAGACCCCTGAACCTATCCACAACTAGCAGTAGCCGTGGGGGGTTCCTACGGTGCCCTAGACCCCTCGATCACAGCCGGAGAGCTACATAGCCTAAAGACAGAAAGGGGAAAAACTAAACTGCCCCAGAGCAGACCCCAAAGCAATAGGCAGCCCCCAACATATAATGACGGTGAAGCAAGATGAAAACACTAACACAGATAGAAAGATAGGTTGAGCAAATGATGGGGCCCAAGCTAACTACATAGGACAGGATAGGAAAGCTGCTGTCTGCCATCCGCAAAAACCCTATCAAAATGAGCCAACCGACTGATAGGAAAAACAGGCCCTGAAGTCGCTAGGCTTCAAAAGACTATATCAGCACTCAGGTATATTCTGAAGACAGAGCAAAAGATCAACAGATCATAGACAAAAATGGAATTCAGCTCACCCCCGGCCGGGGATGGCAGAACTCCCAAAAAAACAAGGCAAAACAAAAGCAAAACTGAAGAGTACAAAGCAGAGCAGAAAAACTTAGCTTTGAGACGCAGGAATCAGACTGGTCTCCAAGAATCCAGCAGGAAAATCACCAGCCAGGAAGAAGGGCGTCGGCAGCCTTATATCCAGTCCTCAATTCCAGCCACCCAGTTATCATCTAGCTGCCCAGGTGTTTGGTAATCAGTCTCACTACCTTCCTTCACCAGAGGAGGGAGTTCATCAGACCTCAATGGTGAAGGGAAAAATGAACTCACAACAGTTTTCTAACAGTTTAGTATATTTGCTGTTTGATTACATTGAAAACTATAGAGAGACAGCGTGTGTCAGTCCGTATACTAAAACACGGAACTTGACAATTTTACATACACTGGACAGCAGTGTACGTGCACGCTCCTCTCTCAGTACAGTGTAACGGCTGTTATTACGGCTACAGTGAAGCTGTGTGTGACTCTGTAAGGATAAGTTGAGGAGTTGTTCCGTTCTTACAGACCTACACTGTAGGGAGATTCCAGTTCTGCCCAATTCTATATACACCTTGTAGCTTGTCATACACTAGGCAATTTCTGCCGGTCACATTGCGGTGTTAAATAAACAGGGCCTGACTGAATCCCACAGTGTCCTGAAGTGTAGAGACATTCCAATTCTACACAGTCCTCTATACACCCTTCTAACAGCATAGAGAATCTGCCTGTCATATTGCGGTGTTAAATAAACAGGGCCTGACTGAATCCCACAGTGTCCTGAAGTGTAGAGACATTCCAATTCTACACAGTCCTCTATACACCCTTCTAACAGCATAGAGAATCTGCCTGTCATATTGCGGTTTTAAATAAACAGGGCCTGACTGAATCCCACAGTGTCCTGAAGTGTAGAGACATTCCAATTCTACACAGTCCTCTATACACCTTTCTAACAGCATAGAGAATCTGCCTGTCATATTGTGGTGTTAAATAAACAGGGCCTGACTGAATCCCACAGTGTCCTGAAGTGTAGAGACATTCCAATTCTCCCCAGTACTATATACACCTTGTACCTTGTTTTACAGTACCAGATAGTTGGTGTAAATTTGGGTAAATGTTTCCAAAAAAAGAGGAAGTGTGGTGGAAGAGTTCGTGGAAGTGGGCTGGGGTTGGCAGCTGGTAACGATGGTGTTGGTGGTGGATCTGCTGGTAGTGGCAAAAGCAAAATAGCACCTAATATGGGAGGTGTTGAGGCTGCGTCATCGTCTGGCTCCACAAGGCCTCGAAGGCTCCCTTTTCTGGGAGTAGGTATACCGCTTCTAAAGCCGGAGCTTCAAGAACAAGTTTTGGCTTACATTGCTGACTCAGCCTCCAGCTCTATCGCATCCTCTTCTGAAGTTTTAAAAAATAAAAGCACTGAGTCGTCATTGGAGGCTCATGGTCATGAACCACACCTTTCCTTGTGTCCTTCACACCTACCAAAATTGAAGGATGCGGTAGGCCACACTAAAGATTACTCCATGGAGCTGTTTTCACATACCATGCCTGGGTTATCAAGTCAAATCGTGAATTACCCAGGCTAAGATGAATCTGACATGGAGTGCACTGATGCACAGCTACTGCTAGATTTATCTGCTGGTACATTCACTCAGAGCACTACATTGTCCTCACAGTGTACTGAGCCAGAATCTGACCCTGATGAAACTCAGTTGCCCTCTCCCGCATACTATACCATCACAAAGGTGACAAAGAGGAAGGTGCACATGACATTGAAGAGGAGGTGATGGATGACCCAGTTGTTGACCCAGATTGGCATCCATTGGGGGTAGAGTGTGCCGCTGCCAATAGCTCAGAAGAGGAGGAGGAGCATCCGCAGCGGGCATCGACATCGCAACAGTTGTTATCTGGCAGGCCTGGAGCAGTCCAAAAACAGATTACAAAAGCCCAAAAAATTGCAGGATAGCTTGGCCAGACGGTCAAAAAAGCACAGCGTGCAAGGCCTCAAACTGTCTTCCCTAGTAGGAACAGTGCAGTGTGGCACTATTTTGAACAAAATCCTAATGATCAGGCAAAGGTAATCTGTAAGAAGTGCGCAAAGACCTTTAGCCGAGGGAAAAATCTGAGAAATTTGAATACCAGTTGCATGCTTAGACATTTAACCACCATGCACTTGCAAGCGTGGATGGACTACCAAAACTCACGTACCACATGTGCTACTGCTCCCAAAGAAGGTAGTCAGCAACGCAACATTGTTTCCTCCACTGTAAGTCCACCGGTTAGCACACCACCAGCAGCAAATGTTGAGTTGTCGTCGCAAGGGCAAATCATTCAGGGAATCACAGTTATTGCAACGAAAGACTGAATCTAGGCCATCAGAAAGAACACCAACTCTATCACCATCAACCCTCTCTCAGTCCGCCATGTCCACCGCTACTTCCACCATATCCAGCTCTCAAGTCCAGCTCACCCTACCAGAGACTATGAGTAGGACAAAAAACTACTCATCCTCTCATCCGCGTACACTGGCTTTGAACACCCACATTGCCAAACTAATCTCGTTAGAGATGATGCCCTATCGGTTGGTTGAAAGCGCAGCTTTCCGCGAACTAATGGCCTACGCAGTTCCACGCTATGGACTACCCAGTCGCCACTTCTATTCTCGCAAAGCCATCCCAGCCCTCCACCTTCATGTGAAAGACCGCATTGTCATAGAATCATAGAGTTGGAAGGGACCTCCTGGGCCATCTAGTCCAACCCCCTGCTCAAAGCAGGATTCGCTAAATCATCCCAGTCAGATGTCTGTCCAGCCTGTGATTGAAGACTTCCATTGAAGGAGAACTCACCACTTCTCGTGGCAGCTTGTTCCACTCATTGATCACTCTAACTGTCAAAGTTTTTTCTAATATCTAATCTGTGTGTCCTCCCATTCAGTTTCATCCCATTGCTTCTAGTCTTTCCTTGTGCAAATGAGAATAAAGTTGATCCTTCTACAATGTGACAGCCCTTTAGATATTTGTAGACAGCTATTAAGTCTCCTCTCAGTCTTCTCTTTTGCAAACTAAACAATCCCAAATCCTGCAACCTTTCCTCATAAGACAGGGTTTGCAGACCAGTCACCATTCTGGTCGCTCTTTTCTGAACTTGCTCCAGTTTGTTGATGTCTTTTTTAAAATGTGGTACCCAAAACTGGACACAATTTGTCCATGCACTCAAGCTGTCAGTGAGTGGAAAGGTGCACCTCACAACTGATGCATGGTCCAGTAGGCATGGCCAGGGCCGTTACGTGTCCATCACTGCGCACTGGGTTAATGTGGTGGATGCAGGGTCCACAGGGGACAGCGGTGGTGGCACAGTGCTGCCTAGCCCACGGTATAGGAAACAGTTGGCTGTAGGCGTTCTACCCTCCTCCTCCTCCTCCAGAAGCGAAAGCTGGTCCACAGAGCGCAGTCGCACGAGCACTGCATCCGCAGTTGAGTGTTGCAAATGAGGTGTCCGCTAGTGGTAAGCGTCAGCAGACTGTGTTGCAGATGATGTGTTTGGGTGACAGACACACCGCAGAGGTACTGGCCGACTACTTTCAGCGATAAACTGAGTCATGGCTGGGCAGTCTACATCTTGAGGCAGGCAAGGTAGTTAGTGATAACGGATGGAATTTTGTGGCAGCCATAGCCCTTTCAAAACTCAGACACATACCTTGCTTGGCTCACACCTTGAACCTGGTGGTGCAGTGCTTCCTCACTAATTATCTGGATTTAACAGGCCTGCTCCTTAAGGTTCAAAGACTGTGCTCGCACATCCGTCGGTCGCCGGAACACTCCAGTCGTATGCAGAAGCTGCGATTGCTCCACCTTCCCAAGCACTGCCTAATTATCGACGTTGCAACAAGGTGGAACTCCACCCTGCACATGGTTGAGCGGCTGTGCGAACAAAGGCAGGTCGTAATGCACTTGTGAGAGGATACACGGGCAGGCACTTTGATGGCAGACATGGAGTTGACAGGTGTGCAGTGGTCGAAGCTGAAAGACCTCTGTAAAGTCCTTCAGTGTTTTGAGGAATGCACACGTGTTGTGAGTTCATTTTCCCCTTCACTACTGAGGCCCGAGGAACTCCCTCTTCTGGTAAAGAAAGGTAGTGAGCCTGATTATCAAACACCTGAGGCTGATGATGATGACTGGCTGAGTGGAGTTACTGACTGGATATAAGGCTGCCGACTCCCTTCTGCCCTGCGGGTGATTTCTCTGTGGGATCCTGGGAGACCAGTCTGAATTCCTGCTCCTCTAAAGCTAAGTTTGCTGCTCGGCTTTTTGCATTTTTGCTTTGACTTTGTTTTGCTTTGTTCTTCTGGATTTTTGCCATTCCCTGCTGGGGTGTGCTGAATTCCTTTAGCTCTGTCTTCTGAAAATACCTGAGTGCTGACTTAGTTTTTGAAGCCTAGCTGCTTTAGGGTCTTTTTCATATCAGCTTGTTGGCTTATGTCTTTGATAGGGTTTTTGCAGATTGCAGACAGCAGCCTTCCTGTCCTTTCCTATCTGGGTAGTTTTGGGCCCCGGCTTTGCTCAGTCTATCTTTCTGTCTGTGTTAGTGTTTTCATCTTGCTTCACCGTCATTATATGTTGGGGGCTGCCTATTGCTTTGGGGTCTGCTCTGGGGCAGTTTAGATTTCCCCTTTCTTTCTTTAGGCCTATTTAAATTCTCCGGCTGTGATCGAGGGGTCTAGGGCATCGTAGGAACCCCCACGGCTACTGCTAGTTGTGTTGATAGGTTCAGGGGTCTGCAATCTGATAGTTGCCAACTTCTCTGGTTTTCTGGACTTAGCTTGTATTTCTGTTTTTGCCTCCTACGGTGACTCAATCATAACACACACGGCTGGTAAGCGCTGACGACGCCATCATAAGCATGAGCATTCCACTTATGCACCTGCTCATGCAAACTTTGATGCACATTAAGGAGCAGGCGTCTGCAGCCGAGGTTGATGAGGAGGAAGAGGAGGAGGGAAGCCTTGATGACAGTCAGCCATTGTCTGGTCAGGGAACTGTCGTGGACGAGGTGGAGGAAGAAGAGGAAGAGGATGATGATGGGGATGATTATTTAGGGGAGGAGGATGCTTCTCGTGAGGCAAGAGAAAATGTTGGCTTTGCAAGGTCTGGTACAGGGTTTGTGCGTGACTGGAGGGATGTGGATTTGCCAGAAAGTGCTCCTCCACCCAGCACTCGCAGTGCATCATTGACACCTGGATCATTGGTCCACATGTCAGATTATGCCTTGCAGATCATAAAAAGGGACCCCCGCATTGCCAAAATGATGAACGATGATGACTACTGGTTGGCCAGCATCCTGGATCCCCGCTATAAAGGCAAATTCCAAAACATCATGCCACAGGAGAACCTTGACCTAATATTGGCTAACAAACAAGCTACTCTGGTAAACCGGTTGGTTGAGGCATTCCCAGCACACAGCAACGGTGATGGTTCTCACACGAGCCGTAGGGGCCAGGGGCAACTTGGAAGCGGTGTTGGTGGTGGACACATCAGAAGTGGCGTTGGAGACAGGGGTTTCATGACCATGTTGTGGACTGATTTTTCAAGTCCCGCTCACACGACTGGTAAAACAGCATCCATTTAAAGTGACAGGAGACAGCTCTTGTCAAGTATGGTTACAAACTACTTTTCCTCCCATATCGATGTTCTCCCTCACAGGTCATTCCCATTTGACTATTGGGCAGCTAATCTGGACACCTTTCCTGAATTGGCACAATATGCCTTACAGGAGCTCGCATGCCCAGCTGCAAGTGTGCTATCGGAAAGAGTCTTCAGTGCTGCTGGATCAATACTGACAGAAAAAAGGACCCGTCTGTCAACCCAAAATGTGGAATGAACCATACATGGGTTTCCAAGGATTTTGTCCCACCTTACCCTGATGACACATAGGTTGCCAGAAAAATTGTTTTCTTTGGTCCGCCTGTTCCTGGGACATGACCAATTTCACCTTTAGCAGCAGGTGAATGTCCCACATCAACATATGCCATTTTTGTAAACCTCCCTAACTGGGCAGCCTCCTCCCAATGGCCGGGGTCACCACCGAGCGCACGCAACCGTGCGAGTGCCATTGCCCTGGACAGGTGGGTGGGCCGACTCGTGGGCACGGGCACTGGCACAGGGTCCCTCATAGTGCAATCAAGTGTCTCTGACGGTGGTGGTGCACACCCGCCGTCAGGCACACCGCCGTACTATGAGGGGCCCAGTGCCAGTGCCCACGAATGGGCCTCCCTTGTTTGGGCAGGGCCCCAGCATTTGCAATGTTTACCTCTCCCTGCTCCTCCGCTGTGTAGTCTGGGCTGTCAAATCCATCACTGGGACTGGCACTTCAAATTTGGTGAACTGATAGAAGATGATGGTTGAGACGTAGCTATGCCCTGTCCCGCTGGCCGGGATCCAGCTTCAGATGATCAATGGCTTCCATTTCTTATGGACGTCGACTGAGATGCAGTGGTGGTTTCTCATCAGCTTTAACAGTTTTCCTACCCACAGACGTGTGACATTCCAGCGCACATTTTTCAATGTGCCCTCCCTCTCATGCCAATCCAATTGAATCGCCTACGGCCTGTGGCTTCTGTGTTTTGCACTCCAAAGTTACGTGACAGATCATGATAGGCAGTGAGCACCATGTTTACATCTCTCCCTGTGCTCAAATTGGATATGAGTAACGGCGATGGGATCAATGGTACTGCGATACAGCAACACTTTCTTCACAAAGAAAGGTTTTTGCTGTGTCCACAC